>NC_142877.1:99631060-99934090 GCF_051225735.1 Oryctolagus cuniculus
GGGAGGAGCAGCTGCCGTGGCATAGTGGCATGGTAATGCACATCCCATATCTCAGTGCATGGGATGGAGTCCCACCTTCATGCCTCACCAGCTTCCTGCTAATACATGTGAATGGCAGCAAATGGTGGCCCAAGTACTTGAGTTCCCACCACCAACATAGGAGACCTGGATGGAATTCTTGGTTCCCGGCTTTGGCTTGGACCAGCTGTGTTTGTTGCAGCCATTTGGGGAGTGAACCAATAGATGGAAGAACTCTTTCACACTCTATTCTGCTTCCTGGTCTCCCACTACATCTTAGTCTCCCTCTTCCTCTCTCTCTCTCTTACACTGCATTTCAAATAAATAAACAAAACTTTAAAAAATAAATAGAATGGAAAATTAAATGCCTATTTTGATTATCACTTCTGTTACACTGTAGCATTATTAGACTACAGTGCTAATATACACTGCTTATATTGAAATTAAATGCATTTGGGCCGGCGCCGTGGCTCACTAGGCTAATCCTCCGCCTTGCGGCGCTGGCACACCGGGTTCTAGTCCCGGTCGGGGCGCCGGATTCTGTCCTGGTTGCCCCTCTTCCAGGCCAGCTCTCTGCTGTGGCCAGGGAGTACAGTGGAGGATGGCCCAAGTACTTGGGCCCTGCACCCCGTGGGAGACCAGGATAAGTACCTGGCTCCTGCCATCAGATCAGCGCGGTGCGCTGGCCACAGCGCGCCGGCCACGGCGGCCATTGGAGGGTGAACCAACGGCAAAGGAAAACCTTTCTCTCTGTCTCTCTATCTCACTGTGCACTCTGCCTGTCAAAACACACACACACACACACACACACACACACACAAAACGAAATTAAATGCATTTGAGTTTTTTTCCCTACCCTTAGCTAGTTACTAAATATAAATCCTTTGCTACCATATTTGTCAAGGCCTCTGAAAGTGACCCAGATATGAAAAAAATGTGAGACTATTTTTGGAATCAATTATTTACCTGATTATTTTGTAAATTGTCTGACATGAAATGGCTCTTAATTAAGCACTTTTAAATGATTATTTAACTTCAATAATCTTGCTTGTTATATATTTTGATCATGAGTTTATTATCATAGTGTTAATAACTGAGGATTCTGGCTATCATGTCCTTTTATGATAGTCTTTAGACATTTTTGAGAAGTTTTCACATTTAATGCTATCTTTCAGTCAAAGCATTTTTTTTTATCAGTAGACAACTTGAAAGGTCAGTGTCTTTATTTCCTTTTTATTTGGAAGACTTGCATTCACAGTCTTACATTATATATTGAATAGGCTCAGAAATAATGGGAGACACAAAGCTTTATAGGAAAACCAAGCGTTTCTTTCTGGCCATTGACAGGCCCTCTGTGAGCCTCAGGCTTTCCCCCACAAAACCTTGAGATATCTTAGATATCAAAAAGAGTACAATAGAGCATCAGTTTCCCAGACGCTGGGATGCCATCTTGGGAATAGCAAGAGGTTAAGTTTAGAAAGTAGTTTCCACTCCGTCAAAGAAGAGCCTTTCTAGATTTAAGATATTTTTTATCACTATTACTTTTCCTCTGGTTAGCCTGTCATTTTATTGGTAAATAGTTAACTGTTCTTGGCTTTTTAGGTCCCTCAAATAACTAAATTTATCAAAGTACTAATTGCATTCTACACATGCGTGTTTCTTGAAGACTCCTGATTCAGTGACCAAGTCTCATAAAGGAAGCTGGGCTCAGCTTTCCCAAAGGTTGAACTTAGAAATCAGCCACATTCACTTAAAGAGAGAGTGAGAACAATGAATTTTAACCTTTTAACGACACAACTGTGTCTCATTTTGTATACGACACTGTTATAGATAGTAATTTATAACTATATTTTCAGTATATTCAACAATGAATAAATCAGAAACAGATCCAATGTTCTTAGAAACAGTGGTCACTTTGAGACTGAAATGTTTGCTCAGGCATTTTCCTTCCTCTCCAGACCTTCACCCTGGAAGATTCTCCACAGTTGCAGACATTTGCTGATTCCACTGGGATTTGAAGCACTTTCATTGCATGAGAATCTTCTCTATGGTAACCCTGTGACAGTCTAAGATCCGTGTACATAAAAGAAGCTGAAACAATTCCTAGATTTTTGCAGTGTATCCAGTGAATTTGTTTTAAATATTAAATGAATGAATTACCAGCAGTTAAACTGATCTTTATTGTTATTCCCTAGTTATATCGTGACAGTTCTCTACAATCCGTTTTATCTTTGTGGCTCCTTGCTAGCCCATCTTCTGTGGACATGACGCCATCAGATATAATAACTCAAGCTTTAAATAGAGAACTCTGCTTTCAATGGTACATTCCTCCCCTGGACAGACCTCCAAAGGAAACAGAACCTATGGTAGGTAATGTAATGATAGAGCTAAATCTTTCATTTAGATATAAAGTTAATTAGACCATATAACTTAAAAAGTAGAGAGCATCAATCTCTTAACTATCAGATTGGTCAGTGATTCACGTTCAAGGAAAATCTTGAAAATGGATCAAAATTTTAACAATAGAACAGCTGGTCAGTATAGCCTTTTGCAGAGGAATCTGGCGCTGTGGCATTCCTTGGGTTGCTGCTTTCTCTAAGAGCCTCAGGCTTTTTGCCATAACATGTTTGTCATATAGTTTTGCCCTATTCAGCATTCTTATTTGCTTTTTGTCTTCTGCATTGGACTACTCCCAAGCTTTCCAGCTCTTGAGTGTTGTCCCCTCTAGCTGTGCCTCTAGTAGCTTCTGCAGCTCCTTGACTCAGGTGACCCCTGTCAAATTGTCAAATCTCCTGGGTCTACCTCTCTTTGTTCTTTGGCACTGCTTCTCCCATAGGCCCCTTCATTCTGCTTCCTTAGGCTGGAAGCCTGCTTCTACCTCTTGGTCAATTATACATCTCTTCCTATTCATATGAAAAGAGAAACTTTAACATATCACTCTGCCTTTAAAGCTATTTCACACATTTTTAAAGGACAGTCTTCCCTTGGTAGCTGTTAGAGATTGGTTCTAGGATTCACTGTGGATACCAAAATCTAGGATGTTCAAGTCCCTTACATAAAATAGCACAATGTTTGCATATAACTTCTGATCATCCTACCACATGTTTAAAATCATCTCTAGATGACTTATAATACCCAATATGATGTAAATGCTCCTTAAGTTACTATTATGCTCTATTGTTGAGGGGAAAATGATGAGAAAAAAATCTGTAAATGTTCAGTACAAATATAATTATTTTCTGAATATTCTACACCAATAATTGTTGAATCCATGAATTTGGGACGACAGGATACAGAGGACCAACTGTATATTCTCCTTTCCACCCTTTGGTTAAATCCTTGTCAAATATTCCATATACATTTTAGAATAATGAATATAGAATCTCTTTTAGGGGAATTAAGTACAACAATTTTCAAACTGTGCTTCTAAGAATACTAAGAGGTCAGGAAATCAATATAGTGACTTATGTGTAGCATTTTTACAAAGAAAAAAGTTTGTATCACAGATAGCAAGTAAAAACTTGGTTTTCTGAAACTTATTTCTTGATATATATTATTAAAAACAAGATTGTATGATTTGTGTTAAAAGTAGATTTTTTTAGATTAATCTTCAGCATGTTTCAGAATTTACTTACTGGAAAAAAGTCACCAAAGTTCTAAAAGGTTATGAGTACATTCATTCAGAGAGTCTGAACATGGAAGCCTCTGAAACAATTGGTTACCCAAGCAGCTGAAGAAGGTATAAAAATATAAAATTCAGGTCACAAGGTCATAGACACATCACATCTATCAATATGACACGGGAAGACTGGGGTAGGATGATTTGATATGTTCATGTGCTGGTATCAGAAAATGACAATAGCAGAAGCCAATATGTAAGGAGCAAGTGCTAAGACCAGTGACTGGTAATTAGAATAGTAAGGCTTTGTCCACAAACAGTCATGTGTGACAAATCACAAGGAATCACAAACCAGTGTCAGTGATCGGAGGCAGAGCAGTAACTAACACATTCTGATTTAACTGGATTTGCTTAAATGATTTTCTTAAGCCACAAGAAAAGATGCAGAACACCCAGCTTTTCCATTTCTTGGTTTTAAGATAGTTCCCCACCCCACCTAATGCCAAGGACTTCAAGAGTTCATGGAAAATGGTATTAAAAGGGCTGGGCCAGGCAGAAGCCAGGAGCCAGGGTCTCCCACATGAGCACAGGGCCCCAAGCACGTGGGCTATCCTCCTCTGCTTTCCCAGGTGCACTATTATGGAGCTGGATCAGAAATGGAGCAGACAGGACTCAAACTGGCACCCATATGGATGTCAGTGTCACAGGCTGCAGTTTTATCTGCTAGACAATAACACTGGCCCCTGAAGCCTCTCTTGAACAATGTCAGTATCTTGAAGGGACATGATAAAGATTGCCAGGGACTGTCACTTAATGAAATGTCCAGAATCTATCTTTAAAAATAGTTGTGAAGAGTGGCTTATTTAAATCAGAAAGATAAATGATTACAGCTTAACTATAAAAATATATAACCACACCCAAGGTTGACTGCCATGATTTGTGTCAAGTTTATACCTTAGGAACTTTAGCTTTATTCTGCCTCTTCTGCTCTCAGACGCATCCACGGTTTCAGTACAATCCCTGGGAGCTAGAGAAAGAGATTTGAATTATGCTCCTAACTTGATCAGGGTCGATAAATGTGATTAGGGTTTGTAGGAATGAGGTGCAATGAAAAGCCAGATAGCTGGCTCTTCCTTTTTGAGGTGAGAACTAACTTGGAGGGAACCAATGCTGCTACACAGGCTATTGTGTTGAGCGCAACTGGAAAATCCAAAGCATGGTGTTCTGAAGCTACAGAATGCTCAGGCAGACAAGCATGATCAAGTGCAGGAAGTCTGATCAAGCGAAGCACTGAAAAGCAAGATTCCATCTGGCAATGAAAACACAAACTTGGGCAGAACTGAAATGATTCCGTAGAAATGTTTATTCAGTGTAGAAATCCAGCCAGTCTGGGAACAAGATATATTGAGCCAGTGCTCTTTTCTGGAAGTCTTTTTATCACTGATAAGAGCTGAACTTTATTTCAGGGTCCTGAACAAGCAGCTCATACATTCAAGGCAATCTCCATCCTGTTAGGAAGGAAAAAGAAGGGTTAGGGTCCCCTGGAAAAGCAGATCATAATACAAGTAGAAGCCCAATATTATCCACTTAAATGTCAGAAGTGACATGACTCAGGGATCATTAAGATGCTCTCGACTTCTCTCTGAGATGAGTCTAGTTGGCTGAGTGATTAGCTTGAGGCTGGTACTACAGATAGGGCCCAAGATTTGACCCAGGTTCTGGAAATAGAGGAAGACAAACGCTGTATGGATGAGGCAGAGATTGGCATCTGAGAGTCTTTGGTCCTTGCTGATTAAGTGAAAGAAGACCAGTGACATTGGTGTCTTCTGTATGCTCGTTAGAAATGTAGTCTCTCAGGACCCAATCCAGACCCACTGAATAAAATATGCATTTTAATAATATCTCCCAAGTAAGGTGTGTACATTCAAGTTTGAAAAGTATGGGTATAGGCTGGTACTACTACTGCACCTTACAGTTCTAAGAATGATTTTGCCATTTCTTTCTTATCTGCTGTGACTTCTCTTGGTACCAACCAAGTCAAAATTCAGAACTGAAAAAGAAACTAGGAATATCTGTTTTACAGATGAGGAGAAAGTGCCATGTGGGTAAAGTGATTTGACCAATGCTATAACTTAATAATCCTGAAGATAGTAATGGGGGCCTCACTCTTCTGATTCCTACTAATGATTTCTTTATAAAATACACTTGTAAGTTATCTGATTACTAATTAATAAAATAGTTATTAAATGCATACTGTATACCAGACATATTATCAACTGGTTAAGATACAAGATGAGGAAGTCATGAATCCACTCTAATGGAAGAGAGAGTCTTCTTTTATGCTTTCCTGTCCTACAGGGAGATATACATGTAAGACAAACTTTAAATACAGTATTCCTTGGTGTTAATCAAAGTCTTATCTTGTCTTTATTCCATGGACTGTATTGTCTCTCTGGGTCTGTTGTCTCCTCCAAAATCTAATACTGAGTAAGCAAAATGACATAGGGTGAAACTTAATTCCTGAAGGGGGAGGATGAGTAATAATGACTGGTCAGATACAGATCAAGACAGGAAGTCAGTTTGGGGTCAGCAACAGGTCCAAGAGAACGTGAAAATGAGATACCAAGGTAAGATGAGCCGAGAGTGATCATTAGACTAAAAACAATAATGCTCTTTACTTTGACTCATTAAATCCTCACACCCATCCAGGGGGTAGAGATCTCCACACCTCCAGTTTATAAATAAGAAGGCAGGAGATGCACGTTTAAGTAACTTGGACGTAATTGCAAAGCGAGTAGTTGGCAGAGACATACCCAGGCGTGCTGGTTTCTGAATCCATACTCAGGACAATCATACAAGTGAGTCTAGTTTTATTATTATTTAGAATTCTGATCTCAGACTGTTTTTGAATTCAGTTATCTATACCACACCCAGTTAGAAAAGGCTTTAACCATGTAGTGTGCATAGCCATTGACAAGTAGCAGCCTGGAGAAGAGGAAAATCATTTTCATTATCAGAGGTCAAATATGAAGCATATTCTCTATTGACATTTTTTTGCTCACATACCTTAGGGAACTTCATTAGCTCTTACATTACTGATGTAATGCAAAATTCAGAAACTTGAAGATATGTGTTGACAAGTGCTGTAAGCACTGAAAAAGTACAAGGTGTCACTCCTGTATTCAGGGATTTTTATGTATCAGTCTGGGTGTCAAGATTAACTAACAAACAAAAAAACAAGTGTAAACACCATAAGATAGTATGTGATCTTCGCCTAATCTCTCTGGGACTCATTTTACTTTTTTTAAAAAAAAGTTTTGCCGAATTTTCCATAATTTGAGAAGGCAAATTTTGAAAGACCTCTAAATAATATGAAATAATAGTCCTCTGCCCAGAACTCCTCGTCCCTGATTCCCTTCCTCAAATCTGTTTATGTTCAACTTTTTCTTCTGCCTTTGTTTTCCTGATGTCTTTTTAACCATATATCTAAATCATACGCTCACATGACAATTTCCTGAGCAATCAGCTTCATACATTATTATGAAAGATAAAAGACTGTGTCAACCCCTTTGCCTGTCTCACTCACCGTCGTCCCCTCTGCACATCTTCCTAATTGAGTTCCATCTCAATTCTTCTTTAAATCACAGTCCGTGTTACTCTGTGACCATAAATCTAACTCACAGTGGAGCCAAATGTGGTACTATTTCCTTTCTTCCTGTCTTCTTTTCTGAAGAAAAACGTTGCCTTACCTTCAATTTAGTTTTCTAAGTACTTTAGAATCTCTAATTCCTCCCAAACTTTCAAAGAAAGTTAAAGTATAGTCAAATTCATCAGTTTATCTCTGAGTTCCATTTTTCTGTTCTTCTTCTGACTCATGCTCCAGATTATCTATTTTCTTGGCTCCACTGTTATCTTCAGAGTCCATTCCCCTGGGGAAGGGCATTTGACGCAGCAGTTAAGTCACCCCCTGGACACCCACATTCCATATGAGAGTGTCCAGTTCCAGGCCCAACTCCTCCACATCCGACTCAACTTCTTGCTAATGCGCATCCTGGGAGGCAGCAGGTGATGTTTCAAATACCTGGTTCCCTGCCACCCATGTGGGAAACCTGGATTGAGTTTTGGGCTCTTGGCATTGATCTGACCCAGCCCTGGCCCTTGTGGCCACTTAATGAGTGAGTCAGCAGGTGGGGGATCTCGTTCTCTGTCTCTCTGCCTTTAAATAAAATGAAAATCAATAATAAAAAAAAAAAAAACCTTAAAAACCCATCTCTCATGGAAAAGAAGTCCCATTCTCCATTCTCTCAAGAATTCCTTCATCATTCTCTTAGTTCCCTCTGATTCTCTCACCTGTGTCAGATGAACACATCTTCCAGCTTCCAGAGAAAGGTTTATCATAAAAAGAAGTCCCTTTGTGGAAGGGACAAAGATGACAAGGTGCAGACGGCACAGAGCATCGTTACAGATCGGGATCAGCCGGAGCAGCTTTGCACAGGACGTAGTTCACTTGCAGGTCATGAACCACCAAAATAGGACCAAATATGTAGGGTCCAAGGAAACTGCTCTCTTACGTGGAGGATATTTTATAGCTCTCTGTTCGTGTAGTCCAAACCACATGTGGGACAAGACTCAACAATAAAGACAAAAATAACAATTGAATCCAGATGCAAATAATCAATATGCACGTTTCCTGTAAAAAAAAAAAAAAAAAAAAAAAAACAACAACTGCTGGCAAGATGTCACAGGCTGCTCCCTAGTGTGTTTCAGACTCTAGGACAGGATGACATCAATCACTAGTTGGTATATTTTATTCAGGTTTGGCCAAGGGCGATAGCTTGACTATGTTTCCCTGAGATGCTAATGGAGTTGCAAAAGATTGAGATTACTCAACAAGTAAAAAGACTTGGAATGTCTGAAAAAAGTCTTTGTTTTAATGCTTAATTCATTGTTTTCTAGGTGTAAATTATATTCCCTCTAAAAGTGGCAGGTACTGTAACCATTTTCTGTAACGATCCTGCATTGCTATTGAGAAGTCTAATTCCATTCCCTTTTGTTTGTTGGACTTTTAACAGAATGGTTTCTAGATTTATTATCACTGGGTTGGTGTTTTGGCATAGTGGGTAAAGCCACCACTTGCAAAACTGGCATCCAATAGGGGTACAAGTTCATGACCTGGATGCTTCCCATATGGTGGGCTGGGAAAAGCAGTGGAGGATGGTCCAGGTGCTTGGGCCCCTGCTGTCCACAAAGGAGATCTGGAAGAAGCTCCTGGCCCCTGACTCCAGCTGCTGCCACCATCTGGAGAGTGAACATCTCTCTGTCTCCCTCTCCATCTCTCTCTCTCTCTCTCTGTAACTGACAAATATCTCAAAAAGCTTTATATACCAGGAGTGTATAATAATTTAAAAATTTAATTCAAAAATTTTTTTCCAGCACTGTGATCATTTCATCAGATCCAACAGGAGAAAGAGAGGATTTATTTTCAGATTATCCAGATTACAGATGCGTAATATAAATTATTTTTGTATTTACACTGTCATTCTTTTTTTAGGAAAAGCTTTATTAAGATATAATTCACACCCTACAATTCACCCATTTAAATTATATAATACAATATAATATAATGTGTTCACAGAGCTGTACAACCATCACCACAATTTCAGAATATTCTCTTCACATAAAAAAAGAATCTCATAAGCATTAGTAGTTGTGCCCATTTCTCTCTGTCATCACTTCTGTCCTTTCCTCGCTCCAGGCAATTATCTACTCTCTGTTATATATCTGTCAATTCTGGACAAGTTTAAAAATATTCTTCCTTTCTAACTAACTAGAATTACATATCCTTTGGCCAACATCTGTGACACCCTTTCCTCTCCACCACCACCACCTACAACTCTACCTCAGTTTCTGTGAGATTAACTTTTAAATTCCACATGTGGATGAGATCATGTGGTCTTTTGTTAGTATCTGGCTTATTTCATGTAACGTGGAGGCCTCCAGGTTTACCTTTGTTGTTGCAAATGTTCCTTCTTTTTGTGGCTGAATAGTATTCCTGTGTGTGTGTGTGTGTGTGTGTGTGTGTGTGACATTTTCCTTATCCTCTCATTTGATGATAGGCATCTAAGTTGAATCCATATCTCGGCTACAGTGAGTAGCACTGCAGTAAACATGGAAGTGCAGGTATCTCTCTGACATACCGATTTCAATTCTTTTATGTAGCTTTGTATCAAGTGTGGAATCCTAGTTCTTTATTTGTGACTTTGGAACATCTAACACTCTTCTTTCTATCACTTGTGAACTGAATTTCTTTCACCTGCCTTGGCGTGTGTTTCTTCTGTTGTGCTGAATATACTTAGGGTACCCTCCTTAATCTGGAAAGTCATATTGTTCAGTTCATGGAGGTTTTTTTCTTTGATAATTTCTTCCCTCTGATTATCTCTGTACCTTCTGAAATTTCTATTATTCCTTTATTTAAACTGGTGGGTTGAGTATTTTTCTTATTGTTTCTCCCTTAATTATTCATATTTTCATTAATTTTGAGGAGATTTTACTTTATGTTTCCAATCTTTTACTGTCTGCTTAGTTGTCGTTAGCATACTTTTTAATTTTTAAGCTGTCTGTGTTGTTCACTGATAGTTCCATCTTTATGGTACCATTATTTCATGGATGCAATATTGTCTTTCTTCTCTCTGAGGGTATTAATTATAGTTTCATTAAAGTTCTCTTCTGTCTTGCATCTGATTCTCTAATTTCCTTTCTTCTGTAAGTCTTCTGCCTTTCTGTAAATTTCTGCCTTTTGTGTAGTGACTCTTGGCTGCCTATTCTCATTTAGAATAAGGTGCTAAAAAGCATATTGCGTCAGGCTTATTGATTTATAGGTCTCGTCATAGGATAGATGCATAAGGAGCCAGTATTCTCATTAAAGGATGCGGAAGTGTCAGAACATCTGCAGGTGTTTTCTCTTTCACTGCTCAAAAAAGCAACTGCAGTGGAGTGGAAGAGTAGCTCTGATTCAGAATGTAGACTTTCACTTAATTCCAATTTTTTCAGTACCTAATGTCCCTGAGCATAGGTCCTCTCTGATTTAACATCAACAGACAGCAAAGTAGAATTTCACAGAGGAGATAGAAGGTATGGGGGTGAGGACTCTTCTGGCTGCCTATGCCCAGAAAAGAGATGGGAGGGGTGTTGTTGACAGCTCCTGCTTGTAGTTCCACCTACTCCTGCCTTTTTTGTTTTTTGTGTTTTAGAAAAGATTTATTTGAGAGTCTGGTACCTGTGCTCAAGGTCAACCCACCCACTCAGGCAATACCAGCATGCCACAATTGTGGATGTCATAAAACTTGTGGAGATTGGCTGGCACCGCGGCTCACTAGGCTAATCCTCCACCTTGCGGCGCCAGCACACGGGGTTCTAGTCCCGGTCGGGGCACCGGATTCTGTGCCGGTTGCCCCTCTTCCAGGCCAGTTCTCTGCTGTGGCCAGGGAGTGCAGTGGAGGATGGCCCAAGTGCTTGGGCCCTGCACCCCATGGGAGACCAGGAGAAGCACCTGGCTCCTGCCATCGGATCAGCACGGTGAGCCGGCCGCAGCGTGCTGGCCGCAGCGGCCATTGGAGGGTGAACCAACGGCAAAGGAAGACCTTTCTCTCTGTCTCTCTCTCTCTCACTGTCCACTCTGCCTGTCAAAAAAATAAAAATAAAAAAAATAAAATAAAAAACTTGTGGAGATGTCATAATGATTTGCAAAATAATAAAAGCTGTTAGATGTCATTACTGTAGCACTGACATCATAATCAATGGTGATATCACCACTGGGATGTGATAAAATACCATTATGGTTTTATAAAATCCATTGAAACCCCATTTTACATACCATGTGATGTCATAAGCCAGCATTGTGCATTATAATAAAGTATGATGACATGAAATGATTGTGATATCATAATCAACTTTAGTGTCATAAAATCATTGTGATCTCATAAACTCAAGATTGTGATGTAGTAATCATAATTTCATCAAACACCAATGTGAATTCATAATTTATTGTGGTATTGTATCATAAAACCTATGATTTCATAATTGATTGGTATGTCATAGAATCCATTGATATGTCAAAATGAATTGTTAGACAAACAATTTTAATTCCCAAAAAACTATTGTGAAGGCATAAACCTACCTTGTGACATTATAAGCAACTGTGATGTAAATGAAATGCAGGTGATATTAATGAATTGTGGTCATACAGCACTATTGTGATGTCACAATCTTTGTAATGGCATGTACAAAATTCATGTGATGTTTTAACTTAATGATTGCAATGTCACAGAACTAAAATTGTTACATTATGAAATGATTATGATGGCAAAATCAATTTTGATATTATAAAGTCATTGTAACATCTTGACTCTACAACTATGATGTCAAAATTAATTATAATATCGTTAATAGCCTTATGATGTCATAATCAATATTGGTGTAATAAATCAACTTGTATTATAAATTAAAAAAATATTTATTTATTTATTTGAAAGTCAGAGTTACAGAGAGAAGAGGAGAGAGAGAGGAGAGAGAGGAGAGAGAGAATCCTCTATCTACTGGTTCATTCTCCAGATGGCTACAATGGCCGGTGCTGGGCCAAGTAGAAGCCAAGAGCCAGGATCTAGGAGCTTCAACCACGTCTTCTATGTGGGTTCAGGGCCCCAGGTACTTAATTCATCTGCTGCTCCTTTTCCTAAGCCATTTGAAGTGGAGCAGCCAGGACACGAACCTGCTCCCATATGGGATGCTGATGTTGAAGGCAGCAGCTTTACCTGCTACACCTGGCCCCTTTACCCACAACTCGTGCCTTCTAAGAGGCTTGAGCCTCCAGTCCTAGAGCCTTTGCAGTGTTCGCGTCCAAGCTTGTTGCTGGCAACCTCTCTGCAGGCTCTGAGGACACCACCTGTGCTCTCTACTGAGGCAGCTATGTTCTTTCTAAGCGCTTTCTTCAAAGTGTCATTGACATCTTTTGTCTGCTTCTTCTTCTTTCTTGTTCTTTCTATCCTTGTGGATTTATGCTTTTTAAAAAGTCCCTTTACTCTTAGTTTAGTCTGATATGCCAGGAAGCAACAGAGATCAATGCAGGAGCCCAGTCTGTCCATGTTGACGGGCAGCTCTGGGTCTTAGCTTTCTTATATCTCCGATGAAGGAATTAGATCAGACTGTCTCTACATTTCTATGAATCCAAAATTCCGTGTCCATGACTGGATATGAGTGCTCTATCCTATGGGATTGACTCTAGGAATTGTCAGACTCCAAACAGCAGGGAAATAACTAGAGCATAAATCATCAAGAGAATACTTCAGTATTAAGGGTGGGAAGTTGTATACAGACTAAGTGAGGGGCAGGAAAGGGCACAGCATAACTGCATGCGTGGTAGTGGCTCTGCCCATTGACAGGAAAGGTGCAGATGCAGAAGAAATAAGAAACTAAGCTGTATGTTCATCAGCTATGTGTCTAGTGCTTTCCATAGAGGGCCCCCAAAGACTGAGATTTAAACCTAATCACAGCACATGAAATGTCACTCTTCAGAAATAAATTATTACCAAATAGTATTTATTTTCATCTTATAACCTTTGCGCAGTCCTTGTTCATATTACTTCTCTTTTAAAGGCATTGGGACAAAAACATCACTTTTCTAAAGAAAAACTTTTTAAAGTGCCATGATATTATTTTGAAAATGAATGTTGCATTTCTGGAGGCAAAGTGTAATTTTGATGTCACATTTTATTTTTCTTACAGGTTTTGTTGTTGTATGCATATAATATGAAGCCCCTGAAGATTTCAGACATTAGATATTCTGTTAGTAGCAGTGTGTGTACCGGCTCTTTCTGGATTCCACTGACCAGGCAAGCAAAGATGAATTATCTTCTGTTCTCTAGCCCTCTTTGTGACAAAGGGTAAATCATAGGAGACCTTGGAAAAGACTTTTTTAAAGAATCTTCTTTAGAGGAGAAGTGTACTGCAGTGGTTAAGTGTGTGAACTCTGAATCCCATAGGCCTTGGTTCAAAAGCTGGGTGTACCCCCTTGTTACCTTCACAACCCTGAGCAGTTTATTTAACCTCTTTATGCCTCAGTTGCCTTATTAGTAAATGGGGAATAATAAGGTGGTAGTGCCTAGGGTTGTTGAAGGAACAGTCAATACATTTTAGAAAGATTATAAACAATACAAGGATGTCTACACTACATTTTCCCTGTAATTCCTTGGGAGTTTAAAGAATAATGTAGCTGTACATCGGGTTGCATAATTAAGCCCAAGTTTTACCACCTTCCCTGTCTCACCTTTCCCTCTGTACTGAATTCTATTTTGTGTTGTTCCTAAAGCCCAAAGTCTGTTTCCCAAGTTGTGTTCCTCCCTTTCTATCAAACTGAAAATATCTCTAACTTTTGCTCGTCTCATTTCTGTTTTCCTAATTGTCTTTACCAAATTGTTTGTGTTAAAATTTTTTTTTCATGGCTTAGCTAGTTTACTTTTGACTCCATTGTTCATTCACCTCGTGACCTCATCCTCCAGTATCTCCACCAAAGGATGGAAACGATGCTACCTGCTCTTCCTACCTTTTGGGTTATGGTTAGGATCCAGTCAATGTATGAACATGGTTTTGAAAAATTGAAAGCACTAACACCTGTGTCTGTCAGGGTCTGCTTCTGCCCAGCCAAGTACCTAGTATGTGCCTAGTGAGTGGTGAATTGGAAATTCTCTGTCCTTCCCTAGAGAGTCTTGTCATGCTCCATGATTTTCGTTTTGAAGGACTTCTTGGCCTTGCCATGAAAGAGAATAAAACAAGAGTTGTTTCAAGAGCTGGCATACTTTCAATTATTCAGTCAATTTTATTTCTTTTTTCTTTTTAAGGGAAATAACAGAAAACCCAGGCCCAGGTTATATACCAGTACAGCTAAAGAACAACATTAGGAAAGTGTCCACTGGTCTAGTGAATCCAGAAATACTGCATGCATTTTATTTTTCCAACATGGTGAAAATGATTATAATTTCAACAGAGCAGAAAGTCATCAAACTGATGGACTTCTTCATTTATTTTAAGAGTCTTAATTTTGGTGTTTTTATGATCAACAGTAGGGTTACTTAACATAGGAACAAACTCCTGTCACCAAGCACTATAGAGGAGGGCACCTAATAAACTTCATCTGGTCTGTCTTTTGGTGGCACTGAGAGAATGGACTGTTTCTGTAATCAAAGGTGGCATTCCATGTGTTCTTATGAAAGTCAAGATCAGTACATGAGGAATTGCTCTTGATCCTTCTTTAGAAGGCAAAGATAAAATGAATAAGATGGGTCACAAAAAAAAGAAAAAAAAGAAAAACACAGCCAAAGAAGAAAAAACTTGAGTGACGTATGAATCGTAGTTGCTTCTTTTATTCTCACTTCCTCATCTTCCAGTTAAATTCTCATTAGGAAAAATATATTTTAAATTTGGGCACTTTTCTTACAGCAACAAAGGAAAAGATAGTGCTCTCAATGAATATACATGCAGACTTCTGTGCAGTTTTGCCTAAATGGTAGTTACACTGTTGTGTCCAAGATCAAGTTTTCTGCCTGATATTCCTGCCTTTAAGCCTTCTGTCACCCACATTTCTAGTTCTAGTTGGATGCAGCCGCACAAGACACAGCATCTTGAGTGACAGTGTCCAGTAGCTCTTGAGGACAGAGGCTATGGGGAGTTGACATGGTAGATGCTTGCTGGTGGTGCTAATGATGGAAGTCAAAAAGGATGGACCACATCCAGAGAGGACAGGTGTAGAAGTCCATGGGGAGAGAGGGAAATCAGGATCAAAGGCAAGCCAGAAAACAGAAGAAAGAACAAGATGTAGGACAGGGGAGGTCATAGCATTAGATTCCAATAACTGAGACTTGGATCATCTGATGTTGCTGCTTGTACAAGGGCCCATCTGCTTTGCCCAATACCAAATTCCTCTTAGTGAAGCTAGAATGGGCCATGCATTCTGAGGCAGAAATTACAGTTGTAGACACTGATTCATAATCTTTACCCCAACAGCAAAGAATAAATTATCCTTCCTTCAATTCCAAGTACAGCTGGTCTTCTATATCTGGGAGTTTCATATCCATATACTCCACCCACAATGATGGATAGGAAATAAATGTTTTTAAAAATTTCATCTAGGGTTGGCATTTAGCCTTGTGGTTAAGACACCAGTCAAAATGCCCACATCCCGCATCAGAGTGCCTGGGTTCAATACCTGGCTCTGCTTCTATTTCTGGTTTCCTGCCAATACAAACCCTGTCAGGCACCAGTAATAGCTCAGGAGATGGTTTCCTGCCACATACATAGGAATCCTGGATTGAGATCTTTGCACCAAATCTCATCTTTGGCCCAGCCCCAGCCATTGCAGGCATTCAGAAAGGGAACCAGTGGATGGTAGCATGCTCTTTCTCTCTTTCTGCCTCTGAAACAAATAAATATAAAAATATTGCATCTGTATTTAACATGTACAAATCTTTTAATTTCTTGTCATTATTCTCTAAATAATACAGTATAGCAACTTTTATAATATTTATATTAGCACTAGGTATTATATAATCTATAGATAATTTAAAGACTGACAATTAACATGGGAGGATGCACATACTTGTTCTATGCCATTTTACGAGTATGTAAGGGACATGAGCATTGAGGATTTTGGTACCTGCAGAGTATCTTTGGACCAACCGCCAGAGAGTAGGTACCAAGGAGTGTTGTGTTACAAAGAAAAGATATGTTATTTGGGGAAGCAAAAGAAGAAATCTTCCTCAAGATATTGGAGAAAAGAATGGTGTTTTAGACTATCTTTCCTTTCTGTGGTTTCTTATGGTTATGAGTATATCTGTATATCTAGATAGACAGACAGACAGTGTCTTTTCATCCTTACAGTGGTCCCATGAATTAAATGAAGTGGACTTTGTTATTGTGATCTGGCAGTAAAAGGACTCTCAGTGGGGTTGGGGAAGTTAGTGTCTTACTTGAGGCCCAGTGGCCAGTGTGCTGTGAAATCAAGCATGGCTCACCAATCCTTTGACTCCCAATCCAATTTTCTCCCCAATGCATCAGGTAGATTTTCCAGCATTAATGTGAAGATGATCCATTTTCTTTATCCATTTATTTACTTACTTACTTGAAAGGCAGTTAGAGAGAGAGAGAGAGAGAGAGAGAGAGAGACAGAAAACTTCCATCTGCTGGTTCACTCTCCCCACATGGCCACAATGGCCAGGGATGGACCAAGCAAAAACCAGGAACCTGGAGCTCCAGCTGGGTCTCCCACGTGGGTTGCAGAAGCCCAAGCCACTTGGGCCACCCTCAGTTGCCTTCCCAGGCACATTAACAGGGATCTAGACCAGAATCAGAGCAGCCAGGATTCAAACCAGCTCTCCGAATTGGGATGCCTGCATTGCAGGCAGTAGCCTGAACTGTTGCACAGCAATGCTGTCCCCTGATGATCTATTTTATTAATTTGTGAATTTTCCAAATGAACTTTTAACAGTAGATCTTCACATTGTAAATATTGCCCCTTTAAATAAAAACTTTCCAATATTACTATATAAATTAGTATCTTCTTATGTATAATTAAGGCTACTTTTATCGCTGAGAACTGTTTTGGGATAACCAAGTATTGCACCATGCTGCAAATGAGGGTGCTGAGGAAAGCTGGAAAACTGACATCCATACACACAAGAATACTGCAAAAGATCTGTGGGAAAATGAAATTAAAAGTTACATATTTTGGTGCAAACTTTTTTGAAAAAATGCATAGTTTTTTCACAATACATATTTTCATGAAATTTTTGAAGACCTACACATTTGCTTAGATTTCAAAGTATTGCGCCAAAATACCTTATTAATTTTATTTGCCACAAAAGTTTGAAGTACTCTCATATATTCCTGATGCCAGTTTTCTTCTTTGAATCATTTATGTCTTTCTCATAACAATTTCCTTCCTTGCTTGAATGGAGACATACATACACACAGGCATGCCCTTATGTGCTCTACCTGGAGTATAGACTCACTAAAGGTAAGGCAGGTGGCTGTTAGTCACCTCCAGCTGTAAGCCTTGTGCCTTCTGCCTCCACCCTACTATCCCACCCTTGCCTTCAGAGCATCCACTGGGCACTGAGCTGTGGCCCCAACACTTTCTGTCTTCAGCACTGTTGCCACGGTGCCCTCTACCCTCCTCCTCAGTTTCTGCTTTTCCTTCCTCCGTGATATTTTTCTCCCTATCTCCCTGCCCCCTCCTTAGATATACTGAATTGTTGTGGGCTCAACTAATTGGCCTTTTAAAGTCATTGCTAGCTTATCAAAATTCTTATCTTTGAATCAGCCAGTAATGGCATGGACTTAGAACTCACATAGGAGAAAGTCTTCTATGTATTGCTTGAGTTTCCTTGCTCAAGGAGATATTTATTTACTTTATTGTCTTTTTTCAGCAATAATTGGAGTGTGTTCCTTGTCTTTGCTGTGCTTTTGCCAGTTTGTATTTACCTAGCTGTCTGCATGGAGGACACCATATTCTTGATGAGAATTAGGGCTTGTGTGGTTTGATTGAAGAAATGATTGAATAGGTGGTGCTTGGGGGTGTCAGAAATCTTGTTAAATACCAGAGGGCTTTTTCTCTCTCTGTCTCTCTGTCTCTGTCTCTGTCTCTCTCTATATATATATGTTTATATTTATATATATAATTGATTCTAAACATTGGCATGTGCTTGTGTTAACTTTTTAAGTAAAATACCTATGTGTTTTTTATTTTTAGAGTTATTTCAATTCATGAGAAACTGTCTAACCTTGCACAGATTGCTGAGATATCATTGCCAGCAACTCCTGAAGCTACTTCAAATGAAGACACAGAGAAAACTGAAGAAAGGGAAGAAAAGTCAATTGATAAAGAAGTGGAAGTAAGTTACTAACTAATGGAAAGTGGCATTGTAGCAGGATGAATGTCATCACACCTGGCCACCTGAATTGTCTTTTTACTTCATCAAAGCAGAATCGTGTGACTAAACTTGAACTTTGTGATTCTTTGCCCTCTATGTTCTCCACTTATACTACTGATATGACCAAACTCTTTAACACGTAAATTGTGTTTCCTTCAAAGCTCCTCGAAGCACATGGATTATAAAAATCTGACAGTGGGCAAAAATAAAGTTAATCTATAAAAATTATTCAGATGTAACTGCAAATCCTAAGAAACAACAGTTTCTAGCTTTATAACAATACTTTTATTTTTTACTCTATCATTTAAACATTTTATTACCCAAGTAATGAGTGAAGAAAATTGTAAAATACAGGTAAACATGTTTTCTTTCATTTTCTATGCATATTATTTCTCTAGTAAAAAAAATTGAGGGGGAGATATTATTCTATTAACCTGATCACACAGATGTGTGGTTTTAATGTTAACTGATGTTTGTTCTTTGAAGGGTGGATCATGACCCTTCTACCACTCACTTGATTTCTGAACCCATTAAGAAGTGGGGTATGAGAGGCAGATAGATATATGGAGATGATGTCAGGATCACCCATGACAAAGTTGATTAGCAAGCATGGCTTAAAATCTGTGGCCAAATGAAATTATTAATATTTTACCCATGTTTTAGCCAGAGTTACCCAACAGTCCCGCAGTCAACTGGCACATTCGTGTAACCACAGGGCTTCTCTATTCCCCTCTGCCCCTTGCCACGCTTACTGCATGGAGGAGCAAAGATAATGGTTCCACAGGCAAGGTACCTCCAAAAAACATAATCAAAGATTGCCAGAAGAGCTGAGCCTAGCATACTCTCTTCCTTTTCCTAAGCTTGCCAGTCAGATAACTCACTTCTCAGTCATGGGGGTCAGTTAGTGACAGGTCCAAAAGAAGCTGGAAGTGTCCCTCCTTCTCTGGGAGTGGAGTGGAAATTCCTTTCCCTCTAAGGAAATGAGAGGCATAGGGAATGCATGTTTTCCCCCAAAGCACTGACTTTCCAAATTTCCACTTCTCCATGAATCTAATTTCTTCACATATATATAAAATATATATGTAAACACCTGTTTTATATATATATATATATATATATTCTCTTTTTTTGACAGGCAGAGTGGACAGTGAGAGAGAGAGAGAGAGACAGGGAGAAAGGTCTTCCTTTGCCGTTGGTTCACCCTCCAATGGCCGCTGTGGCCAGTGTGCTGTGGCTGGCGCACCGTGCCGATCTGAAGCCAGGAGCCAGGTGCTTCCTCCTGGTCTCCCATGGGGTGCAGGGCCCAAGCACTTGGGCCATCCCCCACTGCACTGCCGGGCCACAGCAGAGAGCTGGACTGGAAGAGGGGCAACTGGGACAGAATCTGGCGCCCCGACCAGGACTAGAATCCAGTGTGCTGGCGCCGCAGGCAGAAGATTAGCCTATTCAGCCGTGGCACTGGCCAGCTATGTCAGTAACTATAGAATATATATAACTATAGAATATATATATAGTGTCGCTCCTCCACAGGCTCGCGGGAGAACGACACCGGACCGGACACTGTTGTTTAAGCGAATGACTCTGCGTTGTGCGCTCAAGTTCCCTCCTGTGCTAATAACCTCATTCTAACCGCATTCCACTTGGTGTGTGTCCGCATTCTTGTTATTCTTTCGGCTCGTGGTGTGAGATATCTGCAGCGCCTCGCGGCGCATAAGCGAATTCCTCCACGCCGCTTCTGTCTCGCCTTTATAGTCCTCTCCCACCAATCCGTGCTCCACTGCCCACGTGCTGAGCACGAGGCTTTCTTCCAATCAGAGGTCGGGTCAGCTCCTGCAACTCATTAGTCAAATTGATGAAGCAGCCGAAGCCACTGTGTAGAACTTGTTTACTCCCTCTCAGAGCCATGTTGTGGGAGCCGGGCCCTCCTTCCCACATATAGAATATAGAATATATATATATATATATATATATTCTCTCTATATATATATTCTATAGTTATTGACATTAACAAAAATAGATCTAAAAGACTTAATATGAGAAGAGACAAGCTCCTGCCCAACTTCTCACTTCACAGTCCTGTTCTATAGAGGCAACCACCTTCAGCTCCGTCAGCCATTTCTGCATTTGTAAGTGCAGCCATGAAAGATGAGGTAACAAGCAACTTTCTAATCCGAGTATGTCAACTAAGGACCTGTTCATGTCTCCACCTGCCAGCAGCCAGGTTGCCGTCACGTGCGTCCTACAGACATCACCAGTCACTTTGGTAACAGGGAAGAAAAAGGGCATAAAACATGCTAGCTCTCAAAGCTTACATCATTTCACCTCCAGTGACATTTCAATGACCAAATAAGTCCCATGATGTACCAACAATTTCACCATTAGCTTGGAAGAAAGAAGCCAGAGGGGCCGATGCCGTGGCTCACTTGGTTAATCCTCCGCCTGTGGCGCCGGCATCCCATATGGGTACTAGGTTCTAGTCCTGGTTGCTCCTCTTCCAGTCCAGCTCTTTGCTTTGGCCTGGGAAGACAGTGGAGGATGGCCCAAGTACTTGGGCCCCTGTACCCACATGGGAGACCTGGAAGAAGCACCTGGCTCCTGGCTTCAGATCGGCGCAGCTCCGGCCGTAGCAGCCATTTGGGAGGAAGGAAGACTTTCTGTCTGTCTGTCTCTCTCTCTCACGGTCTGTAACTCTACCTGTCAAATAAAAAAAAAAAAAAGAAAAAGAAAGAATCCAGAAATGTGATGATACTTTAAAAAGTTTGTGGAAGATGGAATTAAGAGTTATTTTGATGCAAAACATTTTTAATTCATGCATAGTTTATTCATAATGTACATTTTCCATGAACTTTTTGAAGTGCCCTCATACTGAACAGTGCTAATGACAGATGCAATTCATTGTTTTTTCTTGTGGCACTAATTTTCGATACCTATTGACTTTCAGCTATAATATACAAGGACTGAGCTCACTTATGCTTCTCTCCAACTTCTCCTTTTTTTCTAATATTGTTGTATCACAAAATTTAGTTAAATGAATATTCAATATTTTTATTATTAAGACCCTGTAAACAATGTTCACTGCAAAGTCAAATAGTGTACTGTGGTTATTTCTCTTTCCTGTAGGTTTGATTTGTGTGTCTTTATTCTTAACTTTATATATATATATATATATTTTAAGATTTATTCAATTTATTTGAAAGTCAGTTACACAGAGAGAGGAGAGGCAGAGAGAAAGAGAGAGAGAGAGAGATCTTCCATCCGCTGGTTCACTCCCTAATTGGCTGCAACGGCCGGAGCTGCACCAATCCGAAGCCTGGAGCCCCTCCAAGTCTCCCATGTGGGTGCAAGGGCCCAAGGACTTGGGCCGTCTTCTACTGCTTCCCCAGGCCATAGCAGAGAGCTGGATTGGAAGTAGAGCAGCGGAGACTTGAACCAGTGCCCACATGGGATAATGGCACTGCAGGAAGCAGCTTTACCTGCTATGCCACAGCACCAGCCCCTATTCTTAACTTTAAATGAGATCTTTCATATGCTCACTCACGGGTTTGTACTCAAAGATTCATACTTAGTAAGTAATGTGTCAATCCCATTTTCCTCTTGGTCTCCCTGCTCCAGTTGAGGACTGGCCACTCTTAATCTTAAGCACTCTTTTTTTTTTTTTTTTTTTTTTTTTGACAGGCAGAGTAAGACAGTGAGAGAGAGAGAGACAGAGACAGAGAGAAAGGTCTTCCTTTTTCCATTGGTTCACCCCCCAAGTGGCCCCTCCGGCCGATGTGTTGCGGCTGGCGCACTGCATTGATCTGAAGCCCGGAGCCAGGTGCTTCCTCCTGGTCTCCCATGTGGGTGCAGGGTCCCAAGCACTTGGGCCATCCTCCACTGTACTCCTGGGCTATAGCAGAGAGCTGGACTGGAAGAGGAGCACCCCAACCTGGACTAGAACCCGGTGTGCTGTTGCCGCAGGCGGAGGATTCGCCTAGTGAGCCGTGGCACCGGCCTTAATCACTGTTAATTCCTCTCATTCTGGGCCCTCCCTTTGCTGTTTTCCTGGTTCGGTTTCCAGGTCTTTAATTTCCATTCCTGCTCTTCTTCACTGAAAGTCTTCAATACCATCTCTTTATTTTTGGTCTGATATATCTCTTCTCTTAAGTCATTTTCTTCTATGTTAATACCTAATTGGTTAACAATAGTAAAAACATTTTTAATTTGTAAAGAACATCACTAATGTGGCTTTTGTTTTCTTGTTTGCAATATCTATGAACTTTTATTCTATGAAGGTATAAAAATTGATTACTTCTGATTTTCTGAGTTTGTTTGTTGGCATTTCAATCTCAGTTTAACAGTAGAGTGAATGAAGCATTTTTCATTATTATGAAAGCAACAAGCCCAGATGTAGAAGAATGAATTGGGCGAGTATCCTTTGCAAAATGCCACTTTCCAGTGTTAGTGTCTTCTATACTGTGTCTCTGAATTTATCATGGGGCAGATTTCCTAGACTTCTGCTTGCAGATTCTTTTCCATGTCCTCAGTTACAACACTGTGAACTATGATGCGTACTGATGTATGAGTACTTAGAATAAATCCTCCAGGAGGTCATATAGTTCAACTTACCTCAAACTGAGATTTTTTTTATACAGATGGGGAAATAGATTCTTCTCAAGTGTGTTATTGCCCTTTCATGTCTGTTTTCAAGAATTCAGCTCTCTTTTCATTTTTCCAGTACTTTTGTAGAGAATTTACAATCACAGTTTTTCAGTCAGATCAAACTTACCCAATTGCTGTCTTGGAATCAAAGTCTGGAAACTTCCTTGCTGAAATTGTCCCTAAATCCAATCTATATATACATAATGTTGTTCATATATACAAAAGGATTGTTTCCTTCCGATCCCATAAGTCATTTTAACCCTGGATAGTTTGTGGAAGGAGGGTAGGTGTCCATGGAATAAGGATTTGGGATTGTATCTATTACTCAGATTTACTACCTAGCATCAGTCACTGATAAGACTGATTCAACTGGGAGGACCAACTTTCCTCTCACTCCGAAAACAAATTGTTTTCTTCCTCAAATACCGCTCTGAGTTGGAAGATGGGCTGTTTGGGTCGAAAGACAGTTATCAAAATGTCTCTGGTGGTCAGAAGTAGGTATCAAATTCATGACAGTGGGCCCAATATCTGAGCCAAAAGATTAATTGTGACTATAAACAGAAGAAATAAATGGGGATTGAGGGTGGTGTTGGTGTCTGAATGTAAGTGTAGAGAGGAATCCAGAAGACCCACCTTGCCTTAAAATAGATGAGTGGTTTGCTTTCGTGGTATGTTAGTGTGGGTCAACCCTCCAGTGGGACAAAGCCCTTTCCTTCTTGATGTTCTCCTCCACATTTCTGAATTTGTTTTATTCCCTAGTTTTAAAGCAGGGAATTTTAGATACGTTCCAGTTCTGTTAGTCTGTAT
Organism: Oryctolagus cuniculus; assembly: GCF_051225735.1. NCBI lineage: Eukaryota > Metazoa > Chordata > Mammalia > Lagomorpha > Leporidae > Oryctolagus > Oryctolagus cuniculus. The sequence continues at coordinate 99,655,121 of NC_142877.1, forward strand.
ATATGAAAGAATGTCAGCAGATGGAAGAAACATTACTATTTGTCTAAGTGAATTGGCAAACAAATTATCTCACAGTATTTGAGAGTCGAGAAATGGAAGTAACATTTACATTTTTATTTTTCCCCCATAGTATTAACCAATACTTTTTTAAAAAAGGAAATTATATTCTGGATAATATCAAATAAATCCCATTGACAAAATCTGCTAGTTTATTGTCATGACAACCTTTATTTTGTGCTAATTAGAAGTTAATTGGGACACTTGAAGAGATAGATTCTTTTCTGTGTCTAAACAGGATATTATAGCTTCTAGAATCTGACATGTTTATTTCTGTTAAATTGTAGATTGTTGGTAGTTTATTCAATAGAACCCCCAAAAATATGCCTTTTGGTTGGTTGGGGCCTTAATGAATCTTCTTGTTTCTTATTCCCTTCCTTTGATTTTTCTTCTTGCTCTGTTCTTCAAAAATCCTTAGGGTCCATACCAAGCCAAGGAATTCAGAATATAGACAATAATTTCTGATGTATTAGGAGGGCTACAAAACAGGTGTTCCAATCACTTGTGGCTTGAAAGGCCTTGTGTGTCTTCTAAGATGAATAGCAGTGGTTCAGGATGACTGAGCTGTTCCACTCCGTCATTCACAGCCTAAGGGTATGTTTAAAGCATTTCAGGTGCTTTAAAGCATTGGAAAGATGAAAACCATCCTGATTTTAAGATGGAAACAGCCTATTCATAATAATATCATGCTCAAAACATGTCTGCTAAGTCACCAAAGATTAGTTCAGCAAACATTTATGGAATGCTTGGATTGTACAAAGCAATTAAAATCAGTTTAGAGTCAATATATCACAAATATCAAAGTACTAGGAAAGCACAGAGAAAAATACAACTGGACATTAGCATCAATTGGCAAAACATTTTTGAGAAACCATTACATATTTCAGAAGTTTTCCAGGCTTGGAGAGGTGAGGACACAGAGAGATCAATACAGCTGGGTTCTTGGCATAGAAGAGCTTGTTTGAGTGTGGCCATAGATACACAGAGGTCATTATAGTGATCTCAGCCACCTGGTAGCTCTCTCATGGTAAAGTGTAGCATTCAAAGAAACATCAATCTGATGTTCAAAACCAGTGAAAATAATATAAATCTTTAGAGGCTCTCATAGGAACATCCAAGGAGATCTTTCAGTAATAAACAGCAAAACTTTCAAATGTTTTTCCTGCCTATCCTGCTCTTTCCTCTCTGACAGCTACAGCAGCTCTTCTACATCTACCTTATTTGACTCAAACTTCTAGACACCAGTCCCATGCACCCCCAGCCCCACTGAGTCGGCAGAGTGTGCTATTCCTCCTCTGTTTTCCATGTTATATAGTTCAGCTTATGGGCTTCGATTTCTAGTTTTCTTATTTCCCCATTGTCTGGATTATGCACTATACAGAAGGATAAGTTTCCTGGAATCCTTTCTTCTCAATATTGGGGCTGTTGGTGCAAACTATTCTAATTTATTAAACTGTGTGTGTGTATATATATATATATATATATGGTGTTGAGAAAGAATAGTTCAGATAACATAATATAGCTCCTGTACACTGAAATACAGGCCATTTTTCCTTGTCCTCCAAAATGTCTCATGCCCACCCTTTATGGTGGGGATATATATAGATATAGATATTCCTCTCTCTTGACTGTGAGTTCTTTTGCTCAGGGATCTTACTCATCCATAGACTCCAGCATCTAGCCCAGTAACAGACCTAGTGCTTCTTCAGTAGGTGTTTATGAAACTTCTGGTTAGACACCTGTGGAGAAATCACTCTAGACTGAGGATGCAGCAGGAGATGAGATATGAAGTCACAGAACTGGACCTTTTATTGGGGGGGGGGGGTGGGCAAGAAGATATCCATTGTGGTGGAAGTTCAGGGTGAGTGTAGTGCGAAGTGGAGCTGGAGAGATGAGTGGAATTAAGGCCTTGTGCCCTCTGATCTCACCACCGCGTGCTGGAATAGTGCCTCTCCCACCTTCCTCTCACTGCACCATTTCCTTAAAGACTAACTTTACACCTTGTTCATCACTTAGCACCACTACATTGCATGTAGGAGGCATTCAGTTAGTGTTGAATGAGTAAATGGTGAATGAACTTTGTTCCATAGGAAGGGGCTATGGGACAGCAGGGCTGGGTTTGAGGGGTAGAAATAGGTGAGGGCAGCACCATACCTGGAAGGGTTTCTCACGATTCATCATATAATTTTCTAAGACAACTATGCTGTTGAGTGAAGGAGAGATAAAGGGAGCAGACATTTTAAGGCTGAGAAATAATTTAGGAAGTGTAGCCGGTGTTGTGGTGTAGTAGGTAAAGCCACCGAAAGTAGTGCCAACATCCCCTATGGGTGCCAGTCTGAGTCCTGGCTGCTCCACTTCTGATCCAGCTCCCTACTAATGTGCCTGGGAATAGGCTCCTAGTTCCTGACTTCAGACCAGCCCATCTCCAGCTTTTGTGGCTATTTGGGGAGTGAACCAGCAGATGGAAAATCTCTCTCTCTCTCTCTCTCTCTCAGTGTGTGTGTGTGTGTGTGTGCACGCGCGCACAACTGCCTTTCAAATAATAAATCCTTAAAAGAATTAAAAAATAATTTAGGAAGCCTTTTCTATATTGTAGGTGAAAGATGATGAGGATTTTAATTACATCCAAGAATTTAATGGGCTTTAATAGCTGGAAGTTACACAAAGAGCTATCCCTCACTGAATCAACAGATGTTCCTTTTAAGAGAGAATGGCAAACACTGAGCAAGGGTCACTCTGTCCTCCTGACCCCTCACCAACCAAACCATACTTGCAACCACTTTCTGACAAGGAATGATGAGCTCTGCATTCCCCCTGTGTTCATTTCTGTGGGGCAAGTTCACCTGCGGCACTCACAGCCCCAGCCTCAAGTCAGCCCATTTCAGAATGTGTGTATGTGGTTTACCTCAAGTGATGCCAGAGTAATAGATGTTGTCGAGGTAAAATTTCTGTTTGATAAATGTTGAGGCAAGCAGTGGAAGGCATTTATCAGGTAATGTTTCTGTCTTCATTTTTATGTGAAATGATTAATGATATAGACAGTGTCATTTTGCTTGATAGCACTTGATGAAATCGTGACGGTAACTCATCATAGCTGTTACTGAAACCTTTTATGTGTAGAGAGAAAAATAGACTTTAATCAGTCCTAGGAACTCAATTAGAAATACAGAAATATTGATAAAGTAGAGGAGAGTGGGAGTGCATGTGTGTTCCCTCCTGTCTAGAAAAGTAGACGGGGCCCTGGAAGGTTCATTATCAGGCCGTTGTCTGATCAGAGCTGGACTTCCTGTCTCCCTTCCACCCTTTGAGTCCCACAAAGCTGACCTTCTAGCCATGATCGCTGCCTGCCCAGTGGTTTGAGTCATCTCCTTTTCTTTTCTCTTATTTAAGGCTGATTCACCTTTACTCTAAGGTCATAATTATTCCCTCAGTCCATAGGCCCTCACACCCAATTTTCCACACAATAAAAATCCAAATTCCTTACATTAGTGCACCCTGATATAAATTTACGTCTCCAGCCTGTTTCTCAGCACTGTCCCTGCCATGCTTCCTAAATAGGCCTATCGTAGAGACGGTATTAGATTTCCTATGTGCTTGGAATGCCCACTGGTCATTGCTTACATGCATGTCTGCCCATGAAATGCCTTTATGCTCGTTCTCCACCAGTCAGAATCCCACTGTTTCCAGGCTCAGTTAATGTGACCTTTCTTCTAGGAAGTCTTCCTTGTTCGTTGTACTCAGATGACTGCCTCCAGGACCATATAACCTGTCACCTCTAGGATCCTATAACACATCATAACTATGTATTATGTTTGTTGATATTGTCTACTTGGTATTTTATTTAGTCGTATAGGAATCTACTTTTCTCTGCTATTGTAAATTTTGTGAGCCTAGGGTCTTTGCTTAATCTTTGTGTCTCACAGCCTCTAGTAGAATGTCTTAAATATATTTGTTGAGTTGAATTAGCTATAGTTTTTTTTTAAGATTTATTTACTTATTTGAAAGGCAGAATTTATATAGAGAGATTGAGGGCCAGTAAGAGATTTTTGATCCACTGGTTCACTCCCCAAATGACCACAATGGCCAGAGCTGGGCTGGTTCAGAGCTAGGAGCGAGGAGCTTCCTCCAAGCCTCCCCTGTAGGTGCAGGGGCCCAAGTACATAGGCCCTGTTCTTCTGCTCTCCCAGGTGCATCAGCAGGGAGCTGGATCAGGAGCGGAACAGCCAGGAATTGAACTGGAACCCATATGGGATGCCAGAATCACAGGAGGTAGCTTAACCCGCAAGCCACAATGCCAGCCCCTAGCTGTAGTAGTTTTGGAACTCTTAAATGTGACCTTTCCTGTCCTTGTATTGAATAAAACTTAGATATAACATGATTTCAGACTGTGAATTCAATTGTTGTTTACATTATTATTTTAAAAATTTAACCACCGTTGCTCACTTATAATTTTAAAACAAATGTACTTTTATCATTTTAATATCTTGACTGTTAGTACCTGCATATACCTGCATATATTCATATTATCATAAAAATCATTTGTTGCATACTTCAGGGCTGGACAGTAGCAACATTTTGAGGTAGGCTTAGCACATCTCTGACAATCTCACAGTCATGACTCCTTCAATTGTAAGTAAAGCTACTTGCTTTGGCTTAAGTTAAATATGTTTGGAGGCAGGGGGCACAAATATGTCAGGGTACATTAGTTAAGGTCAGCATAGCCAAGGACTGGAAACAACATTCATTGTCCGTAAAGAAATGGACCTGGAGAGACAAGAGCTGAGGCTGTGCTCAGTCCCACAGAGGGTGTGACTCTGTCCTCCTCTTGCCCTCTCACATCTGGCTCAGTGATTGCCTTCCCCTACTATGCATCAGACCTCTCAGCTGACTAACTTTCCTTCTGTGTCTTCCTTACATGACATCATAACAATAGGGAATTTGATTGATTCAACCCTGCCTATGACAGTTCTGTCTTGGGTCAGATGTCCACACATAAGCTTAGCTGTCTCCATACAGTAGGGGCTGTGGGCAGTGTCACTCATAGACAATGAATGCATGCTGTTGACTTTTTCCCTTCCTTTTCATTCACTATTCCCATTTCATTCCCAGTTCCCACTCGTTCTGGTCTGTTAAAACTCTTTCAGGGATCTAAACCTCTTTATTCCAGGGCTTTTTTTCTCAGTAGAAAAGTGGCTTTCCAAAATTCTATTTGGGTGTGAATGACTTTACTTCTATATTTCTCTGTAACATATGGATTGTAATAGTGAGTATACATAAAAGAAGACTAAATTTATGTATTATTCATGATTAATTACAGATCTTATATTTTATGGACACTCTGTATCCTTTAAAATAACCCTGTTACTTAAGGGACTGTGATTTCTGAAACCCTCTGTCTCAGCATGGGAACTAGGGTTGGATGATAATGTAAGAAAAGACAATTGAAATAACTAGTTCATAATTAAACATGAAATATTTTACCAACAATACCAACCCCACCATATTTCCTTCTTATTTCTAGAACATGATCCTTGGGTGCTGCTCTGAAATAATGGCTCTGTTTTCAACTGATAGAGAGCCAACACCACTCTCTGAGGTATGTACCTATCCTTTAAAACTGTATCGGGTTCACTTCCAAATATTAATATTGCTGTGGGAATGAAAATAGAGAAAGCACCTAATTGTATCCAAGGCCTCACTCTCTTTAAATAATTTGAAAAGGTGATAAACTTGGGTTTACAAGAGGGTATTATTTTGGTTAAAAATATTCTTTGTGAAAAAGATTCAATTGGTACAGAAAATTATAAAGAGATTTATATTAAAATTACTTCAAATCTACCAAAAAGAGAGTAATCCCTATTAATATTTGGAGAGTCTAGAAATTTCTCTACAGATAACCTTGAGCATTTTTACCTCAGTGGGATCATACTTTACATACATTCTGTAATTTTTTTTCGTTGAACAGTAATGCCATGGAGATGTTTTCATGTGAAAAATCTTGCTTGCTGCATTTAGTGCCTGCATAATACTCTCTCCTATGTACTTGCTGTGGCAGGTTCTCTTAAACATAGTTAGATCTTTATTGATGGATCTTAACATTGAAACATTCTAGTATATATGTGTTGTTCACTCTTCTGCATTAATTCTTAAGAATAGGATTTTTGGAATAAATATATATATATATATTTTACTGTAAAATTTGTAAACTCTAAAATGTAAAACTTTAACCATTTTAAGTGTACAATTCTGTGGCAGTAATAGCATTCACAATATTGTGCCTCCATCACCATCATTCATCTCCAGAACTTTCTATCATCCCAAACATAAACTTTGTACCTATGGAACCAAAACTCCTCATTTCCTCTTCCTCTTGCTCCTGGTAATTCCGCATTACCTTCTAACCCTATGAATTTGTGTATTCTAATTATCTCATATAAGCAATCCTATTTTAACTGTCTTTTTGTGTCTGGTTTATTTCATTCAGCATGTTTTCAAGATTTTCCATTTTGTATCATGTATCAGTATTTTATTCCTTTGGAAGGCTGAATGATAATATTCCATCACATGTGCAGACCACATTTGTTTATCCATTCATCTGTTAATAAACATTTGACTTGTTCCTACCTTTTGGCTATTACAAAAAAATGTTGCTATGAAAATGAGGGTCCAAGGATTTGTTTGAGTCCCTACCTTCAATTCTTTGGGATTTATATACAGGAGTAGAATTGGTGGATCATGTGGTAATGCTAAGTGTAAATTTTGAGGAACTCCAAAACAATTTTACTTAGCAGCAGTACAATTTTATACTCCCATTAATAATGCAAGAAGTTCCAGTTTCTTCACATTCTCCCCAACACTTGTTACTTTTTTAAAATTAATAATAGCTATCCTATGAGGTTTAATTTGATTTTGACCTGCATTTCCTTAATGATTATTGATGATGAGCACATTTTCATGTACTTGTTGGCCATTTGTATATCTTCTTTAGATAAATGTCTATGTAATCCTTTGCCCATTTTTGAATCGATATATGCATTTTGATATATAATTGCAAATGGCCTTTCAGAAATGTTGCACTGACTTTCTCTCCTGCCAGTGATAGGTGAGAAGACCAGCTTACCCACAAACTCATCTATACTAGTACTTCTCCTCCTCTTTCTCTTCTGATTGTTCTAAGTCTGACACATGAGAAGTAGTAAGTCATTATTTTATTTTTTTCTTATTAATAAGGCCAAGTATAGTTTATCTGACTGTTAGTAATCTGCATCTCCTGCTTGGTGAAGTGGTATCCATTCACCCAGTTGATGAATAAATATTTAGAGTGACTGGTCTCCGAGTCAGGAGTTCCTTTCTAGGTGCTATAGAGCCAGCCATGAACAAGCAATAAGGACCCCATTTTCATGGTATCTGCCATGTTCATGGGGAAAATAGTAAAACTCAGTAAGCAAGATAATTTCAGATTTTGTTAAGTGTAATGAAGGGGGAAAAAGGGAGCCATATGTTAGAGTAGTGATTGGCAAACAGCAGCCTATGAAGTACATGGGGGCTACTGCCTATTTTGTTAGTAAGATTTTGTTGGAACACATTCTTGTTCATTCATTGCCTTATAGTATATAGGCACCATCTCACTACCACAGAAGAGCTGAGTGTTTTTGATAGGGATCATATGGCTTCGAAGGCCTAAATTATTTATTATCTAGATCTTTGTAGAAAAAGTTCGCTGACCACTGTGCTAGAGAGTGATGACAGTCCCTGCACAGATGGAGTGGTCAGGGAAGGGCTCCATGAACAAGGGACATTTGAAATAAGTCCTGAACTTACTGTGTCCTTTCCCTTAGATCATTAGCTTTCACAGAGATGACTGTGTCTTCATCTTTGAATTCTTACCCTGCCTTGTCTGCCACACCGCTCAGTTGCCATTTCTTTGAAATTCCTTTAGTTTTGAACACTTCAAATTTGATCATTGCTTTTAAAAAAAATCATTTGACTGTTTATGTTCTTTTCCTATTTTTTTAAATATTTATTTGAAAAGCAGAGGATCAGAGAGAGAAGGGGAGACAGACAGACAGACAGAGATCAATCTTCCATCCACTAGTTCACTCCTCAAATGGCTGCAACAACAAGTGTGGACCAGACCAAAACCAGGAAGCAAGAACTCCATCCTGGATACCTATGTCTGTGTCACAGACCCCAGTACTTGGGCCATCTTTCACAGCTTTCCCAGGCATAGCAGCGGGAAGCTGGACAGTACAGCAGCCAAGACTGTGTTCATTCTGATATAGGATGCTGTATCCCAATTGGTGGCTTAACTTTCTGTGCCACAACACAGGCCCCTCCATTTCCTGAATTGTATTTTAAATGAGAAGCCTAATTTTATATTTTTGAAACATGAAGATTTACTATGGCAGATGTTGGTAGTAAAATCAAGTCTTTAATTTTGGACAAATTGTGGTTAAGAAATGGGTCATTGCACTAGTGTATTTTCTGTTGCTAAACCAAAATACATGAGGCTGGATATTTTATAAAAACAAGAGGTTTATTTAGCTCAGAATTTTGGAGGTCTAAGTCCAAAATCAGGCAGTCATCTGTTTGGCTTCTGATGAGGGTTCCCTTGGCTATGTCACAGTGTGATGGAGAAGCAGAAAAGGAAATGGTGGGAAGAAAGGGCTAAGCTTGTGGGCTGGCCTTGCTTTTCAATGACCCACTCTCAAACTAAATGGGATTTGGTGATAATTTCATATAATCCCTTCCAAGGATGTATGTCTTCACTTTCAGTGAATACCCAGAGGCATGTTCTGGGTGTGGCCAGGGAGCTCTGTTCAGTGCCCTAGGGTGAGGGGAGTGTCACTGAAGTTTGGTGTGTTAAATTTCCTTTTTTTTTTTTTTTTTTTTTATCAGAGGGGAAGTTTATTAGCTCTATTAGCATAGTCTCATGCTCACCTCCTCTAGTCCAAGGAGACCAGTGCCTGGATGCCAGCCCCAGTGGGTACAATATTCATCCATGCTGCCACAAGAACCACACAAAGGATCCATGCAATCCTCAGTGTGAGCACGGATCCTGTAGCGATGACCCTCATCAGGGAATCAGGGAGCACCAAGTGTGTGGAACCACCCACAGTGACTGCCCACAGACCCAGCCACACCCTGTGCCCTCCCATGCAGCCACAGTGTTTTCACAGCCCCAGCACACAAGGCTCCCACAGTCATGGACACCCAACACCCTGTGAATTCTCCCAGCCAGACTCAGATATCTCCTCTTGGCTGGTTGCTAGGTACCTGCACACAAGCTAGTGTGTACATATGTCAAAAATGGTGCCCACCCTCTCTTGGCTAGTTATAGGATGCTGGTGCCAAGTGGTTGGAGAGAGAAATGTGCCCCTTTTTTATTTCTCTTGGTTGGCAAGTACACTGTCCTCCACAGTGCTCCAAGGTGGGACTCATGCCAGGCTTTTCCCACAGCTTTAACACCAGTGGCTTGCGCTGCTGCAGTCTGGTCTCAACTCACTCTCCAAAGCTGGTGCTGAGGCTCTCAGTTGCTAGGGTCCTGAGTTGTGCACAGCCACACCCTCCCGTAGATGCACAGTGTCCCTCAAATTTGCATGCAGTTTCCTCTGCTGTTTTCTCCCTAACTCTTTCCTGAGATTGCACTCTCTCCACCTTTTTTTTTTTTTTTTTTTTTTAACTTTCCCTAGACTAGAGCATTAAGCCCTATTGTACCATCTTGGAATCCTCTATTATTTCCATTTTAGAGATGAGGGTACTGATGTACAGGAAAATTAATCAGCATCTTAGGAGATGGGAACCAAATCTAGGATATGCATTTTTAACTAATCTATGCCTAGTGGGGATTTTACTAGAATAGTAGGAGCAGGTGCCACAGTGGGTTGAGGAGTAAATAAGGATGAGAAAGTGAGATTTCAAGTGTAGACTCATCTTTAAGAAGGTTTGAGAGGGTAGGAAAACAGCTGTCTGCAGTCATAGACTCAAGGCAGGGTCCTAAAAGAAAAGAGTTAGGAGGGGTAGTCCTTTCTGTGTAGGAGCGAGAAGGATGAAGACTGGAACAGGACCCTAAAGGGAACAATTGGGAACAGGAAGACTGACAGCACAAATGAGATAGTTGACAGCAAGCAGAGGCAACATACCTTCCTCTTTAGGTCTTTGCTTAGCAAACAGAGGTGAGGAAGGATGTAAATAAGTTTGGGAAAAAAGAGTAGGAGAAGCTGAGGCTGTTCCTCAGGTGATTGTAACTTTCCCCATGAAGTAAAGGCAAGTTGATTTACTATTAGAGGAGAGTGAAGTGTTGAGAGTATGTTCTGAGAAAGGAGTGAAGATCCTGAATTTGGATTAATGAGAAAGCTGACTCAGGACAAATGCAAGCATTGAGATTTGAAAGTCATAAATCTGTTGAGGCCCTATGCTTCTTGGCTTCTGATTTCCCTCAGCACTGAGTTTCCTTGATACAGGAGTGTAAAGGCCAAGAGAAGCACATTATCTAATTGGACAGATGTGAGAGGACACAGGCACATGGGAGGTGCCATGTACTAGTGAGGCAGCTGACAGCCAACAAGAGGCAGAGGTAGACTGGGCAGCTGTGCATTTATCTCATCATAAATTAAAAATGTCTCTTCTTCACCCTGAGAAGACACCAGTAGAGTCTGATTGATGTCTGTCTGTATTACTCGAGCTCCTATTGAATGTAAATCAAATTACTGAATATTTTCTTAAATGTATTTTGAATTTAACCCAAAAAATCCTTAATGAAACTTAAATGCTGTGGACTTATACTATGTTATTAAATGCATTATTAATGTGCATTCCCTTTTACATGGTAGTATTTAACATGCCTATGTTTTCTTCTGATTTTTAAAATCATAATTTTATGTGTTTATGATCATATAAATACATCAGTCATATTCTGGTCACTAAAATAATTATTGTGCTATGTTAACATACTTTTTTATCTGCAACTCTAATTTTATGTCTGATATACTCATTCTATCATATGACACCCATGCCTTCTCACACTTTATAACTTCTTATCACTCTTGCTTGTCAACTGAAGTGATTGCTCTACCATGTCATCCTATCTTGTGCTGTGTTATCATGTAAAAATGAGTAATAATACATCTACTTATGTTAACTTGGTTATGTTCTTTCCATCATTTTCCTCTCAAATAAATCAGGAAAATAGGTCATTTTCCTGGTCTATATCTCTGTGCCTTGTTTTTTAGCTCAAAATGTGTTATAATGATATAATTCCATATTTGTCACCCCTATTTGTATAGATTGGGTGTTATATAATAAGATTGGATCTTGTTTTTAATCTCAGTGCTTTGCCCACTTTCTGGCCCCCGGAAGGCGTTTGATAAATGTGTGTTAAATGAATGAATGGCTCATGATACATCTTCCAGAGACAGCCCTGGTCCATCAGTTGTAGTTCAATAATTTGTATAGTGAGCATTTGTGAAGTGCTTCCTCTATATCAGCCATGGGGATAGGCCTTGGGATACAGAACCAAAACATAGCATATAGTCCCTTCCTTCAAGAGGGCTCTACGTTCAGTGGGGAAAGACAGACAAGTTTAGAAGCAATTACAGTACAGCATGGAAAAAAGAGGCCTGAGAATCGAGCACCATTCCCAGGTTCCTCTCACATTCTTTCTCCATAGCTCTGAAAGGGATGAAGTTCTTTCTGAACCTTTTCGAAAGGTTTATATAGCTCTGTCTGTCGAAGTAAGTAGATATCCAATGGTTAAAAGTTTTAATTTCCTTGGAAAACAGAAGTCCTTAGGAAAAGCCAGACACATTCAAGGGTACTCATGGAAGCATTTCCTTGGATTAAAGAGACCTTTGGAAGAAGAGGCAGAAAAAACAAGTCTTAGCTTTGGCAGTAGGCTTGGTGGTGAGGGCAGGATTTTGGCTTTTGTTCATGAGGTTGGAGAGAATAGGATAAATCCCGAAAGCCCTGGATGCAAAGAGAAAGAAAGAGAAGTTCAAAATAAAAGTTAACTGTTAACAAGCTGCAGCTGTGAAGTACAAGGCACTGGACTAGACCTCTCCAAGGGTGGGGGATGTTTTCTCTGCCAAAGGCTATTACCATTCATTAGCATATACAATTATCAACTTAAAAATTAGCCTGCTATAAATTTTTTGAATTTCGAATCCTGCTTGGGGTTTCCTTGGCAGGGCCAGGCCAAAGGATTATGGGGACATCATATAGCCAGGGGCTGGATGTGTCCCCCACCCCTGCTTAGAGGAACTGGGGGTGAGAAAGATGGTTCTCTTGCCCTAAATGGGCTGAAAGTCTAGAAAGAAGGGATGGGGTATGTACTGAGAAAATATGTTCATGGTGTTGTTTTAGAAATAGGTTATTATTTTGAATGAAGATGGAGAGAATGAGGTGAGAGAGTTTGAGACCCGCCCAAAGTCACAGCCCTGTACCTCTCAAAACTGGCAGATTCCAAAGCCTTTTGGTAACCATCATCATCATACTGATGCCAGCCCTTCCTGACCTTTTCTCTTTTTTTTTAAGTTTTTTTTATTTATTTGATAGGAGAGAGAGTCAGAGAGAAAGGTCTTCCTTCCGTTGGTTCACTCCCCAAATGGCCATTACGGCCAGAGCTACGGCAGGAGCCAGGTGCTTCCTCCTGGTCTCCCATGCGGGTGCAGGGGCCCAAGCACTTGGGTCATCCTCAACTGCTTTCCCAGGCCACAGCAGAGAACTAGACTGGAAGAAGAGCAACCGGGACTAGAACCTGGCACCCTATGGGATGCCGGCACCACATGCAGAGGATTAACCTAGTGTGCCACGGCGCCGGCCCCCTTCCTAACCTTTTCAGTTTGGGCACTCTTGACCATTCAGGTACAAGGGATAGATTAACAATATGTCACTGGGGGAATGTCAGTGTCAGGATTGGAGAAGCAGTGCATATGGCAGCTAATGGACAGGCTGGAGAACCAAACTGTTTAGCTCCATGTCCCAGCCCAGCTCTGGAATTTTTTTTAGTTGTGTATCTTCACACAAGTTGTTTAATCCCAATACTTCGGTTTCTCTATTTGTAAAATGGGAATTGAAATAGTACCTTTTTTTAACTTTTATTTAATGAATATAAATTTCCAAAGTACAGCTTATGGATTACAATGGCTTCCCCCCCATAACGTACCTCCCACCCGCAACCCTCCCCTTTCCCACTCCCTCTCCCCTTCCATTCACATCAAGATTCATATGTCACCTGAAATAAAAGAGAGATTCTACAAGGGTTGATTAGTTTATTGAAGAGTGAGCATTGTGATGGAAATATGAGTAGCCTACCCAATGAAGTTGAGGCAAGGTGATGTTTTTAAAAGACAAAATGAGCAGACCGGTGCTGTGGCATGGCAGGTGAAGTCACCACCTGCAGTGCCGGCATCCCATATGGGCACCCATTTGAGTCCTGCTGCTCCACTTCTGATCCAGCTCTCTGCTATGGCCTGGGAGGGCAGTGGAGGATGGCTCAAGTTCTTGGGCCCCTGCGCCCATGTGGGAAAACCGGAGGCAGCTCCTGGCTCCTGGCTTCGGATTGGCACAACTCCGGCTGTTGCGACCATCTGGGGAGTGAACCGTTAGTTAAAAGACCTCTCTCTCTCTCTCTCTCTCTCTCTCTCTGCCTCTACCTCTCTGTAACTCTGCCTTTCAAATAAATAATCTATTTTTTTAAAAAAAAAAGACAAAATGAGGACGATTTATATAAATTATTTAAAACAATAATTCTTGACTATAAGCATCAATAACAAGAGTGGTGTCAATCTGATTTTGAACGATACTTGCTGGGCAGATGTCCTCAAAGAAGTTTTTTGTTGTTTTTTTTTGTTTTGTTTTCTTTTGTTTTGTTTTTTGTACAAGGTTGTGGTTCTGGCAGAGTCCGTTCTGATAGTTCCTATTTTCAGGCATATGTGTGTGACATCTCCTCCACAGCCTCCTGTCTTGCTATATTTACTTATTTATGATTTGGCAGAAGTGATGTTATTTAGATTATGATGAATTTCACATAGGGTTGTTATGTGTGTTAAGTGAGTTAAGTCCTGCAACTTAAACAGGGCCTGGCACACACTAAGAGAATTGTTAGTTACTGTTACTAGCATCTTAAAGCTACCTGCATCTACTTAGTATGGAGACCCTAGTATGCTGATTTGTTCCCCTAAGAAGTGGTCCTACCAGAAGAACAGTTTATTGCCTGGGATGCAGCCTCTGAGCACACTCACAAGAGGGGTTAGAATGACGCACGTGCTGGGGGTAGCTGCATGCGTCACTTTTAACCAGACAAATTCCCATTCTCATCTTTCCAGTCACTACCATTATGTAACCAAGCACCCCACATTGAGCAAATGACTATCATTTTATTAGGCTCCAAGATTCTGTGGGTTCCATATTGGGGAGGGCATGGTGGGGCAACTTGCTTCTGATCCATGGTATCTGAATCCATGGCTGAGAAGACTTGAGGGCTGGGAATAACTCAACTGTGGGGGACTAGCATCGCCAAAGGCTAATCTGGTCTAGTGCTTGGTGCTAGCTTTCAGCTGGAGAATGGGAGCACAGTTTAGGCTGTGGTCAGGACGTGCTTTGTGACCACTGTCTGTGGTTGACCAGGCTTCCTCGCAGCATTTGCTGGGGCTTAGGGAGTGAGCTTCCTAAAGAACCAGATGGAAGCGCTGTTACCCTTAGTGGTGTGCTGGTAAATGTTTAACAACTGGCTCTCTGCTCTAAAAAATATATGTTTGTGTATAAGTTTATCATAAACTTCATTGTTTTAAAAAGCTAAAATAATTTGTAAGCAGTAATAAAATATTCAATGTTCTTCATTACAATTGTATATGGCCAGTTGATTTTCTTTTCTTTTTTTTTTTTTTTTTGCTTTCAAACTTTTATTTAATGAATATAAATTTCCAAAGTACAGCTTATGGATTACAATGGCTTCCCCCCCATAACGTCCCTCCCACCTGCAACCCTCCCCTTTCCCACTCCCTCTCCCCTTCCATTCACATCAAGATTCATTTTCGTTTCTCTTTATATACAGAAGATCAGTTTAGCATACATTAAGTAAAGATTTCAACAGTTTGCTCCCACACAGAAACATAAAGTGAAAAATACTGTTTGAGTGCTAGTTATAGCATTAAATCTCAATGTACAGCACACTAAGGACAAAGATCCTACATGAGGAGTAAGTGCACAGTGACTCCTGTTGTTGACTTAACAAATTGACACTCTTGTTTATGGCCTCAGTAATCACCCTAGGCTCTTGTCATGAGCTGCCAAGGCTATGGAAGCCCCCTGAGTTCACCGACTCTGATCATATTTAGACAAGGCCATGGTCAAAGTGGAAGTTCTCTCCTCCCTTCAGAGAAAGGTACCTCCTTCTTTGATGACCCATTCTTTCCACTGGGATCTCATGCATGGAGATCTTTCATTTAGGTTTTGTTTTTTTTTTTTTTTTTCCCCCAGAATGTCTTGGCTTTCCATGCCTGAAATACTCTCATGGGCTTTTCAGCCAGATCTGCATGCCTTAAGGGCTGATTCTGAGGCCTGAGTGTTGTTTAGGACATCTGCCATTCTATGGGTCTGCTGTGTATCTCACTTCCCACGTTGGATCATTCTCTCCCTTTTTGATTCTATCAGCTAGTATTTGCAGACACTATTCTTGTTTCTGTGATCCCTTTGGTTCTTAGTCCTATCATTATGATCAATTGTGAACAGAAATTGATCACTGGGACTAGTGAGATGGCATTGGTACATGCCACCTTGATGGGATTGAATTGGAATCCCCTGGTATGTTTCTAACTCTACTGTTTGAGGTAAGTCAGCTTGAGCATGTCCCGAATTGCACATCTCTTCCCTCTCTTATTCCCACTCTTACATTTAACAGCGATCACTTTACAGTTAAGTTTCAGCACTTAAAAAGACTTGTGTATTGATTACAGTATTCAACCAAAAGTATTAAGTAGAACACAGAATGTTTTTGTTGATTTTTTCAGAAGCCCTTGATTCTATAGAGATTCTTGGGTTATAATTCAACCATGATTTGACAAAATCACTCTACACATAAATGTTTGATTACTATCATATTAAAAAAAAACATAAATGCATGACAGCCTTCAGTGTTACATAATGACTATTCCCTGCTTGTCCCAAATCCACCCAGATTCAAGGTCAGACAGGTCACCTTTTCATGGGAGAAGTGTCAAATACAAATTATAAGAAAGGCATGTGAGTTGGGAGCTGTTGTCACAGCCATTTTGGCAAAGTGTAATCTGCCACACATTTGGTAAAACTCCTAATGTATTAATGTATAAGTCTCTGCCTCTTCTGAGCAAGGGCTGGTCCTGGGGACCTGCTTAGGCAATTTTTTAAATTTATCAGTAATCCTCCCCAAATATGCTAGGTTACCATGATGGAGTTGATGAGTGTACAGCTACTCACAGGGCAAAGGATAAACAAGGTGGATTCAGAAAGCAACCTTCCAAATATCCTGTGAAGTGTACATGGGTCACATGGGGTTGCACGTGCCCCTGTCTGTGTGGCGCGGCTTCCACTTTACTTTTGTAGGAGGTTAAATCTTAGAAGGTAGGCTATTTAATTTCCTGTGGCTAATTTTATTACATTTCTATATGCTTCTTTTGCTTCATTTAGGAAAACCTCCCAAATGGCAGTAATGGCAATATTCTCTAAAAATGTCATGTATAACGTTCAATGCAACGTTCCATGTATCCCATAGTAGGTATTTACTAAGTATTAAAACATTAATCATAACCATGTTATAATAATATAATATACTATAAGTTCTTTTCATTGAGAGCTACAGATTCTCTCTCTCTTTCTCTCTCTCTCTCTGGCTTCCCCTCCCTCCTACCCTCCTTCCCTCCCTGTCTCTCTCTCTTTGATACCAGCCAAGAGCTGTCTGAATAGATTTTATGGGCATCTAGAATTACATCTTCATTCTGTAAGACATTATCATTCTGTCCTCAAGTGAAGAGTATCCTTTGTATGTAAGTTCATGAGCCATCCACTTAATATTCTTATATTCTTTTGAAGACAATGCCAGATGACATCAGTTCCACACTGCTTTTAAAACACAGCACTGACTTTGATTCCATCCACTCGCTGTTCACTTCCAACTGTCAAATTTGGCTAAGGGAAAAAGGAAGCCCTTAAGAAAAGGCCAGGCTATTAATGTGCTCTTCAAAATGCTAAGAAAAGGCTAAGCTGTTTATAGCGTTTCCGAAATGCTCATCTCTCAGAGATTTGCCAGCAGTAGTGTCAAGGTGAAATACACTCTCGTTCATCAAAAAACCCAGCGCCTTTGTGTTATCTGTGCTCAAAGCACCAGTCCTACTTTTGTTAGACATGCAATTTGGGGGTATAATGATACTTGGCTATAATTTAAACCAAGATATCATCATGAATCTGATATTAGGTATTTACTATAAAAGTAACAAGAAATGTGAGCACTCCTTGATAAACAAAGCCTGGCTTCATTTTGGATACAACTTCATGTCAGTCTCAGAGGGACAATTTCCTGAAGTTTAATCACTTTATATAACTTAAAAAAAAAGATTGAAGACAGGGGTGTCATTAGCAAATCTATTCATTCCTTTCTATTTTGCAGAAAACCAAGTTAAATGTTTAGTTTCATTTCCTTCATTCAGTTGGCTAAACAGCCTTGATTAAAATACCAGAGGCTTAGCAGTGGAATTATATTTTTATTTTAGGAGGAATTTGATTTTTGCCTCATAGAGCCCAATCAATTGGCAAACCTTCAGAAATTCTCTTGATAAATGTACTTTAAATTTAAATACATAAAGAAGGACCAAGTGTAAGTTTATCCATTTTCGTTCTTTACATTGCACACTACTTGAGTTATTTTTTTTTGTACTTATATTGTCTCTATCTCAGGTAGAAAATGCCATTGTATGGTTTTGCATCACTTCTTCCATATTTTAATGATTGGATTCAAGAGGGCAGTAACCAGACCTCACTTCTTAATGGGAGGCGAGTTAATGAATTTATGAATATCTTTCAGTGTGCCATAGTGTGTTTAAGAGAGCCATCTCAGGGCCGCCTGCATGGCACAGTGGGTAAATCCTCCACCTGTGGCGCCGACATCCCATGTGGGCGCTGGTTCCAGTCCCGGCTGCCCCTCTTCTGATCCAGCTCTCTGCTATGGCCTGGGAAAGCAGTGGAGGATAGCCCGGGTTCTTGGGCCCCTGTACCCACGTGGGGGGCCAGGGCGGGGAAGCTCTCAGCTCCTGGCTTCAGGTCAGTGCAGCTCCGGCCATCTGGGGAGTGAACCAACAGAGGGAAGACCCTTCTCTCAGTCTCTCCCTCTCACTATCTGTAATTCTACCTCTCAAATAAATAAATAAAATCTTTTTTTTAAATGCCATTATATTCTTTTCTCAACCATCTGTGGTAGTGTAGTACAGAAAGAATAGTACTTCACATAAGGTCTAGTTCTACTTTTGCCTGTGTGGACAAGTCATTAATCCTTGAAGACCTCAAGGTGATTGTATTCTGTTGAAGATCTCAGAAATTGTGTGTTTTAGTGGATAAAAATAGTGCTCATTCTTGGTGCCACCACTTATTGTTTGTGTGACTGTGAGCAAGTTGATTTACTTCTCTAGACTTTAGTTCCTTAACTGTAAATTGATGATAGCTACTCCTCAAGTGGGATTGCATTAAAAACAATATTTAGTACACTTAATATAATGCCAGTACAATGCCTGGATCGGGCATTTGATACATTGTCATCATTTTTTTTTAATCTTACCCAGCCTTCACAACCATGTGAAATCAATCATTTGTTCATATGAACATTAATAACTTCCTCCATTAGTGGTGGTTTTAGTCTAAATATATGCAAATATTCAAAGAGTAGATGGCCATTTAATAGATGGACCCTTAATGTTATTTTTCAACCACCTTTTTTAGATTTATTGCAGATTCACATACAATTATAAGAAATGACACAAGAAGGTCATGAATATCCTTTACTCAGTTTCCCCCAATGATATTATCTTAAAAAACTGTAGAACAACATCACAACTCATACATTGATGTTGATACAGTCAACACACAGAGCAGTTCCATCTCCATGAAGATCTTTCCAGCTGCCCTTTTACATCTGCTCCCACTTCTTTCCTCACCACTCCCGGCAGTCACCTGTCTCTTCTCCATTTCTATACTTTTATAATTTCAAGAATAACCTATTAAAGAAATCACACACACTGAGACCTTTTGGGATTGGTCCTTGTTCACTTAGAATAATTCCAGCAAACTATACTTCTGATGAAAACAATGTCCTTATGAATATTGGCATATTTTATTCTAGAAACAGAATAACCAGTCACCAAAGATGTTGGGTGTGATGCCTGACTCATTGCAAATGGTGTCCAGGGCTGCTCATGATGCTATTCCTTCACCCAGCTCAATCCTTCCCCCTCTCCCCTTTCTCTCCTTACTACTCCTCTTTTCTTGCCCTTTTCTTTTCCACATCCCCTAATTAATATTTACTGACAAACGCTAATTGCCCAGGCTAGATAGAAGTACCAAAAGGAGTTAACTGAAATAATGCATGTGAAGTTTCTTAAAACCTGCAGACTCTGTTAGACTTTTCTATAAAAATCGCCACTGAGTGTTTGACACCACACAAGAACAGTTTGCGGCTGCTTGTGGTGTATACTGATGTGAATAAAGAAGTCAGCGTGAGCCGGATTTCTTTCTGCACCGTGCACAGAAGGTCTGCCCTCTGGTTTGCTACTGCAGTGGGAGCTGCTAACTAACAAAGCCCAGCACGCTTTGATTCTAGGCAACAAAGTCCCAGGAACAAAAGGCAAACTTCAGTTCATATTTTTTATAAAGCCTTTGCTCTAAAAAAGAGCCTCCTGTTCCTAGTTGCCTGAAGTTAAACCCAGTGAGCTCCTTCATAAAAAAGCATCAAGAAATGCCAAGTGTTCTTAGAACTCTGGAGTTTTCTGTACCCCAGGTCAAAAGCCCACAGGCAGACCCTGAAGAGCCCTTCAGGAGGGAACCCAGGGATAGGGACCCCAGACACGGCATTCCTTCTTGTAACTTTGCTGCTGAGATTCAAAGCCTTGACCTTTAAGTAGAGTTAAGCCCTTACTCTGATGGAATTCCACACTATTCAGAAATAGAGTGAGGGGAGAACCAGCTGGCCAGAGCAGAAGAGTTTTAGTTGGGACAAAATATGCTATGCTGTGCTGACAAGTAAACCTCAAATCTTAGACGATACAGGTTATTTCTTTCTCATGCAAAGTCCACTCCTTCAGCTGTAACCATGCTGTCTGCACTATGTGGTCTCCAAGGAAACCACTGTGGAAGAGAGGGTTAGGGGACATTTTTACATAGGGTGACTATATGAGGGTACTTCAAAAAGTCTGTGGGAAAATAAAATATAAGCTTATTATGGTGCAAAAGAGCTTTAAATGCATGCATAGCTTTTTTTTTTTTATAATACATATCTCCTATGGATTTTGAAGTTCTCTTATAGTTCCCAGTATTCCATCATTGTCATAGTTTGCACCTACTGATTTGGAGGAATAGTTCATGCGACCTCCTTTCATTCTGAAATGTGTCCTAGTTTAAACAATAAATTAGGTTGACCGAGCTGGCGCTGTGGCATAGTGGGCTAAGCTTCTGCCTGCAGCACCAGCATCCCATAATGTCACCAGTTCGTGTCCTGGTTGCTCCTCTTTAAAATTAAAAAAAAAAAGTCTCATGAATAGATTGGGTTGACCTAGAGCAGCAATATAAGACTTCTGCTTATATCCTATTGGCCTCAGCGTATCGTTCAAGGGTGGGATGTGGAGCATTGCAGAGGAGTAAGTGTTTATGAGGGGGCTTCAAACAGTTCATACAAAATGGAATTAGAAGATCAAAAACCTTTTCCCTGAGCCTTTTGAAGTCTCCTCGTATAGTACTGAGTAATAATAATTCCTGGCACAGTAGGCATTTGCAAGAATGCCATGAAATTTTAAACAGAAAATAATTCAATAACTTTAATTTCCGAAACCCTCTTGAGCAGATATGATATAAATATGATATTTGGCAAAACTCCCTCATTTAATCACACTGTGGTGAGCTGAATAATGGCCCTCCCGGAAGTCAGCATCCTAAGCCCTGGACTCTGTTACTTTATATGGCAAAAGGGACTTTACAGATATGACTGAGTCGAGGCTGCCGCTGTGGGAAGACTATCCTGGATTACCTAAATGCTCTCTAAATGGAACCACATTGTCCTTGTAGTAGAGGGTTGGGCTGAGATTTTGCAACAGGAGAGGAGAAAGGTGCTGTGATGATGAAAGCAGAAACTGGGGTGATAAGCTTTGAAAATGGAGAAAGGGGCAATGAGTCAAGGAATGCAGGCAGCCTTTAGGTGCTGAAAAAGGCCAAGAAATAGATTCTCTCCCAGAAGCCTCTAACAGGACTGAGCACTGAAGACATCTTGGCTTTAGCTTAGGGAAACTGATTTCAGAGTTTTGACTTCCATGTTGTGAGCTACTAAGTTTGTGATAAATGGGAAATTGACACACATGACTTCAGATTCCTGTATCTAGTTAAGATGGGTACTATTATCATCTCTTTTTTTTTGTTTTGTTTTGTTTTTGTTTTTTTTTTTTTAACTTGTATTTAATGAATATAAATTTCCAAAGTACGACTTATGGATTACAATGGCTTCCCCCCCATACCATCCCTCCCACCCACAACCCTCCCCTTTCCCACTCCCTCTCCCCTTCCATTCACATCAAGATTCATTTTCGATTATCTTAATATACAGAAGATCAGCTTAGTATACATTAAGTAAGGATTTCAACAGTTCGCTCCCACACAGAAACATAAAGTGAAAAATAATAGATGATTTTTTTTAAATGATGATGAAATCAGATCAGACCTATTGTCATGTTTAATCCCAGTGAGAGTCAAGTTGGGAATTGATAATTTCTTTTTTTTTTTTTTTTACAGAGGATCAGTTTAGTATGCATTAAGTAAAGATTTCAACAGTTTGCACCCCCATAGAAACACAAAGTGAAATATACTGTTTGAGTACTCGTTATAGCATTAAGCCTCAATGTAGAGCACATTAAGGACAGAGATCCTACCTGAGGAGTAAGTGCACAGTGACTCCTGTTGTTGACTTTACCAATTGACACTCCTGTCTATGGCATCAGTAATCTCCCTATGCTCCAGTCATGAGTTTCCAAGGCTATGGAAGCCCTCTGAGTTCTCCGACTCTTATCTTGTTTAGACAAGGTCATAGTCAAAGTGGAGGTTCTCTCCTCCCTTCAGAGAAAGGTACCTCCTTCTTTGAGGACCTGTTCTTTCCACTGGGATCTCACTCACAGAGATCTTTTGCAAGAGTGTCTTGGCTTTCCATGCCTGAAATACTCTCATATCATCTCTTTTTAAATGTGAGAAATTAAGACCAGCATACTTTAAGTAACTTGCCCAAGTCCCTCGGCTAGCCAGTGTCAGGGTCAGGACTGGCTCCTCAGAACACTTTCATAACCAGTCTGCTGCACTACCTCTTCTCCAGTGCCTGCCTGTCCTCTGAACTCCATCCTGCCATGATGGTCAGCATGGGCAAGTCCAAGACTTCCCAGCAAACTTCCCTATCTCCTGAAGCCTCTCTCCCACTCCTGCCTAGTTTCAGTCTTGTACTGTTCCCAGCAGCTCAGTGGCTCCCTGGATACCCACACTTTTCCGTCTATAGCTTTTGGCAATTTTATGGATGGCTCTAGATATTTCATAGGGAATTTCTTAAAATTCAAGTGAGATTATTGAATTGTTTCATATTCACATGTGTACAAAGATGTTACTTCACAAGAAGTATTATTTCAGAATCTTCTTCCCACTCTTCTTTAAACTATTCTTCTCCTCACACTGTAGAGGAGAGAATGTTCTTAAGGGTAATCAAATAAAGTGATTAACAGATATGATGCTGGGAATAATGTGAAGTTTGTTTTAGCATGACCCAGAAAAGAAGCACTTGGAAAATTCTTGGTTTTTACTTTAAATCTCTGCTACATTTATTGGTTCTATACTAGTGTGCATTTTTCTATATTGCCACTTAACGTTTCCATGGTTAACTGCTGATTAAATATTCATGCCTGTCATGGCCCCTGCATGGCCCCAGGTGTCCTTCTTAGGACTGAAGGACTTAATTTTCCAGCTCTGGGAATGTGCTGGCTGACAGCTCTCATCTCTCAACCTTCTTCAAGAATTGCTTTCAGTTAATGGGCATAACCTCTCCTAGGATTTGGGGCAAAGCCTGCAATCCAATTACTGGTTGAAATGAGGGTACAAAGACTGAGCCCCTGTCACAATTTAAGCAACTCTGAAGGTCCATCCCAGCTTCAAAGTTCCCTATGGGATTGGCTGCACCCTTTGTTGGGACTGCATCACAACTCAACTTCTCCTTCCACCAAATCCTCCTTCCTTCCCATTCTCTATGAATATTAATCCCAAGAGTATTTCCTGAGCCTAATAAACTTGCCAAAAGCTAAATCTTATCTTAGAGTATGCCCCTCAGGAACCTAAACTACTGCAACACTGAAGATTCCCTGACTGGTGATAAATACTTAAAAGTGCTCAATTAATCCTTGTTTATTGGAATTAGAAAAGTCTCAAGGAGCTAGGAAACATAATTTCTGGCTTAAAGTTTATTTTATAATGTAGAAGTAAGTGGAAAACATCATATACTTATCACCCACTCATGATTAAAAATACATTATGCAATGTGACCCAGAGTTCAATCACATTTTCTTCTGACCTCCATTATAACAGTTCATTTACAAATGAAATAAAACTCTGTAAAACAAAGGCACAAGCCTATATCACTCTTCAATAAATGCATTCTCCCTTTCTCAGAGATACTATTTTCCCAGAATTTAAAAATGTCTGTCAACCGTTGGCAAGTCCAAGGCTGTCCATTAAAGGCAAAGTTAAAGTCATTCTCTGAAAATAAAAGTAAATGTAATCACATATAAGTACTATATCAGAATTTATATTCTCACATCTCCACAGAAAATGAGGAATAGACTTTCAGTTTCATAACACATTGAATATCGGCATTTCTGTTAAATTTTCCATCCAAGAAACCTTTTCCTTTAACTCTTCCTTTCATCCCTCACTTATAAGCCCTGTACAGCAGGCCCTGAACTTGCATACAGTTTTGTGCCCTATGCACTTTATGGTTGGATTGTTGGTTGTGTAACACATGCTTCCTGATCTACTTAGAACTTTTGCTATTTTTAAGGAAATTTTCCCCATTTGGGACCCTTTTTTAGTTCTTTATATATTGAAAAATAGTTCCCTTGGAACAGAACTTGTGTTTTTTCTGCACAACAGGGTGTCAGATTTCAAAGGCTCTTTTCTCTGAACCTAGGAGTCTTGAGCAGGGAGAAAAAGCCTGGGTATATATAGTCTAGACTTCCAGTGGTTTCTTAAGGGTCTCTTTTGGTCCTAAAGGATTGTTTTCTTAAATAGTTCTCTATAAAAAGCACCTACCTCTAATGGAGATTTATACTGTCAACTCTATCATTTTCACCAAGTAGGATGCCTTGGCTAGGCCTGGAGTGAGGTGTGAAGGGAAATATGTGCAGAAAGTGTGCCAAGGAGGTAAAAGAGTATAGCAGAACGTGCAGATAGCTCCAAAGACATTCATTAGCTGAGCACTGCCTAAGTTTGCATAATACTATATTTGACTATGGTGTGTTTCTTCCCCCCTAATAACAGCCCTGTGATTCTCCAACACCAACTGTATGTCCAACAATTCAATTCAATTCTGATACCAACTACCCAGAATTTGCATAGATCCCACAGGGGAAGGTCTCAGTTCTACGAGGCTGATCTCACTTCAAATGCCAACTGCAATATGTTGCCAGGTTACTCACACTTCTCCCTGGCCAGCTTCCAATTCAAGAGTTGCCATGACTCTCAGGGAGATTAGCAGAACTCAGGAAAGTGCTTTATTTATGATAACCCATTCATTATACAGGAAAACATGCAGGAACACCATATGGAAAGATGTATAGGACAACATATAGGGGAAGAGGTGAGCAACTTGAGGGCCCTTTTTGGGTCCTCCCATATGTTGGCCACATGAGAGCTCCATGTGTTGGCCACCCAAGAAGTTTCCCCAACAGCTTCCCCTAAGGAGATTTTTTATGGAGATTCTTTATGTACACATGATTAGTTAAATTATTAGCTGTTGGTGATTGAACTTAATCACTCTTTCTACCTTTAGCATACAAAAAACAATTCCAAATGTTTTTAGGAGTGCTATGCCAGGAACCCAGGCCCAGAGCTCCTAAGGGTTGTATCACAACTTTAAACAATGAACATAATGTAAAAGTGATTTTTGAAACAAACATTTATCACAGTGCCTGTGGGCTCCTATAACATATTTTCTCTCACAGAAGCACACACTTGTATTTCCATTAAAGAACACATTGCTGAGACCATCCACATACAAATGAAAAAGGAGACAGGACCCCCTCATGTTGTGGAAATGTTTTTGATTTGATTGGAACATTTGGTTTTCTGTGCATGTGGGACAATGAGAGCACGGATTGTCTTGTATTAAAAGGTAAACTCTGTCAAGAGCTCAAGAAGACGCCATGCAAAGCCAGGGCTCGGTCTTGTAAAGTGAGGATGGCAATGGTGGTGACAGTGCGGATGGCTTCAAAGGCATCCATTCTGTTCTTAGGCAATGTTAACACTGGAACTAATTCCCTACACAAATGCTTTCACCACTACATCTTGTCTTTAATTTCCAATTTTCCTGTACTCTGCAAAATGCCTTTTATAATGTTATTTCTTTAAAATGAAATATTAAAAGATTCCTACATCTCACCAATGTGACTGTTTGATCTCATATAACATTCTTTTCAGTTCTATTTAAAATTTTATTAACACAAAAATTAGAGTGATGAAAAGATAATCCTATTCTCTCAGCCAAGTGTGAAATTTCCTGTGGTGAGTTAGGGTTGTATAAAAGTTCTTCTTACCTACCTAGGAGTTGGATGCTGCTTCTGTTAGACTGGGGAGAATAATATCTATTATTGTTGGCAGTAGGATTTTCTTAATCATATGAAAGACAGTGAAACCAAATCTACCCAGTTGCCTCTCATCTGGAACTTTTATGAGATGGCTTACCAGTTGTTCACGATATCAATTCTAAAGTAAGTTAGTATCATATTATCCTTTCTACATCGGAGTGCGTGTTTTTCCCCAGTCTAGAAAATCCAATAAATCATTAACTTAGAAGAGTTAGAAAAAATGGTTGAAAAACTTCTGTTTGAGAATGCTGGATGAAAATTCTTGAAGCTGTTAAAAATAATTTTTCATGGCTCCTGCTCTCTGTACTTGAATGCTTTTTGGAAGGAAGCAGAGTTAAATCCAGCCACATTATGAAGCTCAAAATTGTTCAATATCCCACTCACCAGCTTATAAGAATAGGAAAACCTGATTGATTATAGTGAGAATTTGACACCACCACCCCCCCCCCCACTCCCATTTTTGGTCATTCAACACTTAGAAGCGATGTGCTAAGGGAAGGAAGAGAGGCCTCAGAGTAGACGCTCAATAAAAACTCAATGGGTTGAGAAAAATCATAGACACTTCGAAGACTATACAGATTTCCTTTTGATTGTGGAAAATTGCTGGAACAAAGGACACAAGTAATAAAATGTTTCATTACAATTGGATCTAGTTTTCATGCAGAAACTCGTAGAAAATATAGCATTGGAAAATAACCTTTAGCTCTCTAATGGCTTAGAAAACTCCCCCAAACAAGTTCAAATCCAAGCCAGATTTTAATGAACGTCTTCAGTGTGCCCCATTTGATTAACTTCCTTTCCCTTCTTATTATTTCAGACTTTTATTCCCTCCAGGCAGGCAAAATCATCACCATTTCTTTAACACTGCTCCTTAAAGTGTAACCTAGTTGAACTGGCTTATAGTCAGCTAGCTACCTGCCAAACTGTTTTCTTCCATTTCTCCCCATATCTAGGAAGAAGACCCAGGAGTCCTTGTACTTTATCTTGCAAAATTTGGACTTAAGGTTATTTATAAAAGAAGCATAAGAGACTTCTTTATATTTATACAATTGCCAATCTTTTTAAAAACTGTTATTTTGAAACAAAATCTCAAACACTTAGAAAAGTGACAAAAATGCTATAAAGAAGAATTTTCCTCAGACGTTGTTGATGTGATACCAGATCACACTCTGTTTTCTCAAAGGAAGAATAACCATATAACCTCTACAGAACCACAAAATTCAGGAAATTAACACTGGTATATTATTGCCTTTCATCCATAGGTCCCAATTAAAGTTCACAAATTGTCCCTAAAGTGTCCTATATATCAAAAGTCTCCTGCCCAGAGCCATACTTTGCTTTTTATGATATCCAATGATGTAATCCCGGCACTTAATGTAGCATTTATACACTAGAATTTGCAGTGTATAGAAAAACCTTGTAACAGAACTGTTTGGGGGCCAGCATTCTGGTTCAGTGGGATGGGTCACCACTTGTGACACTGGCATCCCATATTGTAGTGCTGGTTCAAGTCCCGGTTGCTCCGATTCCCATCCAGCTCTCTGGTAATGTGCCTGGGAAAGCAATAGGAGATGGCACAGAACTTGGGCCCCTGCCAGCCCTGTGGGAGATCTGGATGACGTTCCAGGCTCCTGACTGCAGAC
Source organism: Oryctolagus cuniculus (assembly GCF_051225735.1). NCBI lineage: Eukaryota > Metazoa > Chordata > Mammalia > Lagomorpha > Leporidae > Oryctolagus > Oryctolagus cuniculus. Next base: position 99,682,929 of record NC_142877.1, read on the forward strand.
GGTTCCTGGGTGTGTGGCCGTCTGTGGAGTGAACCAGAGGATGGAAGATATTCCCTCACTCTTTCTGTCCTTCCCTCTCCCTTTCAAATAAGTAAATAAATAAATCTTAAAAATGAGTTGTTTATAAATTTCAGTTTCACATTCCTGTTACATATATTAGTTTGAGTCCCAGTTGCCTGGAACCTACATGTACTGTGTGTGTAGATGTGCATGTATATGTATGTACAATTGGATACTATATTTCTCTATTCAAAAATATTTATTTACAGGAATCCAGATTCTGTGTATGAAGTAAAGATTTTTACCTTTTCACCTTTGTCATGTATTTTTGTATTTTATTTCCAATTACTTGAAGTTTATCACAGTTTTGTATGTGGTACTAAAGAAAGAGAGACATAGGAAAGATGCCGGTCTTATGAAACTAAACAAACGTTTACGTCCAATCAGTTAGAGAGATCTTCAGGTCAGTGCTTCTGTTTTCTATCTCTTCATTCCTCCTGAAGAGTGTGAAGAAATGGGTTTTTCAAATTCTCTCCAAGAAAACTAAGTGACCTACCTCTTCAGGACTGTGAGTGATGGGTGTGGTAAATCCTGGAATGTCTTGCTTATACATAGGTTTTAATAGTTTTTCAACTGTAAAGAGATTGAAGAGAAATGAGAGAAGCAGAGGAGGCAAAACAAAACAAAACAAAACAAAGGGAAGCCCTAGGAGCAGAGAGAAGACAGTGAAACCCCTAGGCAGGCCAGACCTACCCAAGATATGCAGGCTTTTCCTCTGTTGTCCTCCTGATGGAGACTAGCCCTCCACTCTCTGATCTTTCCCTCTCTGGCCTGACATGAAATTTTATGTAGATGGTTATCTGAACACCTAGTTCTGTAAACACTATTAATTAACATGAACCAGTATTTGTTCTAAAGTTCTTCAACTGCTGAAGTCAATTAATTAGATATTTATTTTAAGACTAAAGTACAGTGAAATTAATTTTCATCAAAAGGATTTTCTTTTTTGTATTAACATAGACCTTGAGATAAGTGGTTCTATTGTGTCAAAATCTAGTCTAGGGATGGGAAACACTAAGGAATAGATTTTATCAGTGTATGTGCATGTCCATTTACTCAATTATTTTTAATTCTGTTTTGCATATATATATTTGTCTTCTAGGGTGTATTTTTTAAAATAAAACTAATATATGCTCATTATGAAAGACTGGGCAATAATGAATAATGCATTATCACATAGCTCATGAATATTACTGTTAATTTCTGATATTTTAGTGTCATTAAAAATTCTGCTACAATTATTTTTAATAGTTACACAATATTCCAATCTATATAGCAACCAAACACTCCCTTACTGTTGTATACCTAATAAATTTCTAGGTTTTCTAAGTTATAAAAAGTCTTTTTATGGAATACCCTTAAATGAAAATTCAGGGTTATTTTTTATTTTGTTCAAATAAATAGATTTTAGTGATTTGCCAGGTTTGAAAACATGTAATTTTATAAGTATGTATATATAAAAATGTTAAACTTTGTTCATATGTAATGTTATATATTATTATATATTACATATTGTATTATATGCATATAATTTCCTGTGAACTCCCCATAAGTTATAAGTCTTTTTCTTGGTGCTAACCTTAACCATCACATTTCTTTTTCTAAAAAAATTGTCTATTTATTTATTTGAAAGACAGAGTAATATAAAGAGAGGCAGAGAGAAAGGGAGAGAGAAGAGAGAGAGAGTTTCCATTCACTGGTTCACTTTTCAAGTGTTTGCTATAGCCTGCTCTGGGCCAGGCCAAAGCCAGGAGCCAGGAACTCCATCCTGGTCTTCCACATGGGTGGTAGGGGATCAAGTACTTGGGCTATTTTCCACTACCTTCTCAGGCACTTTAGCAGGAAACTAGAACCAAAGTCGAGTAGCCATGACCTGAACCAGCATTCTGATATGGGATGCTGGCATCCAAGGAAGCAGTTTATGTACTGTGCCATAATATCATCCCCAAAACATCCCATTTCTATAAGTAACCAACCAGTTCTAGATATCCTCCTCTTATAAGAACTTTTAATGCATGGAAAAAGTTTTTCTTCTATCTCAGCCTCTCTCAAAGCTCAAGATGTTAACTAGTTAACATATCCCATCACTCTGTCTTTCAATTGGAGAATTTAATATATTTACGTTTAAGGTAATTATTGATAGGTAAGGCTTTACTACTGTGATCTCAATATTTGTTTTCTAGTTTATTGTAAGCCTTTTCTTTCTCCTCTTCTTACAGTCTTCCTTTGTGATTAAGTGATTTTGTCTGGTAGCGTTTTGACTCATTATTTTTTGTATGCCTATTACAGATTTTTGTTTTGTGATTAACATGAAGCTTGCAAGAAACATCTTTTGGTATAACAAACAATTTGGAAATGATAGCAACCTAACATTACATATAAAGATAGGAAAAGAAACAAAAAAAAACAAAAAACCTGGCCGGCACCATGGCTCAATAGGCTAATCCTCCACCTGCGGTGCTGGCACACCGGGTTCTAGTCCCTGTCGGGGCGCCGGATTCTGTCCTGGTTGCCCTCTTCCAGGCCAGCTCTCTGCTATGGCCTGGGAGGGCAGTGGAGGATGGCTCAAGTGCTTGGGCCCTGCACCCACGTGGGAGACCAGGAGAAGCTCCTGGCTCCTGGCTTCGGATCAGCGTGGTGCGCTGGCTGTAGCACGCCGGCCACGGTGGCCATTGGAGGGTGAACCAACGGCAAAGGAAGACCTTTCTCTCTGTATCTGTCTCTCTCTCTCACTGTCCACTCTGCCTGTCAAAAAATAAAATAAAGAAAAGAAAAAAAAAAACTACTAAATAATTCAGTGCTTGCACTCCATTCCTCCCCACATTTTAAAGTTTTGACATCCTAGTCTATGTTCTGTATTGCCTATTGTGGGGAGCAACTCGGACTAGACTAAGTTACTGGAATTAAGACTTATTCTATGCATCTGCCCTCCCACAATATGGCGCTGGGAGAGGAGGAAACAGCTTCTACACAGCTGCCTCCAGTTCAACCAATAAACTGTAGGACCTGCTCCTGATTGGAGGAGAGCAGCGTACTCGGCGTGTGGGTAGCAGAGTTGGGATTGGTGGAAGAGGACTATAAAGGAGGAGAGACAACATGCACCAGGAACATCTATCTGAAGGAACACCTGAGCAGCCCCCGAGAGAGCCGGCCGGCGGTGTGCCGCTCCCCCGCGGAAGTGGGGAAAGTGGCAGGGGGAACCGCCCTTCCACGGAGGTGGAAGGGACAGTAGCCAACCCGGGAAGAACCAGCAGCAAACCCGGGGAGGGCCGAGCAGATGAAAGAACAGCACAGGGTCCTGTGTCGTTCCTCCACGAAGAGGGGGAGCGACAGCCTATCTTCTAACATATTGATGTAGTTATCATTTTTAATCTTCATACTACAGATCTGAATGTTTTAGGTACCACGTTTACAATATTATAGCATTCTGAATTTATCTGTATAGTTACTCTTACCAGTGAGTTTTCTATTTTCTTCATACTCGTTAGGATCTCTGGCTCTGAGATTGAAGAACTTCCTGTAGCATTTCATGTAAGATAGCTGTGATAAATTGATTTCCCTTCAGTGTTGTGTGAATGACTCATTCTCTTCCCTCCTGGCCTAAAGTATTCTACTAAGAAGTTTGCAGTCAGATGGCCTGGGACATTTTTATGTGCTATTTGTTTCTTTTCTCCTGCAGCCCTGAAAAATCCTGCCTTTATCTTTAACCTTGGAAAGTTCATCATATGTCTTGGTGTAGACTTGGTTTGGCTGAAACTGACCTGTGACCTCTGCAGTTCCTATAACTAGAAAATAGTATATTTCTTTGGCTTGGGAAAGTTTTCTGTTATTATCTCTTTGAATATGCTTTCTACCCTTTGGCTTTTTTAAGTCCCTCCTGAACTCCAATAACCTGGGTCTTTGATCTTTTAATGCTGTCCCAGAGTTCCTAAATATATTCTTCATTCTGCTTAATTCTTTTGTCTTCTTCAATTATTTGAAAAATAGGCTTTCTTGAAGCTCACTAGTTCTTTCTTCTGTTTGGAATATTCTGCTATGATACCTTCTTTTTTCTTAATATTTTATTTGAATTTTTTGATTAGCATGTAATGTACATTTTATGAGAATAATATATATTATAATATACATTATATATTATGTAATATATATTGTATATGTTATATATTGTCATACATAATATATATATAAGTGTATAATATGTATATGTTTCAACTAATCAAACCAGAAAACTAGCCTTTCTATTTCTTTTTGTGTGTGTGTTTAGAGACTACCATCCCTCTCTTTATATAGTATATAACATTGTGAAGTATAGTCACCAAAACACAGATAAAAGTAACAAGTCCTACTGTTCCATAGCATCATGGATGCTATTGATGACTTTGGTTGTGTTTTTCATCTTGCTTAGTGTACTTTTCATGATATCTGTTTGTTTTTTTTTTTAAATACTTCTAATTTTTGAAAAATTACTTCCATCTTTTTCTTAAGTCTCTGTTAGAATATTAAATTTTTCTCATGTTCTCTTGAAGTTCATTCAATTTCCTTAAAACAGCTATTTTGAATTCTTCATCTAAGAATTTGCAAATGTCATTTGCTATCCAGTTGGTTTCTGTCTTTTTGTTTTATTCATTAGGTGAGGTCACTGTTCTCTGACAGTTCTTCATGCTTGCAGATGTAAAAATAGCATCTGCAAATTGAAGGATTACATGTTTTTGTCAAATCTTCATAATCTGACTTTGTGGCTGTCTTTCCAGAAATTCTAAGTGGACTGTTTAGTTTGAGTACCAGATCATGCTTTAAGCTGACGTTTGCTGCAATTTTCTGTTTATATGTTATCACTGTTTGAAACTTAGAGGCTGCTCCAAGCCCAGATTTGTCCCAAATCTGTAGTATCTGTGCATTCAGAGCAAACTGGGGAAAGTCTACAAAGGGGTAATCTATTTCTGCAAGCCTCTTCTGGGGCTGAGGTAGGCCCAGATACCTTGTCCTGTGACCAACATAGCATAGATGTAGGACCAAAGCCTTCTCTGTTATGTTCTATCTGCTGCTCATGTATACTCACAGCCTGGGACCACATTAACTAAACATTGTATGATGTTCACTGGAGTATAATTCTGATCAGATTGGGCCACAAGACTCTACTTGGCTTTTGGGAAGATCCAAGGTCTCCATCCCTAGACAATGGCTTGGAGAATGGGGACCATTAGGATCTGCTCAGTGTTGGTTTTTACCACCCTGGCACTGCATCTCAAGACTGGTTGGGGGAGGGATGAAAAGTGCAACCCTTTTACCACTCAGGCTGACACTAAACTTGGTCACACCTAGGGCTTGCAGTCACTGGGCCCAGTGTAGTCTTGAGGTTGTACATCAGGCCTACAGGGGCTGACAATGATACATGACAGAATGAGTCCATCCCAATTCTCGGGTGGATCTGGCAATTCTGTCTGTGAGCACTGGCATGAGGGTGGGGGCCTTTTGTGAGCCCAGCTCTGAGCTATGAGGCAGTCACTTCCCAGAAGCTGCAGTCTTGTTTGCTCGTCTTCTGAAGATTGAGAGAGGAGTGGTAGAGGCAATCCTTTGGCCACCTGGGTAAGAGGAGCCCAAGTCTTAATATGAAAGTGCTAGCCTGGGAGCATGGATCACTGGACCCTGTCCCATACTGGCTTTTGTCATGATAGGACTGGCACTGGGTTTCAAGTCTAAGGTTTGGACTTAATTTCCTTTCTCTCCCCCAACCCAGAAATGAGGCCTGTCTCTCCACGCTGTGCTACCTGAAGCTAGGGCAAGAGTGACATGGGCAATTAGCTTCCTCCATGCTTTCTTCAAGGTGTCTTATCTTATTACTATACAAAAACTATGTACTGTCGGCTCTCACCTTGCTTTGTGAATGTGAGTTGGTGGGTGAATAGCTGCTAAGTGATGTCTCTTAGGGAGATGATCACTGGAGTTTCTTATTCAGCTGTCATCTTGTTGCACCCCCCCTAATCTTGTCTTGATTAAATAACAAAGAAGGGGCCAACATCATGGCATAGCTGAGTGAAGTTGCCATGTGTGGTGCCAATGTCGCATTCAGGCACTGATTTGAGTCCCAGCTGCCCCACTTCCAGTCTACCTCTCTGCTATGGCCTGGGAAAGCAGTAGAAGATGGCCTAAGTGTCTGGACCCTTGAATCCCCATGGGAGACCTGGAAGAAGCTCCTGACTCCTGGCTTTGGATTGGCCCAGCTCTGACTGTTGCAGCCATCTGGGAAGTAAATCAGCGGATGGAAGACTTCTCTCTCTCTCTGCCTCTGCCTCTCTGTAACTCTGCCTTTCAAGTAAATAAATATTTCTTTAAAAAAAAGAAATTCAGTAATTTCCCTTGAAGCTTAAATTTACTTGAAAAAATTCCTGTGGAAGTCCATAAAATTAAAAATGAAAAACCTGAAGATAAAAAAAAGTGGGTATCCAGAATACCACTGAGCCAGCAGTAGACTGAAGTCAGGCAGGAGTTGGAGATAGGCTGCATAGGCCAGGGTCATTTCACAGTTAGCCTTGGTCCTGCAAGTGGTTGACAGACATGGCAGTAGGCAGTTCAGAAGATAGTTGGACACTAGGCAAAAGTCAGTGCAGCAAAGTAGTAGATGATGTGTTCTAAGGAGCCAGTCTGCCTGAATGTGAACTCTGGCTGTGACCTAGACCAGCTGAAGGATCCTGAGTAAGTCCCTGAAAGCTTCTAGATCTCTTGGGTTTATTCTCTTCATAAAAAAATTGTGTGGGCTTACTTTAAATGTCCAATAAAGTCAAGATTGAATAGAATCAGGTCAAGAAATATCTCTAAAGAAAAATATTTTTAACTCTATCGTTTTATTGAAATATTATAAATTTTATTTTCTCTTTTCAAATCCTGGTCTCTGGAGAGAAGATGTAACTCTAACTTCCTAAAGCATATTCAGGTTGTCTTCATCTTTATGGCATTGGTGTGATTTGGCCGGGAGAAGTTTAGCATTTTCCCTTAACTTAACAGTTTGAAACCTGGCCTACATAATTTTGATTACAGTAGCTTTTTTAATTCAAGTATTTAATTTAATGTTTCATAAATTACTCTGACCATGTTTAAGTGGTTATCTAATTCTATTTCTACTCGTAATTATTGTAGATGTTTTAGGAATAATAAATATGAATCAACATCATTTTAAAATTTTAGCTACTGCAATACAACAAAAAATAAAATCAGTAAATAAAATACTCAGAAATAACACACAAAATGATACTTAATTATATAACTTCAAAACCAAAACTAAAGAGTTTCTAGAAACGATTAGAACCAAGAGAGTCAGACAATGTTGCTGGATATAGATGTCAGTAACTTCCTTTTTTCTAAGAGCAATAATTTAAAATAGAAATATTTTATAAGTCAGTTTAGACTAATGGCAAAAAATGCCTACCAATAAACTTAATAAAAATGATACAGGATATAAATAAACATAAGGATGCAGTTTTAGTAGCGAACAACTTTACAGTGCCACTCATTAAATAACCTTATCCTTTCTTCTGAATTCAAAACTCACTTAATCATATGCAATGATACCTATCATTATTTTAATTAACATTGTGTGGGAGTTCTTAGCCAGTGAAATAAGGGAAACAGTTTTAAAAGGTACAAATATGAAAAAGGAAGAAGTAAAACTCTCATTATTCACAGAAAACTCAAAGTAATATTTAAATTCTTAGAATAAAAAAGTGAATTTAGCAAAGTTGCTATATATATATATATATATCAATGAAAATATAACGTTAATTTCCATATAGCAGGAGCAAAAAAATTGAAATGAAAAATGTGGGGTGAACTTTTGGTGCAGCAGTTATGATACCACTTGAAACGCCTGCATCCAGAATCAGAGTAACTGGGTTTGAATCCTGGCTCCACTTCCAATCCCAGCTTCCTGCTAATACACACCCTTGGGTGCAACAGATAATGACTCAAATGCTTGAATCCCTGTCTCCCACGTAGGAGACCCAGGATTTCTGCCACCCACATGAGAAACCAGGAGTGAGTTTATAGATCCTGCTTACAGCCTAAGGGGTTGAAGGCATTTGGGAGTGAACCAATAGATGGGAGTTCTCTCTCTCTCTCTCTCCCTCTCTCTTTCATAAAGAAAAGACTGGTAAATTGGATTGTATTTTTAGGATCAAATTTGAGATGGAAAGTCACAGAGTAGGAGAAAATATGTCTAACTCAATGAAGGACTAATTTCTAGAATGTATTAAGAATTACTGTATATATCAATGAGTCAAAGACAACTCAATATAAATTGGACAAAAGGCTTGCACTTCAACAAAGGGACCTCTATGTAGATATGGTTTCATTAGTTGTCAGGGAATGACCAGAATGGCCAAAGTTTTAAACTGAAATGATCAGTTTATGAATATATGGAATAACTGGAGCTCTCATACATTACTGGTAGTAGTATAAATTAGAAAGCTCTGATAGCATCAGCTTAAAGATGCATGTACACATGCCCAATAGCCATCACACTTGTGTGTGTGTGTGTGTGTACACATATATATGCCTAATACAAATGTGTACATATGTGCACCAAAACACGTGCATATTCATAATACCAACTTTTTGAGTCACTCAAATGACCATCAACTGGAAAAATGAATGAATTGTGATATACTCATACAATAGGAACTATGCATTAATAAGAATGAGCAAATCATTGCTGCACTCCACAGCATAGATGAATCACAAGACTGTACTGTGTTGATCAAAAAAGCCAGGCACAGAAGAGTACTTATTGTATGATTTTAACTTATATACATGACAAAAACAAAAACACATCTCTCTCTCTCTGTCTGTCACTCTCTCTCTCTGTCTCTCACTCTCTCTGCTCAGTGACCAGGGCTCAGCACCACAGCTCCTCACAGACTGACCATGAGATGATTACATGAATATGTTCATTTTGAAAACATATATGAAGTTGTACAATTACCATTTTTAAACTTTTCATCTGTAGATATAGTGAAATCAGAAGTTTATTTAAAAGAATTGTTTTGAGCAGTAGGAAAATACAGCTGGAAGTTGAAGTATTTGTCTACTAAAGGGTTCAAAACACCTGGGTGTCTAGAAATGGAGGAATAAGAACACAAGAGTGGGTCTTGACACCTCAGGGTAATTTGTGTTCTCCTGAGGACACACAGGGATTAATAACTCCTGGGTGGCAACTGTTTGATTTTATCTTTCTAATCTGAAACTTTCACTTGTGACCTACATAAATAAACTCAGCAATTAATCTTCATCCTTTGACAAATGACTACTTATTTCTAGAGGTTCAATGACAAGGGTCAAAGGCCAAAATGCTCTATATGTATAAATTATGTCACGAAGATAACTCTAATGTTAAGTAGAACTAATTTAGATGCTATCTCTAAAAACCCTACCTTTAAGATGGAATTTCACAATAAAAGAGACATAACACCAATAAAAATACAAGTATTTTAATGCTAATTGGTGTTTCTTTTGAATACTACTTTGAAATTTAGCTGCTAAAGAATATTAAATGTGACATGAGATATGTCATCTCTATGAAATAGATCAAATATTCAGTGCAATTGAATAACAATGAAATATAGCTAAAATAATCATAGTAAACACATAGTTTTGACATTTTAACCAACTAACTAATATTATCCTGCTAAAATGTTTCCTCCTTTTTCTCTGAATAAAAAAATAGTAATGAGAGAGGGATATTTGGCTTAGCAGTTAAGTTTCCAGCAGTCCCTATTGGACTGCCTGGGTTCAATTCCCAACTCCACACCCAATTCTAGCTTCCTGCCACGCACGTGGGAGACATGGATTGAGTTCCTGGTTCCCAGCTCCTAGTCCTGGCCATTGTAAGCATTTGGGGAGCAAACCAGTGAATGGGAGCCCTCAGTCAGTCCATCTGTCTCTGTCCACTTCCTAAAAAGTAGCAATGAAAGAGTGAAAGAACAGTATCAAACGTTTATTACTTTTCATAATCTGCTACCTGGGGTGTGGGGAAACCCTCATATATTTCTGGTTGAAATGTTAATTGCCACAAACTATCTGAAAAATCATTTGGCAATAAATGTTAAAATGTAAAAGATGAACACCCTTTAACTAAACAGAGCCACTTTTGGGAATCAGTAGTACAGAAATCAAATGCACCTGTACCAAGGATATATACACAAATAGGCCAGCATGTACAAAAAGTAGAAAAATCGCTGTGGAGAATGAAAGAATAAATCAGGATACAGCCATCTCCTGAACTGTTCTGTGGCTATAAAAATGCCATGGTCAATAATGATGATAATATGTAGTCTTTATTGAGTTACCATTATGTGCTAGCCACCATTCTAAGTGTTTAATGTGTGTAAACTCATTCAGTCCTTGTAAGAGCAATATGATATAGGAATTATTATTATTTCATTTTATGGATGAGGAAATTAAAGTCAAGCATACCAAATAATTTATCCAACCTCACATAGCTGCTTACCCAACAGTCACTCATAAACTCCAAGTAGTTATTCTGCTTCCGGTATTGATTAAAGAGGGATATCTCTTATATATCATTCATTGAAAAAACAAATCGTGGAAACCTAAATATCCAATTTAAAAAGAAATACAAAGCCATATGGAAGGATACTCCTCAATCTGGGAATATGAAATAACAATTGATCAGTGAAGGAGGATATTCTTATTTTTTATTTATTTATATCTTCATTGTTTGGAGTTATAGAAGCACTAGAATACTCTTTTTTTTTTTTTTTTGACAGGCAGAGTTAGAGAGAGAGACAGAGAGAAAGGTCTTCCTTCCATTGGTTCACCCCCAAAATGACTGCTACGGCCAGTGCGCTGCACCCATCCGAAGCCAGAAGCCAGGTGCTTCCTCCTGGTCTCCCATGCAGGTGCAGGGCCCAAGCACTTGGGCCATCCTCCACTGCCTTCCTGGGCCACAGCAGAGAGCTGGCCTGGAAGAGGAGCAACCGGGACAGAATCCAGCGCCCCAGCTGGGACTAGAACGCAGAGTGCTGGTGCCACAGGCGGAGGATTAGCCTATAGTGAGCTGCAGTGCCAGCCTAGAATACTGTTTTTAATACAATTAAGTGAAGAAAAAATGAACAAAAACCAGCTTCAACTTCTAGATTTGTTACATTTTTTTGAGAACAGAAGGAATGAATGGTTCAGTTAATAAGTAGGCAAGAAATTAATAAAACTTGTCTAAGTTTTTATTGGGATTCAGACCTACAAGACTTCTAATTCACCATGGTCACCCTGCATAGCATTTTCTCATTCAGCCTCAAGTGTAGTTATCTAGATCAGCATGAAGTGGGTCCACAATAAACACTTCTTTTCCTTCATCTTTGTGCTTTCCTCTCTGCCCTTCCCCTAGTCAAATAAATAAAACCATGACCACAAAAGCAGATTTTATTTTCCATTTTTGAGCCCGTTCACATTGACCTTAGGTGCACCAGCCCTTGGACATGGTAATGTGGTGTTTCTTTCAGATGAAGCGATCTCCAGGCATAATTAGCTAATGCTTCCTCCTTCACTGTGGCAAGACATATGCTCAAAATAAGGGAGAGAGAAAATTTGTCAATCCAGCCAATCCATCATCAAGGAAAACGTTTCATTAAGAACAGGGGCAAAAATCCTACTTTGGAGACTATGTACAATTATTATGTCAATGCAAAATGTCCAAATTTTTATAAGTATTTGCTATTTTATAGGCTAGCTAACATACAAATCTTGATGGGCTTAAGAACAATATTTGTGACATTTCAGCAGCCTGGAGATCCAAAGCTGTGTGCTTTACCTCACACACCAACGTTAACTGTCTTTCATGGAAAAATTATTATATGAAATTGGGATTTGGGTATTGTGAAAAATTTACATCAGCCAACAGTTTGGAACCATTAAATCAATGTTTCTGTGCTTTTTCTCAGATCCCATTCGATGTTTCCCTGCTCTCCATATTCAATCTTGAGAGACTTTTTGATCTCGCTAATGGTTGCACTGTATCCAATGGAAGCCTTTTCAACTGGATAGTGTCAATCATTCCCTGAACGCCCTTTGCAGGTAACCTCAAAAACACTTAATTGCTTTTGTTTTTCTTGAATTGAAGTAAGTGCTCAGAACTATCCTTATAATTAGCAAAATAAAATTATTTTTTACACAACCTAAATTTCTTTAAGAACTGTAGTTTTGAGAACAGTCTTGAATTGTATTTGAATTAAGTGACAATACTATTGATTATTAAAACCATCTTACAGAGCTATTCCTATAAAATATGTTTATGCAAATGCAACTATTTCCATGTTTGTGATAGCTTGTATTTAGGGTGTTTTTAGACATACTCGGACCAAGGTTCGATTAAGCCAGTTGTTCTCAGTTGGAGGAAATTTTTGTCCCTTAGTGATATTTTTGGAAATTATACCTGGAGAAGATGCCACCAGATAGTGGCACCTAGTGGGTAGGGGCCACAGATATAGCTCCTATAAGGCAGGGGACAGCCTCCACAACATGGAGTTATCCAGCCCCTATGTCAGTAATTGCCAGGATTGGAAAATCCTGGATTCAACCTCAAGATGTGATAAGTTCAACTTCAGAAGTTTGTCTATATGGCTTGGGAAGAAATATGTACCAAATTAGACTGTCTATAATAATTGCTAATTTTTAGAGGTGATATTGCATAGAATTTTAGGGTACCAGTTCAGGAATTATATAAACCTGGTTGGGATAGTAACTTCCCCACTTACCAGCTTTCCTGCTATGGGAGAATTAACTTGAATTCTTAAGCCGTTGTTTCCTTATCTGTAGAAATAACATATTAATGTCCTTCTCATGGGATTGCTATTTGTATCAAATAAATGAACTAGTGTAATAAGGTACTTAACACCATGCCTGATGTAGTAATAGAGTGTTGAGAGTATTATTACTGGCAGAGAAGAGGACCATGCATTTCTGGCTCTATTGAGCATCTAACAATACCACCATGAGTGTTTCCCAGATGACAGCCCCTGAATGGCAAAAATAAGAAAATAGTTTTGAAAATGTGTTTTTCTAAAGCAAAATGGAGTCATGTATTGAGGTTATTCATTTTTACTGATGTTACAAAGGCCTTTCTTTTATGAAACAGTGTGTATATTAACTGGTAACTGGCATTTTTAAATGGTCTCCTGTGAAAATAAAAGGAAAAAAATGCAACCTTATATAAGGCCCCAATTTTTTAAATGTAGAACCCATGAAATTCCAAAGTCTGGGAGTAATCAGGCTAAAGTTATCCTAGCATGCTACATAGAGGGAAGGAGTCATTACTAAGGCATTTACAGATAAGAAGGGTCTTGGTGGTTGAAATTTTGCTGAAAATGTTTCCTAGAAATAGGGATTCAACAGGAGAACTGAACGAGACTTTATGCAGTGGATCTGCAAAGGACTTGCCTACTACCTATCTGAAGTGTGGTGTACAGTTAAGATGAACTTGAAATGTGAACTACAATGAAGACTACAGGCTTGATAGGCTACCGTTACAGGTGAAAAGGAAAGGGGTAATACTACTAAGAAAATTTCTGGCACTAGTTAACATTCAGTAAATATTGGGAGAATGAAAGGAATGAAGAGACGGCCGGCGCTGCGGCTCACTAGGCTAATCCTCCACCTTGCGGTACTGGCACACCGGGTTCTAGTCCTGGTCGGGGTGCCGGATTCTGTCCCAGTTGCTCCTCTTCCAGGCCAGCTCTCTGCTGTGGCCAGGGAGTGCAGTGGAGGATGGCCCAAGTGCTTGGGCCCTGCACCCCATGGGAGACCAGGAGAAGCACCTGGCTCCTGCCATCGGATCAGCGCGGTGCGCTGGCTGCGGCGGCCATTGGAGGGTGAACCAACGGCAAAGGAAGACCTTTCTCTCTGTCTCTCTCTCTCACTGTCCACTCTGCCTGTCCAAAAAAAAAAAAAAAAAAAAAAAAAGAATGAAGAGAGTAAAGAATGGCTTGGTTTCTAGAGAAGATAAGCATGCAGAATATAATGGAAGGGAAAGACAAAAGGGGCAAGAAGACCCACAGGAAACTATGTTGTAATGAAAGAGAAAAGAACAAAATCTTCACTCTAAGTGAACTTAAAGTGGGGCACGGATAATGGGGAGGAAGCACTGCTTGGAAATTCCATTCTCATTCTCATGTGAAATAAAGCTTGATTTACACAGGAAAGCCATTCAGTTGGTGATAGTTCTTACTTGGTGAAGGCTTCAAAGACCTTTGACCTGGGACTAGGGTTTAAAAGTTTCTCTACTGGGACAGAGAGCGCCTTGAAGGGAATATGTTTCTCAGTGGAAGAAGATGGAATTATCATGCAAAGTTTGGCCATCAAGCACAAGAAAAGAACAACAGATTACCAATGCATTTAATACAGATGTGGAACTATAGCATGACCAGTAACCAAGGCCATTCACTTCAACCTAATCTAATTGTCCATCTTCCATCCCTGTGACTAGTTTTACTAGTTGGATGCTTTTCATTATTTTTGATTTTAAGTATAAATGAATATAAATGCATGTACTATTTTATAGAACCCTTGAAAAATGCCTAGCACATAGTTGAAGCCAGTACCATGTGTTGGATGATGAATAGGTGGGTGGGTAGGTGGATGGATGGATATGACCCAGGTAAGATGGCTTTATGGAGCTTTAAAAAGGAAAGAAGAAGGAGAAAAATGTACTGCCAATACTCCCACCTTCATTGCCACTACCATTATTGCCCACACTTTCTGGAGCATATACCAGGCCAGACACTGAACTAGCATTTCCTTCATGAGCATGATCTCCCTCTGCCTTCAGAAGAATGAGGACCACAATGCACCTGGTATGATTGTCCTCGTGTTACAGGTGAGGAAATGATTGTTCCATGTTACAGATGAGGAAACAGAAGCATAAGGTAGCTAAGTGACTTGCCCAGGGATCACAGTCAGATCCCAGTGACAGAGAGACAGGTTTTCAATCTGAACTGTGGAATCTGAGCTCAAGCTGGCTTCCTATCCCCTTGCACCTACTCCATGGTCTGGGAAAATTGAAATTCAAGGGAGAGGTAGAAAGAGTGGTACCTCAGCTTGACTTGCAGACCTGAATGGATGTCCCAAGAAAGCATTGCAGAGGGGGTGGTACGTGATAATATCTGTGCCCATACATTGGTTTCTGCAGGAGGAAGCAGGGCTCTTCCAACTATTGTACATAATACAAGGATACTTCAAATGGCTCATGGAAAAGTCAAATTAAAGTACTAGTTTATTTTGATACAAATTTTTTTCAATACTATATGCAAAATGTGTATTATGAAAAAACTAGGCATGGATTTAAAAATCATTTTGATCAAAATAAACTCAGACTTTTATGGGGCCAGCATTGTGGCATAGTAGACAAAGCTGCTCCATTTCCAATCCAGCTCCCTGCTAATGGCCTGGGAAAAGCAGCAGAAGACGGCCCAATTGTTTGGCCCCTAGTACCCACGTGGAGACCTGGAAGAAGCTCTTTGCTCCTGATTTCAGCCTGGCCCAGCCCCAGCCATTGCAGCCATCTTGGGAGTGGGCCAGCAGACGGAAGCTCGCTCGCTCGCTCTCTCTCTCTCTGTGAGTGTGTGTGTGTGTGTGTGTGTGTGTGTGTGTTTCTCTCTCCTTCTTTCTATTTACTCTGAAATTCAAATAAATAAATCTTTGTAAAAATAAACTCTACTTTTAATTCCATTTCTATGAACTTTTTCAAGTACCTTCATGTAACATTTCAGCACATTATTTTTACTTTTTCTCCACTGTCAGAAAAATATGATGGGGTGTTGTTTTGCCTGAGAGAAACAGTATCTAAAACTGCACCACAGTCAGTTTCCCCATCTCAAACTCTTGTTCCAGAAATTTTCCATTTCTTCCAAAATAGAAGCAACACTGACCACTTAAAGAGGGAACTTTCTGTGCAAGGAGGTGAGGAAATGCTGAAGTGGGCTGATGTACCAACAAAACGAAACCGGAATGAAAGATGGATTTGCTTCCAGAAATGTCTTTCAGGATTTCTTTAAAAGACCATGTAACAGATTTGCAGCTGCTTTTTCAAAAATGCAACATACAGTATCTGCAAATGCTTTCTTTTTTTTTAATAAAGATTTTATTTATTTGAGAGATGGATTTACAGACAGTGAGAGGAAGAGACAAAAAGGTCTTCCATCCATTGATTCTCTCCCCAAATGGCTGCAACTTTGGGAGCTGCGCCAAACTGAAGCCAGGAGCCAGGAGCTTCTTCTGGGTCTCCCATGTGGGTACAGGGCCCAAGCACTTTGGCCATCTTCTGTTTTCCCAGGCCATAGCAGAGAGCTGGATCGGAAGAGGAGCAGCCGGGACTAGAACTGGCGTCCATATAGGGTGCCGGTGCCACACGTGGAGGATTAACCCACGGAGCCACAGCACAGGCCCTCTGCAAATGCTTTCTAGCAGACGGCTGCAGTGTTTCCTATTTGTTTCACTTACAATAGAGAATGACAGTAGGCAAACTAAAAAGGGGAGAAGAAGGGAAACAGAGGACAAAACGTGGGGGAAGAGGGAGAGAATCAGAATAGGTTTGAAGCTAAATGATAGGTGATAAAACCTTATATCAATCTCCAAGAGATTGCTGTAGAAATTGACCACCTGCCAGCTATTCAGAGGCCGAAATGTAGTGGTCTCAGTTGGCTTCCTGTGGAGGCACTTTACACATTCCCCAGCTCAGCTGACTCGAGCACTTCCCTGAATTACAAGGGCAGAATAGTGCTTTTCTGGAGAGTAGAAACCTAGTTTCTGCCCCTGGTCAGTAGTGCCATTTCTTCCCTTCCAGACAACATAATGCAGATCCCTCCATCACACCTCAAAGGACTGGGCAGAAAGGTGTCTGCTCCCTGGACTCCTAGAGCCCTTCCCCAAGCCCTGCCCATTTGGCTCCTGGGGCGTTCTTTGGCACAGAGTTCTGTGCCATTCTATTTTCATAACACAGCCTTAGAACCTTAACTCAAGGGTTACTAAGTTTCGATCTGAACTCATTTTTTTTTCCTGATTTATCTTGAAACTTACATAGCGTTCATAAAACATTGGAATTTAAATTATATATATATGTATATGACATCAAGAATTTCTTCAATCCATAAAAATATGTTTATTTAATATTATCTATGTGTTCATAGCATTATACAAGTCATGGTCTGCAGATTAGAAGAGGAAACCAATGGGCCCAGAATTCCTTTGCTTAACTACTTTTTCTTTTTTTTTTATCATTTTCTCATATTTGAAATGCTTGTGATATATTATGCAAAAGAAACCCCTACCCATGTGACCAAGAAGACTTGGCAAAAATGTTTACTTGATGCATTTATTCTAATAGCAAAAACAATGAAAACCTACTCCATATCCCTTAGGGGGAGAAAGGACAAATAAAAACTGCTGCAGTCTTATGACAGAATATTATACAGATTTTTAAATGAATGAATAGTGAAATACTAAACATAATGTGTAAATTAATGAAAGAGACATGTATCAGCCCCGATTCACTTTAAAAAGTAAGGAAAAGAAAAAGCAAGGAATTTTTATTTAAATAAATATGTGTGTGTGTATATATATATATGCTGAACATACCACTTACCCAAAGCTTAAAAATAGGCAAAGCTTTTAAAAACATAATTGATGGTTGAATCAAATTCAGATTGTGGTCATCTCTTGGACAAAAAGGGGAAAATGAATGCCCAAGAGGTTTCCTATGTAGCTGTAAAGTTTTCTTTCTTAAACCGAATGTTTCTTATATTGATCTATACTTTTTTCATGCATGATATGTTATGTAAAGTAAAAATAAGCATATTATTTACCTTCTTCTTCTTGTTGGCTGACAAGCTTTGCAGGGTTATTGGCTCACCTATCAGTAAATAACCTTCAAATGTGAGCTGTGAGTCACACCTCGTTATATGACTGTGAGTAACACATCTGGCTTCATTATTTGGGGTTTTCATGACAACTAAAAACATCACTTTGAAACTAGTGTTTAAACTATGTGCACACTCCCAATTTTAGAAAAGTCAATCTATGAAAATAAGAATTTTTAATGTAAGATAAGTGGAGGCATAATAAATGTTTTATTAAATTGAGGTAGATTCTCAGTGCATTTCCTGGTAATTGCAAACTCCCTCATTATCCTTTTAATTATTTGATTTTCCAAAATTAGATATATTGAAACTTTTTTTACATGACTGCTTGCTATTACAAAATGAGGCTTACTTACAAAATCCATCTACCATCCATAATTTCAAAGTTTTTAAAAAAATGTATGAAGTTTCTCTTTACAGAAGACTCGTTTCCTATTTTTGCTTTCCACTTCAGTAGAGCCTTATAAGTTGCAACTTTGACACTAAAATTTCCATGGCAACAGATTTTTTTTAAGCATAAACATAGGCTTGATTAAGAAGAAGGCTTTAGTGACAGCAGCTTTCTCTGTAATTAAATTCACTAGTTAAAAAGCTAGGTTAAGATACATAGGAATTTTATTGCAACAAATACATTCTCAACTGGAACTTTGGAGACATGCAAAATTAATTACAGATGAATTGCTTTGGCTTCTATTTGATATTTGTTATAACATTTATGCATTTTATATTTAACAGCTTGGGATGGGACAAATTTAAGACCAGATTTTGCTCAAGTATAAGCTTGCCCTGACCCTCCCTTTAAATTGTCCACAATGTAAAAACTGAGTAGACTTCTAAATTCAAAGATTTCTAAGTACTTTCCCAACTTTCCTAATTTAATTCTCTCCCACAAGATTCACAAGAATGTCTTGGACTGATTTCTTTTTTCTCATCAGCATAAAAGCAATTCAGAACTCATGTAGAGAATATATAAAAAAACTGAAAGGTGCAAAGTAGAAAATAAAAGTTACTCAGAAGTCCACCACTGTGAAATAACCAATGTTAACATTTAAGTGTATTTCATATAGGCTTTCTGATTATCTTCCCCAGTACCCAAGAGAAAAACATGGTGTATACTGAAAAGTATCAACACTTGAGACAACTGTCCATAATTCCTAAATGCACCATGGAAGGTCCTTTTCAGAGCTAATTAACTGAGAAAATGCTCAAGTTGGGAGTGTTTACGTGTGCTGGTTTGGATAAAATGCAGTTATAATAATCAGTATATAATTAGATGCAAAGGAATTGTGCACAGTTCTTCCCAGTAATAAAGTATATGGTGATGATTCACAAAATGAAAAAAAAATCTTCATTTTGTGCTTTGGAGGCTGGTCATTTAATCTCTCTTTGATCCATATGTTAGTATTTCTCTGATAAATTTCACTCATTCACTAAAGCAGGCCTTTTTTTAAAATTTGATAGATTTTATTCATTACTCTGTACTTTTGCTTCTTGGCAAAGATGTTCTTCCTCTTTTTATTTTAAATTATATTTATCAAATTTGCACCACATGCCAGGTCCAAAAAAAAGCGGAGGGCGGGGGATGTACATGAGGAATGGCACTTAGGCAGTCCTTTCTCTTTTTAAAGATACATTTATTTATTTGAAAGGCAGACTTAGAGAGGGAAGGATAGGGAAAGAGAGAGCTTTTTCGTCCACTGGTTCATTGTCCAAATAGTCGCAACAGCTGAAGCTGAGCCAATCCAAAGTTAAAAACCAGGAGCTTCACCCAGGTCCCAAGCACTTGGACCATCTTCCACTTCTTTCCCAGGCACATTAGGAGGGAGCCAGATGGAAAGTGAAACAGCTGGGACTCAAACCGGCACCCATGAGATTCCGTGCTGCAAGCGGTGGCTTAACCTACTAAGCCACAGAACCAGCAGCCCTTACTTTCAAACAGCTCACATCTGACTCAGCAGTCCCACTTCTAAGTATATTCCCACAGGAATTGAAATCATTATGTCCAGGAGACATCAATAGCATTATTTACAATATTCAAGATATGGAATTAACCCACATGTCAATCAGCAGATGAATGAATAAAGGAAATGTGCAGATAGAATTCGGAATAGAATAATATTCAGTCTTTAAAAAGAAGGAATTCCTGTCACTGGTGATAACATGCATGAACCCAGGGAACATTATGTTAAGTTAAATAAGCCAGGCATTGAAAGACAAATGCTGCATGATATTACTTAAATGTGAAATCTAAAAAACTTGCACTCACAGAAGTAGAGCATAGAACCAGGGACGAGGTGGAATGGGAGTAGGGAGCACTAGAGAGATTGTTGGCCAAAGGGTTCAAAATTTCAGTTGGATAGGAGAAATAGCACTCATGAGATCTATTGTACAACATGGTGACTATTGTTAATAACAATATGTTGTAGTTTTGAAAATTGCTAACAGAGTACTTCAGAATGTTCATGCAAAACAGTGGAATTGAAAAATATGTTTGGGATGGTCATTTGGCATGGTGGTTAAGATGACACTTGGGATGCCTACATCCCTTGTCACAGTGCCCGGTTTGAGTCTCAGCTCCACTTCCCATTCCAGCTTGCTGTTAATGTGCACCATGGGAGGCAGCAGTGATAGCTCAAGTAATTCGGTTTCTGCCACTCACCTGGGAGATCTGTATTGAGCTCCTTACTCCTGGCTTCAGCTTAGCCCCAGCCCCAGCCATTGGAGGTATTTAGAGAGTGAATCAGGGAATGGGAGATCTGTATCTATCTGTCTCTCTACTGCTTCTATTTCTCTACCTTTGAAATAAATACAACCAATAATTTTTAAATGTTTTTTTTTTGTGCAAGAAAATAGAAATCTGTGCATTCTTTTTTCATAATATGCATTTTTATGAACTTTTTGAAGAGATGCATATGCATGGATTTCCAATTTTTTGTACCAAGATGCACTTATCATTTAATTCCATTTTCCATGATCTTTAAAGTACTCTCATATGTGAGGTAATGTGTATGTTCATTAGCTCAATTTAGCCATTCCACAGCATGTACATGTTTGCAACTTTCAGGCATCAATTAGCAATTTTAAAAGAAGCTCACCTCTTGTAACCCAAGCTCCTCATTCCAGACTCAGTCCAGGCATCTCCCGGATCACAGAGCCCATCTTTACCACGTCCTCCCTGAAACCTGCATGAGGGCCCTTCTGCTCCTGTCATACTCACTCATTTTGTAAGCACAATTATTGGCAGGTCTGTTCCTCCTGCACGTCAGATTCCAAGGTAGGGAGATTTTTAAGGAAACAAATGAATATAAGTTCCCATTACATTTAGATTTGTGTTCCTTTACAGGGACACAAAGTTGAAATTTTGTCACCCTTTTAATGCAATTTTTATTCAGGGCCTTATACCTCTCCAGGCCTTTGCTTAGCTTTGTACATATATATTCATCTTTTTTTTATTAATTTCCAAAGTTCCTCAGTCTCAAGGATATGAACTCTTTTCAAATAATTTGTTATTTTTTTCCAGGTTCTTGTTTGGCCTTCAAATTTTGTTTACCACTTAATTGTTCACTTTTTTTTTTTAACAGGCAGAGTTACACAGTGAGAGAGAGAGAGACAGAGAGAAAGGTCTTCCTTCCATTGGTTCACTTCCCAAATGGCTGCTTCGGCCGGCGCTCTGTGCCAATCCGAAACCAGGAGCCAGGTGCTTCCTCCTGGTCTCCCATGCGGGTGCAGGGCCCAAGCACTTGGGCCATCCTCCACTGCATAGTATAGAGCTGGACTGGAAGAGGAGCAACCAGGACAGAATCCGGCACCCCAACCAGAACTAGAACCCAGGGTCTGGCTTCAGATCGGCACAGCACGCCAGCCGTAGTGGCCATTTGTGGGGTAAACCAACGCAAGGAAGACCTTTCTCTCTGTCTCTCTGCCTCACTGTCTAACTCTGCCTGTCAAAAAAAAAATTAGGCACACACACACAAAAAAGAAAGGAAAGTTAGATGGAGCCAGGAGTGAGGTCAGTTTTGTTTTTTTTTGTTTTGTTTTTGAAACAAGACCCCTACCTCATAGCTTAGACAAAAATCCACTCAAAATGGATCAAAGACCTCAATCTATGGCCCAATACCATCAAATTACTAGAGAACATTGGGGAAACTGCAAGATATTGGGATAGGCAAAAATTTCTTGAAAAAGACTCTAGAAGCACAGGCAATCAAAGCCAAAATTGACAGATGAGATTACATCAAGCTGAGAAGCTTCTGCACTGCAAAAGAAACACTCAGCAAAGTGAAGAGGCAACTAATAGAAGGGAGAAAATATTGGCAAACTATGCAAATGATGAAGGATTAATATCCAGGATCTATAAAGAGCTGAAATAATTCAACAACAACAAAGCAAACACTTCAGTTAAGGAATGGGCAAAGGACCTGGAGCAGGCATTTTTCAAGAGAGGAAATTCAAATGGCCAACAGATACATGAAAAAATGCTCAGGATCACTAGCCATCAGGGAAATGCAAACCAAAACCACAATGAGGCTTCACCTCACCCCAGTTAGATTAGCTCTCATACAGAAATCAGCAAACAACAAATGCTGGTGATGATGTGGGGAAAACTGTTACTGGTGGTGGGAATGTAAACTGGTATAGCCACTGTGGAGGACAGTGTGGTGATACCTCAGAAATCTCCATAGAGACCTACCATATGATCCAGCCATCCCACTCCTGGGAATTCACCCAAACAAAAGGAAAGAGCATATGCAAGAGTGATCTGTACCCCCACGTTGATGGCAGCTCAATTTACAATAACTAAGATATGGGATCACCCAGATGTCTGTTAACACTGGATAAAGAAATTATGGTATATATACATTATGGAGTACTACTCAGCTATTAAAAAAAAAAAAAGGAAATCCTGTCTTGCGACAAAATGGATGCAACTGGAAACCATTATACTTGGTGAAATAAGCCAGCCCCAAGAAATGAAATACTGTATGTTCTCTCTGACCTGTGGTAACTGAGTACCTAAAAAGTAATCCAGCAGAGTGAAATTGACACTTTGAGATGCGATCATTTTGAACAACCCTTTACTCGACTGTTGAGGAACAGTGTTGTTGTTGGTTTTTTCTTCATATTATTTGTTCAACTCTTTACTTAGTGTAGGATTAATCTTATGAGTATAAAATTAACTGAAAATA
Organism: Oryctolagus cuniculus; assembly: GCF_051225735.1. Taxonomy (NCBI): domain Eukaryota; kingdom Metazoa; phylum Chordata; class Mammalia; order Lagomorpha; family Leporidae; genus Oryctolagus; species Oryctolagus cuniculus. The sequence continues at coordinate 99,706,090 of NC_142877.1, forward strand.
GATCTTTGTAAATAATAAGAATGGGAATAAGGGAAGAGAAGGAAAGGTGGGGGTTGGGTGTGCGGGCAGGGGGGAAGGTAGGGTGGGAAGAATCATTATGTTCCTAAATTTGTATATGAAGTGCATTAAGTGCATATGTATATGAAATGCTTTAAGTTTGTAGACCTTAAATTAAAAAAAATCATTAAATCCTTTACATTTGTTGGGAGTCAACTGCAGATGTGCCTGTAGGCTTTTGCGGCTCCAGCAAGTAAATGGAGCACATTATAGGATCAACAGTGTCGTGAAGGAAAAACAGACTTTGTACTAACAAAACGTACTGGTTTCTGATCCTCACACTAATTCTAGAAAACAGTTTATCTTGTGAGTCCTCTTGAGAACATACTGTAAGTAAACTCTGTCTTCTACAGTAGCCTGCAATAAAATGCAACACATTTTCTAAGTCAGTTTCAAGAACTGTGGGCTGTTCTCTCAGTGATTTGTCATTTATTTTATTTTGCAAAGAAATATCCATTTCTGATCAGAACCATTTGGGAGGCATGCAGCAAGGCGGGGAAGGCAAGGAAGGGAAGACTCATTTGAGACTTAAAAACATTTTTATTTCTGAATGAGGAAAAACACTTCAGTGGGTTTTTTTTCTTAGAGCAATTTCTCTGGTTAAAATATTTTTCAAATATATTTGGGGTGGCTTAGAAAAACACACTGCAGCAGCTGTTTTTCAAGACTTCAAAGGCTGATACTTTGAACTGGCTGAGGTAAGCTGGTTGATCAATCTTGACACTGCATTCAGAATGAACACAACATACAACTAGCGCTGCCGCCATCCAGGGAACCACAGAGAGACAGTTCTGCTTGAAGTGGTGGAAGTCAAATTCTGCAACAGGAAAAAGAAAGATTCTGCAGGAGCTGAGCACAAATAGAAACACTATCTTATGTGTCCATTTTCTAGATTTCTGATTGAGGGAAAATATTTTTTTCTAGCATGGAAATTATATTTTATCTGATTTTGAGTTATCACTTTTATAGGATCAATAAGTTTAAAGGACTACAAAGGTTATTCAGTTTAGTTCTTTATTATAAATTTAAATTCACTCAGAACTGCCTCTATCAAGGGACAACAGCCTATACTTGAATAGCAGTGTAGTGCTGTGGTGAAAAGAGCCAACCAGCCAGCTCTGATAGGAGACAGTATAGATTGGAGCCCTGGCTTTCCTACACCACCTGCATGAACTTAAGAAGTTTCTTAACTTTGAACTTCAATTTTGTCATCTGTAAATTTGGGATAAATAAAGCACTTGGAAGAATCTCTGGCAAACCTTGGAGCCCAATAACAATCATTTCTGACTATTAGTGCATTCTTGCATTCTTACAATTCAGTTTTGCCTAAAAAGAGGAGAGGTGGTTTGTTTTGTTTAATGATGATAAGGTAAGAGTTCAATTTTGGTGATAGCAAAAGAGTGTTTACTGAACTGTCTGCCACTAAAACAGTGAAAACAGGTATAAAACTGGAATTAAAATAATTGTTTGAAGCTCCTGGGGAGTGATTGAAAATAGGCAGAGACTGAAGGAACCATGAGCCTTGAAATAACAAAAACGAACACTGCTCTCTCTGTGAGGGCACTCCTCATCTGGCAAAGCGCAGTCATGCGTCTCAGTGCCGGGGACACCTTCTGAGAAATATGGTGTTCGTTTTTTCATGCAGATATCATAGAGTGTATTTCCCAAGGCTCTTCAAAAAAGTTTATGGAAAAATGAATTAAACATAAGTTTCTTTACATGAAAAAAATTTGGAATCTATGCAGCAGCTTTTTCATAATGTGATTTTTCATGAACTTTTCAAAAACCCCTTGTTCACAAACCTAGATGGTATAGTTTGCTACATATGGATGAATTATACACACACACACACACACAGAGTTATTGGAGAAGCAGGTAAATCTACTCAAGATGGAGAGAGAAGGTCACTGACATTCCAAATTTGCCCAGAAATGAGACATTTCTTTGGATGTGGAACTTTTAGAACAAAAACCAGGACTGTACTAAAACAGAGACAGTTTCAGCCACACTTGGATAGTTACTCATCCTACAAAGAAAAGAAATCATTTGCTTTGGAAATTTAAGAATAAGAGAGAAAAACAAGGAGACCATAATGGATAGTCAGGAGATAATAAGAGGTCGTACTGTGCATGAAGTGAGCTCTTTCAATGATCCCCCAGCCCTTAAGTAAAATGAAAAAAAAAACTTAAAAAAATCATAGTTATAAAATATGTGTGTATGCTTGGGAAGCTATTGATGAGATATAATGGGTGACAGTCTAAATCACGGGTATGGTATTGGTAGGACAAGGATGGAACAAGTCTGCGAATTTGTCAAAATTACAGCAATGGTTTGGGACTGTTGTAGATGAAGGAATGGGAAATTTGAGTGAAGTTTGGGCCTTCCAAGGACAGCAAGGACTGAGGTTACATCTGGATCTTAGAGTTCTAGAAGTTAGGAGTCTTGGTTTTGGGTGATAGAGAATTGACCCTCACCTGAATCATACAACAAAGTGAATCTACTCACTTAGGCACCTGAAGAGTCTGGGGTAAGCTGGTTTCAGACTTGATTCAGCCTGGAGGTTCTCAGTCACATCTGGGCTCTGACCCACTTCTCAGCAGGTGTCTCAGCAGCCCTCTCCCCTGTGACGTTGTTTCTTTAGTCCAGTTAACACCCCGGGCAGCAACAATGGCCTTAAGCAGAACTGAAACTCACATTCCCAGACAACACCATGGGCCCAAGCACTGTTTCTGTAAAGGGCCAGAGAATAAATATTTTAGGCTTTGCACCCTCATTACCACTTGTCAGCTCTGCCATTACAGCAAGAAAACATAGACAAAATATAAACAAACATGACTGTATTCTAACAGGTTGTTACTTATTCATTCAGATTTCATATAATGTTCATGTGCCATGAAATATTCTTCTTTGGATGTTTCCCCGACACTTAAAAATGTAAATCCATTCTCACCTCAATGCCTGAACAAAAATAGTTGGTAGGACAGATTTGACCTCCAAGCCTTAGTTCATTGACCCCTGACTTAAAAGTTTATCTGCTAGAGTTTTCAGCAAAAACATTCTGCTTCCTGGCAAATGTTCTCTCTTTTTTACTATATTCTAAAGTGACCACATCAATAGCATATTTATGCCCAGATTCTGCCAATTCTTATCTCCAGATTATTGTGGTGCCTACAGACTCCTATAGGCACCTGCCTACTTAAGATCTCTAGAGGCTTATGACATTTTTTAAATGTTTACTCATTTTTATTTATTTGAAAGGCAGAGTGATACAGGAAGATAGAACAAATGAGAGAGCAACTTTCCATTTGCTTGTTCACTCCCCAAGTGCCTGCCCCAGCTATGGCTGGACCAGGTAAAGCCAGGAAGCATGAACCGCAACCAGGTCTCCCACGTGGGTGGCAGGTACTCAAGGACTTGAGCCATCACCTGCTGGCTCTCAGGTGCACTTACAGGAAGCTGAATCAGAAGCAGATATAGGACTCAATCCCAGGCCCTCCGACATGGGGTACAGGCATGCCTAGCAACTGCTTAACCCATTGTGAGAGGTCTAATTTGGAACTTACTATGACCAATACCTGTGAAGGAAGGAACTCTGCTTCCTTTAAGATGGGTCCAGCTCCAAGCGGCAGACAGGGACATCCTGGCCTCTTAGAGGATGATGTTTGTGTGTGCCTTGGATTTCTGAAGCACATATAGTGAAATCACAAAGTTCTCTGATTCCTGTTTCTTCCTTCTCTAGGGCTGAATAAAACGGAGATCTGAGTCAAGAGTGTGACATCAGACCAAGGAGGTTTTCAGCAACATCTGTCAGTCTTTGGAAACTTGGTCTAGCAAAGAACTAGTAATGATTCAATATCTCACTTGCACAGAAGGCGCCAGTTCAGAATTGGATCTTGCCACATCTGATCGTTGATTATGTATCCAAATACTCCAGATATCACCTCGAGTTTTTGCTGTTGTTCAACTGGTCTCCTGCAGCGTCAAAGATGTTTGATCTCCCAGCAGGACGCTTTGACCACCTTCTTCCCAGTTACTTATACGTTTCTGTGTCCCTTCAGCTTGTTCTCAGTTTGCCCATCTAGTCTGTGCCCTCATTCAGTTGCTTTGGCTTTCCTATTATTCTCTTGTGTTTTGAAAAGAATAAATTTTCAAGTCAATTAAAACTGTATTCTGATAAAAATGTGTATATGTGTATATTTAGTCCTTTATTTATTCAATACATATTACAATTTTTTTTTTAATTTGGAAGGTAGAGAGATAGAGACAGAGATCTACTGTCTGCTGGTTCACTCTTCAAATGCCTGCAACATCTGGATATGGACCAGAACAGAGCCAGGAGCCCAGAACTCAATTTAATCTCCCATGTAGGTAGGTGGTAGAGACCCAAATACTTGAGGCATCACCTTTTGTCTCTCAGGGTACACATTATTAGCAGGAAGTTGGAATCAGAAGCAGAGTGGGAATTTGAACCCAGATATTCTGATATGAAATGCAGGCATCCCAGGTGGTATCTTAACCACTGCACCAAATACCTGCCCTAATACCCCTCCCCTTTTTTATTGAGCATCATCGTATACCAACCATAGTTCCAACTGTGAAAACACAAAAATTTATAAACTGTGGGCCAGCACAACAGAAATGCAAATTTACAATTCACAATACAGAATAGTGTTGATGTTAGGATGGAGCCTGAACAGAATCTTTCAGGAAGAGAGAAATAGCAAGGGTCCACAGAGGAGCTGATGTGGTGACAACTTTAGGAAAAGAAAAAAAAAATGAAAGAGAGAACAAAGGCAAAAATGAGAATCCCTAGTCTAAGATATTGTTAGTCGATCCGCAAGATGATTACTTCCGGAAAGAAGTGTTGCAAAGATGTATTGGGTAGATGAAATGCCTAATGAGACCATAAATGAGGAGAATTGCTTCTTATAGCATATGAGAAGATAATTTTTATCAGATAATGAAATTGTTTTCAGTCTTCAGAATGAAAATGAATCCCTTGCTAATGCAGATCATGCTAATAAAGGGAATGAGAGAGAATGTTGGAATTACACTTGGCTCGCAGTAGGCAGAAACAAACCAAAATAGTCTAGGAAAAAAATGAAAGATAATGAAGTAATCAAAATAATTGCTTAATAGGGAATGTGAAAGATCTGCAATGTTAAATTATAAATGTACATTTTCAAGAAAAATGAGGTGACCTTAAGGAACAGATTAGAAACCCAAACTCACGCCGGGTAGAAGCAATGCTTTTCATTAGCAAAGCTAGGATTAATTAAATCTGGGGAAGCTCTTTGAATTTCACAAGTGCAAGTTACATTAGAGTACAATACAATGGTATATTGGTATCATAATTAATGATTAGCATAGACTTCTTTAATAAATGTGTTCAGGAATAGTTCATGTGACAGATGTGAAATGAAGAAGGCAGAAATGTGCTACTTAAAACCAAAACTGACTTTGACAGCATACGCTTGCAAAAGTGAGCATGGCGGGGTGGGGGGGTGGGGGAATGGTGCACCTAGTGGGGAAATACATGAAGTGTTCCCTCTCCGTGTGGGACTGCCTTGATCCATCCCAGGCATCATGCAGGGCGCTATGCCCCACCCCAACCTCTGGGGAACTGAGGAGATGGAGGATGCTGGATTATTTATTATTTTTCTGTTATTTTTGAACCTTTTGCTTCAGCTGAATGATTTCAGACACCGGTTGCAGGGAGAGGAGAGAGAGGCTGAAATTGCAAAGTCTGTGACAGGTCTTAATGTGGCTCAAGGATGAAGCTTTGGGAAAAAATGCTTCTTGTAGAGAGAGCACATTATGTAAAGGTAAATGGAAGCCTTAAGCAAGGCAGGGATTGGTGATCTAAATTGTTTCACAGGACAAGGGAAAGGGAAATTAATTTCTTACTCCTAGGGAGAGGGGGAAATGGGAAAAAGAAGAACGTCCCAGGGAAAAGATGAGCAGCAGCAGAAAGATATGAAGTCCCTCGCTCTGCCACACACAGATGCCTCCAGAGACAGAGAGCTCCCCGAAGCTGGTTTCTTCCATAAATGCTCTCGACAACTAGGATTGGCTGGGACCAAAGCCAAGAACCAAAAAGTACATCCAGTCTCCCGTGTGGGTGGCAGGGACCCAGCTGGGCCATTGCCTTCTAGGGTATGCATTAGTAGAAAGCTGGAATCAGAACCCAGAGACAGGTGTTAAAAAGCTCTCTGATTTGAGATGTGGGAATCTTAACCAGAATATTAACCTGCAAGGCCAAACATCTATTTTTTTAACTGCAATGAAAGTTTCTGACAAGTAAAATGGAAATCTGTATTGTGATTTCATTTTTTTAAATATTTCATTTCCCTATTATTCTCCTGTCCCTCAAATCCTCCAAAAGGAATGTTTTATAACCTGTCATTTTTATTCCAACTGTGGCCTCTGGACAAACTTAGTTGATTTTCCCTTTCCCACCATGGATAGTTTCCTGAACTTCATATGTTTCCCAGTCACTTTTGATGCAGAATGAATCCCAATTTACAAGCTGAGATTTACTTCCAAGTGTTGTGAGGCTCAGTCCAGTATTAAGTCACAATTTCCATCTCAAACACAATTCCTATTTTTCTATCGCTGCCCTCCAAACAAGGCTGCACACTGTAGGAAGGAAGAGAGCAAGGCCTACTTTCTCTTTTCATCATTTCACCTGGCAGCTTCTAGATATTTCTTTCTTATTACTTTTTGTGGGGCCCAGGAGGAAGGTTGATGGGATATGGGTCAAATTCTCATGTAATTTATGCTCTTATAACTTGCCCTGGCTCCCTGAGTGAGGCTCTCAAATGCTGATGCCCCAATGCTGATCTACACTGTACTTCCAGACACTTAGCAGCCAGTGGCCCTGGGAGGGCCAGGAAGAATCTGTAGGAGCCCTCTAAGGCTGTGCCAGGCCTTTGGCCTGTCTCCCAGCTTCTACATTTTGCACAGTCTACATTTCTCCCCTCAGCTTCTACATTTCTGCACAGTTTGCATGCACCCTCCACCCCTAACCGTGGGGTCTCCTGGCTCTGGAAGGCTGCGCTTTAAGTGGTACTCCTTCAAGACGAACACCAAGTGTGCACGTTGTCTGACCATTGCCTTCTGTCCTCGCTCTGGCCAGCCTTCCAGCTTCAGAATTCTGCAGGCAGGAATCACACACTGCTTGTTCAATTATAGCCTCAAACTCAAAGGGCAAAAGTCCTTCTTCCCAACATCTCTGCCTGAACTTAGTGGCCCCAGGTTGACCTGCCAAGGATTACAGTCCTCCCCTCTTCTTGGCACACCTCAGTGCTACTGGATTCTCTTTAGAGGCCCCCGGGTTTGCAGCAGATAACACCCCATCCCATCTCCCCCTCTCCATGGGGAAAAAGCCATGCAGTGAAAAGCCAAAGCATTCTCCTCTCCCAATGAATCTTCTTTTTAAGTGAACTCTCATTTGCTTGTGTAGGATGTGTGGACTTGCAGCAGAAGACAGAAGGGCCTGTTTGCATCTCTTGGCAAGTCCCGGAAGTGGGTGGCTGGAAGCTTTGCATTCTTTAGAATGTGAATGGAATAGAATGTTAATAACCATTATCCCTATCTTTGGGGCTTAGTAGAAATTCTGAGAATACAAAAGTTCCATGCATGTCTTTCCACAAGCTTACACCTAAAGCCACCACGCGAAGTGACTCATTTTAAAGGCAGTACATCTTAGATATAAAAGGTGTATGGATCATTGCAGTCTTTAAAGTACAGTAGCAGAGATCAGAGATTCTGCTTCTCATCTGTTCACCACTTTGTTGCACCTTTTCTGAGGACCATGAACAAGACATTTGGCTGCTGTTGCCTTAGAGCTTATACTGTTGGGGAAGACTGCTAATAAATACACAGTGGTGATAATGTGTAATAGAGCTTTGATGGAAGAATCATCAGGGCACAACTTGGAGCCACAGTTCCAGCTAAAATATTTATATACTTGATGGCAGGACTTCTAGATGAAGTGCTTTGACTTTGATGTCAATCACACATCTTATTTGTCACCTCAGATTCCCTCAGTCCCATCCATGGACTATGCTGCCAACATCAGCGACCTACCACACCACGGCTCTCTGAGAGTCTCAGGCCCTCCTTTGTGGCCTCTGCCACTCAGGTGGAGATTGTAGCTCTCTGTGGTGGCCATAAAATGCATCACTCAGAACTTGGGCTGAGGGGAGTGGAACTGACTTATGATCCCATCTTCTGTGCTGTGAATCCACCGCCGTGTTCCTGCCCATCCTGTTCTCAGCCAGTAGCTCAGCAGTACAGGGAAGCTAAAGCAAGCCCATTCATGTGAGATGTGGGGCCTTGGAGATGTGATGTGGGCGCTTGCATTCCCCATCAGCCTGACTGAAGTTTGCTGAGAACTCTCCTCCCTGTTTCCATCATGCTCTGACATTACTCTTTTTTTTTTTTTCAGATTCCCTCTCTTTTCCCCCATAATTGCTACACTTGAAAAATCTCTTGAACATCCAATCCAGTCTTGACATGCACATTTCAGAAGACCCAAACCAGTACATTTTACCACTCATTTTGGGAATAATTGTAGGGAGGAACTAGACCTTTTCCTTCTACTTTTCTAGATTCTCCAGTGGCCAGGGCTCTGTAAATTGAACTGAAAAATGGCAGAACAACAAGAGAAAGAACAAAGGTTATTACCACATGCAGTATGCATACATGTGGAAAGACTTAGAGATAAGTTACTGAAGGCAGTTGTTGGAATGTGGGTGTATATAGCACCAGAATGAAGAACAATAAAGATGGTAACACAAATGATAAGGTCTTAGGCTTCCAAAGGTAGCAAACTGTGGGAAGGCAAAAATTGGGGGAATACGTAGAGTACTATTTGTTTACGCAGCCCCACCCTTGGCACTGACTTTCATTTTCATTGCCATACAAACCCCTTGGAGAGGATGTTTCTGGCAGTCTTCGTTTCTCAGAAGCTTCTGCCTTTAGTCAAGCAAGGGGAGCTCCAGGAACGCTTCTTTCTGCATCGATCAGGTATCAAATGCCTTCAGCTCAAAAAGATCCTTATGCCAAAGTGGCAGATTTTGATCCTCTACACATGCTGCCATTGGATATGGGATCTGGTGTCCAGAGAGGTTGCAGAATGGATCATGTGATATGATTTAAAGCAGTGGGAAAAGTTGAACCCACATGTATGAACTCTGTCCTATGGAAAATAAGACCGGGCAGGATCAAGGTAGACAGATTCCACTTCTCTGCTCCTTCTGTGGCCATATTTCCCTGTATGGTCACTCTGTGAGGTGTCCTAAATATCCAGTATATGCTGTGAAATCATATGTGTCTCTTCCAGGCTCATCATGAGGCAGTGGGCAGTGTGGTAACACTTTTCATGTCCTTTCTTGCCTTCCTCAATTCTTCTCATACTTGCTTGCCATCAGATTACTCATGCCTGACCCTTCTGTGGGCATCAGCACTGATTTCTTGCCTTAGGCTCTGTTGTCTAGGAAACCTAGGAACGACAACTTTATATTGATACAAGATTCATAAGTAAGAAATAGCTTGGTGAAAATGGAGAATATATTCTAAACTTAGAGAATACTATATTTGAAGACCTAAAGGCAAATTGGAGTGTGACTTTTTATCTGTCTGTTCAAACTGTTATAACAAAATGCTGTTAGTCAGGTAGCTTATAAATAACAGAAATATTTATGGGGCTGGTGGTGTGGAACTGCTGGTTAAGCTGCCACTTACTATTTGGAGTGCCCATTTGAGCTCTGGCTGCTCTGCTTTCAATCCAGCTCCCTTCTAAGTCGCCTGGGAAGACAGCAGAAGATGGCCTGAGTGCTTGTCCCTCCCACCCGTGTGGAAGACCAGGATGGAGTTCTTGGCTCCAAGCTTTGGTCTGGTCTGGCTATTGTGGCCTTTTGGAGGAGTCAGTGGATGAAAGACCTCTCCCAATATTTCTCTCTGTTTCTCTCTCTCTCTCTCTGTCCTCCCCTTCACTCTGCCTTTCAAGTACAAATAAATCTTTAAACAAATAAACATTTTTTAACCCAGAAGATTTTTTTCTCACAATTCTACTGGGAAGTTCAAGATCAAGGTACTGGCAGATTCAGTGTTTGGAGAAGGACTTCATCCTGGTTCATAGATGGCACCATTTAGCTGCATCTTCACGTGTTGGAAAGGACTCGCCAGCTCTTTGGGGCCTGAGGGCACCAGTTTCCTAGTGGCACCAATTCCCTTCATGGGGGCTCTACTCTCATGCCCTAAATGGCCCCCAAGAGCCCTGTCTCCTGGTACTATCTCCTTGGGGGTTAGGACTTCACCATGTGCATTTTGGAGGAATATCAGCCTTCATTTCACAGCCCAGTGCTGTGGAAGATACGGAAAGAGGTTCATGTTGGCTAGACAAAATGTCTAGGGTGGCGATATAGGGATTGGGACAGAATAGGCAAGAGAGATGTAGCTTCTCACCAAGGACTGAACAGACCATGGTAAGGAGGCTTGGAAACCACAGAATGATTTGAAACCAAGGAGTGACAAAGTCAGCTTACTCCAGAGGAGGATTGACAATGGGCAGAGAAGAGGTAGTAATCCTTACGAATTGGTACTGTTATGACAGAATGGAATGAACCTATCAAACATTAGCTATACTGCTCTTAGTTAAGTTGTTTAATGCTATTATTTCCTACTACCAATGTAAGCCTACAGATGGATCCCAAGTTACAATGGATTGACATTTTTTCAACCTTAAAGCAGTATAAAAATGATACACATTCAATAGAGACTACAGTTTTTAAATTTTGAGTTGGTCTTTCTGCAGGTGAGTGGGTGCTTAGTGCCATCAATCCTCTCTCACGATGCTGGACAGAGGCCCCAGAAATACAGTTCTCAGCCAGACAATCACGAGGGAGAGATAACACTCTGTGATGTACTGTGGTTAAGCTATGATGTTCAGTAGTTTAATTAAATGCACTTGTGACTTACAGTATTTTCAATTTACAATGGATTTATCTGGAGTGCATTGTAAGCCAAGGAGTATCTGTAATTCTCTTCAAAGTTACTCAGAGAAAGGCCCAAGAAGCACAATGCAGGGCTAATCTTGGTGTTGATAAATAAATAGAATTCATCAGGAGTCTTGTTAATAAATGAAGATGTTAAGAAAAATTGGAAATAAGCAACATGTATTACTTGATTTCAGGTTAGTGCTGGACAACATCTAACTTTCCTGGGTGTGGGGGTATATTAGAGGTCCCCAGAGAAACAAACCAATGTTGTTTGTGTGTGTGTGTACAAATATACACATATATGAGAGAGGAGAAAGGGAGAGAAGAGGAGAAAGGGAGGGGAAAGAGAGAGAAGAAATTAGCTTATCAGTTGTGGAAACTGATTAGCACAGAATCTGCAGAGCAGATTGGCAGCCTGGAGATCCAGGGGAGAGTTTATGTTGCTGCTCGAGACCCAGCACAGCCCTGTGGCAGAATTTCTACTTCATCATGCAACCTCAATCTTTTTTCTGAAGGCCTTCAGCTGATTGAATAAGGTCCACCATATGATGGAGGGTACTCTGCTTTACTGAATGTCCATTGCTGATTAAATGTTAAAAAATACGTGTACAGAAACTTCTAGACTGCTGTTTGACCAAATATCTTGGTTACTGTGACTGAGCCAAGTTGACACATCAAATTAAACATCATGGTGGGGGTGGGGGAGGAAGGGAGGAGTTGTCTGATTCTCTAGGAATCTTTACTTAATACATTGTTTACTATTGATTAGGAAATCTTACAACTCTTTAAGGATAGAGCTTGCAAAAGACTAATAACAATGCAAGTGATCCTTATTCAATAATAATATAAGCACCTTTTGTCCCAAGGGGACACAAGTAATGGGAATGTAAGCTAAAGATTATCATTTATTGTAGGACATCAATTACTTCTATGCCCAACCTACCAACCTTATTATAATGCTTTAAAAATGCTCTTTCAAGAAATGTTATAAGTTCCCTCATTAATTAATGAGATGATTAAAAGCTTTGACCCATATTCCTTTTATATTTTTTAAAACATCAGGTCTTTAACTTTTGAAAATTATACTTCAATAGGAAATAAACACATAGTATGCAATAAAGAAAAAATTGACACTAATTATTCAACATTCTCCCTGGGAGCAATTACTTTGATAATTTCTCATTTTGGAAGTACCATATACTGCAAGTAGTACAAGGCAGGGCTATAGTAATGAATTCTCATGGGAGACATTTTACCTGGAGCTCCAGGGAAGTTATTGAGATCTCTGGTTCCTCTCCTATATCAGTGAGTGGCCATTCATCATAAGGCCCTCACCAGAGCAGAGCTGAGGCAGGCACCATGCCTTTGGACTGCCAAAACTGTGAGTTAAATAAACCTCTTCTCCATAGAAGCCTGTGTCAGGTATTTCATTGTAATAATACAAAGCTGATCAATACACCTAATAAGTATCAAATATAGCTGGTCTCCTGACCACCAATGTTACCACTGATTGTTAAGATGCAGGGAACCTCCCTCTAAACTGTAATCTTACTGTTAATCAACTGTATAACTTTGAGCAAGTTACCAAATCTTTTTGGAACCTCAATTTACCCAACAAAGCTGCTCTCAATTTCCTGACTCACAGACACTGTGAGATAAATATTTATTGTTATCTTAAGCCATTACATTTTAGAGTAATTGGTTATGCAGAAATGCACAACTAATAAATTACTATCCCATCCCTTGTTTTCAAATTATGGCATAATATCTGTTATTCCAGAGAAACTTTCCAAACCTAATAGGGTATTAAAACAACTGTAAAGTTCCGTAACTAGAAAAACTTTAAAGAACATTCTACTTGTTCTATCTTGTTGTTCTTCAGTAATCTAAAAATGGATTTTTGTTTCAAAATAAAAATTAAAGGAACAAAACACCAAACTGAACTCTACATACCTTACCAGATCCCTTTAATAGCAATGACCCTTTCCTTGATGTAAGTGAGGCTTTTATAGCATGGGGGACAGATGCTGTGCAGTGTCTGCAGTGTCCCCACTCCAGCTCTAAGCTGTTTCTAAGGCGTGGGTGGGACTCCTGAAATTCATGTGCTAGAAACTCAGTCTCCAAAGTCATATGTCATTGTTATTTGGAGTGAGATCTTTGAGACATGATCAGAGGACTCCCTCCTCACGAATGGGTTAATTCATTCATAAATTAAAGGGCTGTTGCAGGAGTGGTCACGTTATAAAAGTAACCAGTCTCTGGTTTGTTCTCTTTGTCTTATCATGTGATGTCATATACTATGTTATGATGCAGCGAGAGGGCCCTCACCACATGCAGAGCAGATGAGCTCACCATGCTCTTGGACTTCCCAGGCTCCAAATCCATGAGATAAATAAACTCTCTTCTTCATAAATTACCCAGCCTCTGGGATTCAGTTATAGCAAAAGGAAGTGGATGAAGACATCTATCCTACCCTACAATCCTTAAGTTACAACACTCTTTAAATTCAGTCACTAAGTAGCAGAGACCTTACTCTTTCTGACATTTGTTTGACAATGTTGAGGACTAGGCTGTTAATGCATATTAGGTGTATTGATCAGGTTTGTGTTATTGCAATGAAATGTCTGACACAGGTTATTTATCAAGAAGAGGCTTGCTTAGCTCCCAGTTTTGGAGTTCCAAGGACATGATGCCTGCAGCAGGACCTCATGATGAATGGTGGATGGTGGAGCATAGGTGGGGGGAGGATCACATATGAACCAGGAAGCAGAAGGAGGCTGAGTGGGTCCAAATTCAGGTGTTCTTAACAATTTTCTGAAGAAAATTACCAAAGGGGTTCCACAGAACTACCTTCCAAGCAAGCCCCGCAGTGTCCTAAAACCTTCTCACAACACCTCCCAAGGCTACCGCCACTCTTGAGACCAAGCGCATGATTACAATGGACCCTTGAGGCACACTCGAACCACACCCAAATCATAGCACTGGGATTGAGAGGTGCAAACTGTAGAACCTGGCTAAAGGCTAAGATAGTCATGAGCATTCTTATCTTCACAATGTGAAGCACACTAACTTAGTATATTCCTATTCTGAGTCATCTCTTCCAAATTTCTTCAGTTTTGTCATGCATTCATTCTTTTACTCTTTCATTCAGTATATATTTACAATGTTTTTTCTATGTGCTAGCTTCAAAAGAGAGTACAAACTACATAAGATGTTTGTCCTACCCATCAGAAATTTAGACTCTAGTGATGAAAGAAAATTCAGAGACTAATAGGAAAGAAGAATATGTTTTAAGAAAAATAACCCGTTTTGAAACAAGGGAAAGTGTGTATGGATACATGTATGTGGTACATATGTGTATATGCACACATGTCTACATATCCTCCAGGTGAGAAGGGGATATTACTTTAAAAGGTAAACATGTGGAAGCATGAGAGAGAGAGACAATATGGGAAAGACTGACAGAATATTGCACAAAACCAAGCTATATAGCTCGATGAATTTATTAAAATTAATCCATCTAGTAACTAGCACCAACGAAAGGAAATAGAATTTTACTAGCATCTTAAGACGTCCTTTCTGGTCTACTCTTTTGTAGGGGGAAGGAAATATATCAAACAACTTTTCTTTTTTTCTGTTTCAACAATCTACTTAATGCCTACCTTCCTGCGTCATGAATCACTCTCAGACCATTATTAGTCAGCCTTCAAAATAGTTTCTCTGAGACAACTCCTCCCTCCTCACAAGTGAAAATCAGTGATGAAAGTCCAGGTGAACCAGAGCAAAAATTTCCAGCTGTCAAATTAACAGCCAAAAAGCATTTTTTCTTCACAAAAGATGTGTCTAGACTCATGGAAATTAGAAAGCAAAAAATCCATTGGGTCGTCAGGTGAAAGATTATTCCCTCTGATATAATTCCTAGGTGTTTTTTGATGGTTTAAAATGAGTTCAGCTGTTTTTATTCAAAGTCAAGCCATACACATAAAGCAAGCCTAATGCATCCTTTATTAGAGAAGTAGACAGGAAGGGTACAAGAACCAATTAGATACTATAACCTCATAATGTTGCATCAAAGCTTGTGGCATGTAATTAGAAATGAAGTGATATAGAGCATCCTTTATTTTGTTTATAAAGCACAGGATGGTATCTGACCCAAAGGTGAACCTACATGGAGACAGACAGAAAAAGCATTCTCCATCAAGGTATAAGAGTTCAGAGCTATGGTGCTCAAGTCTCTTTTGAGTACTAACATCAATCAACAGCTACTAGGCATGCAAAAAGTCACTCTTTGGCCTGAATCTTCTTTAATCTTTTTTAGAAGAGCCCATCACAGTTCAAACAAAATGAGCAAAACTAAGAGTGGGCTTGCAGTAGACAAAGAACTCAAGTTTGGACTTTTTGGAATGTCTGATGTTGTTTTTCCATAAATAAGAAAGTCTGAAGAAAGCCCAAATCACAGCATTTGCATGACAAATTTCAACAAGGTCTTTTGTTTCATAACTTTGTCTAAAGAACTTGAAACTTGTTTTCACAGAAGCAAAAGTGGTAGCTCTTTTAGGCAAATACTTTATTTATTTATTTTTATTTTTTTAATTTTTTTATTTTTGCTTTGTTTCCCACAAAGATGGAATCAGCTGCAGCACTTAGGATGCTATTAAGTGTTTAATAAATATTTGGCAACTGAACAAATGGCTGTGTGGCACATTATCATAAAAGTGGGGAGGATCCATTGAAGCATGTTCAGGAGCTGAATAACAAGACCAGATTTGCTTTGTAAGAGAATCTCTGGCAAGAGTATGGAGAAAATATTAAGAAAGGACAACCCTGTAGGCAACATGACTCACACCAGGATACAGCAGCCATATCATATCCCAGAGGAGAATAAATGCTAGTCTAAACCAAGGCAGCCTAATATGGGAAGCAAAGAATGAATTACAGGACACTTAGTAAAATCTAGAGTTCTGCATTGTGGTACAGTGAGCTAAGCCATCACCTGCAATGCCAACATCACTTATTGGCACTGGTTGTCATTCTGGCTGCTCCACTTCTGGTCTGGTCCCTTATATGGCCTGGGAAAGCAGTGGAGGATGCCCCAAGTACTTGGGCCCCTGCCATTCATGTGGGAGACCTAGAATGATCCAGCCCTGGCTGTTGTAGCCATTGGGGAATAAACCAGTAGATGAAAGACTCTCTCTCTCTCTCTTTCTCTCTCTTTCTCTCTCTCTGTCTTCCCCTCCCTCCATCCCTCTCTCTCTTTCTCTGCAACTCTGCCTTTCAAATAAACAAATCTCAAACAAAAAATACAGTAAAATCTTAATGACTGATGGAATATGGAGGGAGAGAAGAAACAAGGGAGGAGGAGCCTAAAAGTGAATCTTGGGATTCCGGCTTGCTATTTTGGGTGGCAAAGGGGTCAACTGTTAGAGAAGGAGGAGCAGATCTGGCGTCAAAAACAGTGTTTATTGTAGCCCGTTTGGGCTTGTGGTTCCTGTGAGATGCCTGATTTAGAATCAATAGTGTAGGAATAGTTATCAAAGCCATGGGTTTTGATGATTTTTTTTCCCCACATGGAAAGAAAGGCTTAGTATAAAAATCCAGAGGGCAAAGGGGAGAACCACTGAGGAAATAGCACTGAGAGGTCAAACAAGAAAGACAAGGAGTAGAATTGCCCCCAAAATGAACATGAGTGTTCATTTTCAGATACCTGAACACAAAGTCATCAGAGACCCAAGCACTCCTCCCTTCAGAAGAGGAGCTAAACGCAAGCCTTGGTTTGTTTCACGGGCAGAACTGAAGCATTGTCAAGGCCCTAAGCTCTCCAGACACTGTGTTGTTAAACACATTAGTTAACCAAACACATGAATTAAGATGTGTAGATTCTCTGAAAAACTTCATATAAGGAAGGCATATTTTCATTTCCTTTAGAGTAATTAAATTTTGGTGTTGACACAAAATAAGATTATAAAGAAAGTTAAAGCAAAATAAAATGCAAACTGAAGAACAATTTCCCAGAGTCTTCACTTTGGGAGACTGCATGTATCCTAGTGGAATTACTACTGCACAAGGCATTCTTGAAACTTCTTTTGAATTTGCCAAACAGCTTGGCAGGGTAAAAATCCCTCTCTTAACACAGTTTTGAATTTTGAAAACAACTCAAGTTGTCATTTGGAATAAAGGTTGTATACGAGGTGAATAATAAAGGAAAGCATTTGGTGCTGTGTATAAAGATGCTTCTTGAGAGACCCACATCTTTTCTCAGAGTGACTGGTTCAAGTCCCAGCTTCTCTGTTTCCATTACAGCTTCCTGCAGATATGCATCATGGGAAGGAGTGGTGATGACTCCAGTACTTGGTCTCTACTACCATCTTGGGAGGCCCAGATATTGAGTTCCAGGCTCCTGGTTTTAGTCTGGCCCAGCCCTAGCATTTGCAAGTATTAGGGAAGTGAACCAGCAGATGGAAGATCTCTCTCCATCTGATTCTCTCTCTCTCTCTCTCTCTCTCTCTCTCTACCTTTCAAATAAAATGAAAATAAAAATAAATCATGTTTGCAATCTTTATAAAGGGACCATGTACATATATATCAATAAAGGAAAAGCCCATGTATCAATACAGGAAAATCCTAATGTAATTAAAAATGTATAAAGGGCATAAGAATATGTCACATAAAGAAAAATACAAATAACTTGTAAATAAAGGTGCTCAACCTCAGCTGTAAGAAAATAAAGGGAAACTAAAACTCAGCAATATACTATTTTTCACCCGACTTGTAAATTATGGGGAATATAAATTGATATAACTTCTTTTGAAGATAATTTGACAACAGTCATAAAAATTGAAGCACATACTCCCCTGAGCAATGTCATTTCTAGGAACGTATATACCTATGCTATTTAGCATGATAGCCAATGGCCACATCTGATGACTGAGTATTTTAAATATGGTTCATCTCAATTGAGATGTAATTTTAAGTGTAAAACACATGCTGGATTTTAAAGACTTGGTATAAAAATGTAAGATGCTTCATTATTTTTTACATTGATTCCCTGTTAAAATAATAATGTGTTGGACATAATGGGTTAAGTATAACATATTACTAAAATTAATTTCACCTGTTTCTTTTTTGATGTGGCTATTAGAACATTTAAGTTACAGGTATTATTTACATACCACTATTTAATAGTATTAGTGTACACAATTTTACCTGCATATATGAGGAATTATGTAAATAAAAAGAATACCTGGAAAGCATCTATAGAGGCTTGGCTAAAAAAATGGCATATCTACACCATGGAATATTATGTAGACAGAAAAAGGAATGAGTCCAGTATGTACAAAGATGGGGAAACCTTTACTATATATTATTTAGTAAAAAAAAAAAAATGAAGCACAGAACATATGTGTAGAAAACCAATGTCTGTGTTCAGTGTATATGGAATGGATTTTGAATGAATTAGGCAAAATTGTACTTACGCATGAAATAATCCAGGAAAGATATCCAAGAAATTATTCTTAGTTATTGTCCTAGGAGAAGAAATTGAGGCTCACTATTGGAGGAGGAAGATTTATTTTTAAATTGACATTTTTGTACTAACTAAATAGCTTACAAAATGTATTCAGTACCTAACAAGAAAAAAATGTATTCATATGTTTTCATTTTTTTTTGAAGAAGCAATTCTCAAAGAATTTCCTGAGGTCAATTATAACAGCATGATAATTCAGGTATTTATTTTAAAGTGGGAGTGGAGGATAGACACATGTAAACGGTGTTGTCTTACACATAACAGACTCCTACAGATTACCTATTCCTTTCTTTTCCCATACTTTGGCTAATGACACAGATATTAAAATGCAACCTTTCAATTTTTCAGGGACATCTATCATGTTAAGACTCCAGGGTTGTCAAGTGTAAATGGGATGAAGCTGAACTGATCCTGTGACATGCCCTGGAAGTTAGTTATTTCCCCCAATAAATCCCCAAAACGTGCTTGCTTACTTTTATATATCCCTCACCAAAATGGAAGGCAGCATGTATAATGTATAACTTCTCAGTGAGTATAAAATTGTAGGCTGTCTGTAAATTTTATTACTATATTAAGGGCTGAAGCAAACTTTTCCAGTTATTACGTCCTCTGCACTAAAATCTTCACTCTCCTGTCAGTCTCTTGATTCTTAGGCAGTTAAAACACCCTTTTTTATTTCTGTATCAGGAAGTCTATGCACCTTCCTAACCTCTTTGTCTACATCAATCACCTCTTCTCACTTTCATGAAGTTTGTTGATTGATTGCTTCTCACAAGGTACCTCTGGCTTTCCAGTCCTTTGTCTAAATTTAAAACACTAGAGCCATCCTTCAGAAAATACACAGTTCTCAATCAATTACATTTGCTCATAAAATATCTTTTGTTTTTTTGGAACAAAAGTCTCTTGATTCTGACTCCTTATTTCCATTCCTGTTGTCTCTGCCTGAATCCAGGCCCTCTTCATCTTGTCTGGAATATGTCAATTAGCTCTTAACTAGTCTGCACACTTTCAGACTCCCCACTGGCAATCCTTTTTAGACTCTACTGCTAAATTCTAAAAACAGAACCATGCATTCATTCATTCATTCATCAAACATTCATCAAATATCTCCTTTGTATCAGGCATCATGCTAGAACTGTGGACACAAAGACTTATTTTCCATAGGCAGGCACTGAGTCCTTAGGACTCAGAGTCCAGTGCAGGAGGCCAGTGAGTAGTGAATATGATCATGAAATGTAGTGCATGGGGACAGGCACAGGGTGGTATGGCAGCACCTGGCAGGAAAGGAAAGCTTCTCATTTGTCTTTGCTGCCTGATCCAATGGGGGCAGCCAGGTGAGGAGGTGGGGGAAAGATGTCGCAGGCTGTGCAGCAACAATGGGAAAGGGGAGATTGGATGCTGCATGACATATGTGGTCAGTGAAGCTGGGCAGGTGCAGAAAAAGATCTGGGAAAATCAGCAAAAGGTAGTGGTGAAGGGCCTAGGGGGCATGCAAAGGAGCTTGGATTTTGAAGGCTCAGGTTTTAAGAACAGTTATGTAGTTCATGAAGAGCATTTGTAGTAGGAGTTTGGAGGATTGTTGTAGGGTGGAAGACAGGAATCTGTAAAGAAAATTAGCAAGACACTGTTTTAGCAATCCAGTCAAGAACTGAGGACGATTCAAATCTAGATAACAGTAGCAGGGGTGGGGAGAAGTGGACAGATTTGAGAGAGATTCAGGGGTAAGATTGACCGGGGTTAGTCATTTCCTGTCTGGATGCTTGTGTGAAGGAAGAGAAAATTTTCAGTACTGTCTTACAGATGTCTGATTTGATCCCTTGGGATGCTATGAAGCGCTCTGGAGGAGGGAATGGTTTGTCACCGAGTAGATGGTAGCAGTGGAGTGTGTGGTTTTGTACACAGGTAGATGTGGACTGGACATATTCATTCTTCACCCAATTACTCATTCAACTGCCTACCATATGCAGAGCACTGTTCTTAGCCTTGAGGATATAGTGTCAAATATAATATAATATATAACACTGGTAAGTGTAGACTGAAGGCAAGTAGGTTAAGGTGAGGAGATGGAGCAAGAAGGAGTATGGGGAGTATTTTAGATAAGATAGTCCATGGAAAAGGATCTTTGAAGTGAAGATATTTGAGCACAAATCTGAATGATGGAGCCATGAGAAAGTTCAAGGGCAGAGTGTGCAAGGAAGAGGCACGTGAGTCAGCAGGCTCCCTAAGTGACGAATAGTAGAGGCTGCAGGGAAGAGGAGAAAGGGAAAGGGATGCAGATGCCCAGGTAAGAGGACCTCTATCTGCACCTGAAACCTTGACTTGCTAAGTACGTATGTCCTCTGGCTCACTATTGAAACCATCCCTAGCTCCTTTGGCGATACTAGCTTCTTTCCTCCTCCTTGACTCCCAGCATTGGTTCACTATCATAGTACTTTCTACTTCGTATCACTAATATTTTTCACCTGAGTAGAACTTGGGCTTTCCCAAGAAAGGGATGTCATTCATCTTGGTGATTGCAACACCCAACACGGTCACAGGGAACTTCAGAGCATCCACAATTTGTGTTGACAGAGCAGTAATGACAAACATGACACAGCAAAGGTAGAGCTGTTGCCTGTGGGGAAGTGTGTGGTGATGGGTAAGGGGAAAGGACAATTTTTCAAAAAAAATATTTTTAAGGCTAGAATTTTCACACTTTTATGTCTTTGAGTATTAATCTCCCCCTCCCTGCGTAATTACTTCATTATTTTTTTTGTTCAGTTTTAGGTTATATCTATTGAAAATGGGAAATTGGCCGGCGCCACGGCTCACTAGGCTAATCCTCCGCCTAGCGGCGCCGGCACACCGGGTTCTAGTCCCGGTCGGGGCGCCGGATTCTGTCCCGGTTGCCCCTCTTCCAGGCCAGCCCTCTGCTGTGTCCAGGGAGTGCAGTGGAGGATGGCCCAGGTGCTTGGGCCCTGCACCCCATGGGAGACCAGGAAAAGCACCTGGCTCCTGGCTCCTGCCATCGGATCAGCGCGGTGCGCCGGCCACAGCGCGCCATCCGCGGCGGCCATTGGAGGGTGAACCAACGGCAAAGGAAGACCTTTCTCTCTGTCTCTCTCTCTCACTGTCCACTCTGCCTGTCAAAAAAAAAAAAAAAAAAGAAAAGAAAATGGGAAATTGGCTTTCCAGGCACCCTTCCTCATTTTCACACATTCCATCTCCCTGTCAACCCCACAGGGCTGTATCATCATTTTGGTTAAACTAATATCCCATTTTCACTACCTTATGACTATGTCAATATTGTATATAGCAGATTATATGGAATATTATGGATTCTATTACCATTTTTTTCTTTCTTGCTCAACTTCGTTTCCCTAATGCATTAGACAGCTTTTGATTACTATAATGAAGTAATTGAGGCAGGCTATTATGATGCATAGAAAGGTTATTTAGCTAGCAGTTTTGGAGTTTGAAGTCCAAATGACAATGCACAGGTGGGGACCATGGCAGATGTCAGAGCGTGTAGAGGAAAGATCAGATCATATGGCCAGCCAGGAAGCACACAGAGAGAGGTTGGAACCAAATTCAGGGTTTTATAACAAACCATTCAAGGAAACTACCTTTTGAAAGCACATCTAAGGATCTCCCACTAGGCCCCACCTCTAAATGAATCCTTCTAAATGACCCACTACCTCCCAGTAATGCCACCTTAGGGAACAAGCCTTAGAGAAATATTCAACATCCAAACTACTATTAAACCATTGCACCTAGTATTGTTTTTGTTGTTTGGTTAGTTGCTTAGTTTTCTAGTTTTCCATGAATTTGGTCATGAATTAAGTCCCTAACTTCTTCTCCTCCAGTTCTCTAAATCTCTTCTCAATACAATGAAACATATAAGATTTTGTGTGTGCATGTGTGTGTATGTGCGCACGGACATCTGTGCTGTCTAGTCTTCTTGACAGAAACTCCCCTGGAGTCTTCTGATTTACTTCCAAGACTGATGTCTCTTTAGGCTCGGTGCTTATCTGCCATGCTGGGATTTTTCTTGCACCATCATTGAAGGGATTCTCTTTACCCTTCTCTAGCTAGAGGCCTGCCTTCCACCCTTCTGGTTTAAGCACTTGTTTGGGTGGATTATCTCATCAAGCAGCTTCTACAGGTGCATACGAGGTAGATTTGTTGAAGCTTGGCGTGTTTGAAATGTTTGTATTC
The DNA here is from genome assembly GCF_051225735.1 of Oryctolagus cuniculus. NCBI lineage: Eukaryota > Metazoa > Chordata > Mammalia > Lagomorpha > Leporidae > Oryctolagus > Oryctolagus cuniculus. The sequence continues at coordinate 99,728,872 of NC_142877.1, forward strand.
TCCCCTGACATTTGAATGATAATATATAACTTTAGGGTAGTCATTGTCTTTGCTCAGAAATACAGAGGCCACCTTCTATTTGTAAATCCTGTCGTTGTTATGAAAAACATGGAAGAAAAGAAGACTCCTGTCGCTTCCCCTCTTCGTGGAGGAATGACACTAAGCCCTGCCTAGGCTTCATATCCGAGTCACGGCACCATTATGTCGCTCCCCCTCTTCGTGGAGGAACGACACAGGACCCTGCGCTGTTCTTTCATCTGCTCGGCCCTCCCCGGGTTTGCTGCTGGTTCTTCCCGGGTTGGCTACTGTCCCTTCCACCTCCGTGGAAGGGCGGTTCCCCCTGGCCACTTTCCCCACTTCCGCGGGGGAGCGGCACACCGCCGGCCGGCTCTCTCGGGGGCTGCACAGGTGTTCCCCTTAGATGTTCCCCTTAGATGTTCCTGGTGCATGCCGTCTCTCTCCTCCTTTATAGTCCTCCTCCACCAATCCCAACTCTGCTACCCACACGCCGAGCACGCTGCTCTCCTCCATCAGGAGCAGGTCCCACAGTTTATTGGTTGAACTGGAGGCAGCTGTGTAGAAGCTGTTTCCCTTCTCAGCGTCATATTGTGGGAAAGCAGATGCATAGAATAAGTCTTAATTCCAGTAACTTAGTCTAGTCTGAGTTGCTCCCAGTTGCTCCCCACAGACTCCAAAGTTTCTCAACACAGAAATGATTCATGGTCAGGGGGCCGGCATTGTGGCACAGTTGGTTAAGCCACTGCTTGTGATGATGGCATCTTATATCAGAGAACAGGTTCAAGTCTTGGCTGTTCTGCCTCTGGTCCAGTTCCCTGCTAATACACCTGGGAAAGCAGCAGATGATGTCACAGGCAGCAGTATAACCCACTGTGCCACACTGCCAGCCCCGATAAATTGCCTCATTTAGAATATATCATTCTATGAATTTTGAGAGATGAATTAAAGCAATCTTGAAATCACAATTAATGATCAAGAGCCTTCTTATCACTATTAATTGTTGACTCTTTGTGTAGCCCATCCCTCCTCTACCAAGAGAAATGCTACCCACTTCCTGTGTCTGTCAATTAATTAGCCTTATATCTCGATTTATATCAAATTTAGGTTCTGACCTGATCCTTTATTTTAAAATTGTTTTGGCAGCTGGAGCTGTGGCATAGAGGGCTAAGCCTCCATCTGCGGTACTGGCATACCATATGGGCGTCAGTTCGGGTCCTGGCTGCTCCTCTTCCAATCCAGCTCTCTGCTTTGGCCTGGGAAAGACGTAGAAGGTGGCTTGGGCTCCTGCACCTACTTGGGAGACCTGGAAGACGCTCCTGGCTCCTGGCTTCTGATAGGCCCAGCTCTGGCCATTGTGGCCATTTAGGAAGTGAACCAGCGGATGAAAGACCTTTTTATCTCTGTCTCTTTCTCTGTAGCTCTGCCTTGCAAATAAATAAATATTAAAAAATAAAATTATTTTGGTTAGGGCACTCATATTTCAATATAAATCATTGAGTCAGTATGTCATTTTGTATTAAAAAATGGTGCTTACTAGAATTTTGTGAGGGTTAAGGTTAAGTTGAATATACGATTAAGTTGGAGAAACAAGACATTCTAATAACATTGAATCTAATAATTCATGAAAAGATACTGTTTTCTCTATATTAGGTTCTCTATATTTAACTCCACTCAGGTTTTATAGTTTTAAATGTAAAATTATTATATGCATTTTATCAAATTTATGTGACTTATGTTTGGACAGTGCTATAAATGAAATTGTAATTTTTGTTTTCCAATTGCTCATTAAGAAGTGTTTTCAAAAAGTTTGTGGAAAATATTACGGAAATATGAATTGATTTCAATTTTTTCACCAAAATAAATTTCATTTTTCCATGAACTTTCTGAAGTACCCTTGCATATACAACTACTCTTCTATTTTTGCATATTAACCTTGAATAGGCCAAGCTAAACTTTTAAAAATATCTTTAGGAGCTTTCCTTCTAGATTTCTTAGGACTTCCCTGTGCACTGTCATATTTTCTGCAAATAACAAGTTTTACTTCTTCATTTCCATTCTGTATGCTTTTTATTTTCGTCTGATTTTCCTGCTCCTCCGTCTCCTCCTTTTTCTTCTTGTCTTGTTGCGTTGCCCAGAGCCTCTGAAGAATGTTAAGTAGTTGTAGTGAGACTGGGAATTCTTGCATTGCTCAGGATGTTAGAGAAAATCATTCAGTCTTCACCGTTAGGGTGCTATCTTTGGACTTTGCATGGATAACCCTGAACCAGCTGAAGATGTTTCCTTCAAAGTTCCCCTTGTTAGCTGTGGGTTCTTCATCAGGAATCTAGGTTGAATTATGGCAAATGCTTTTGCTTCAATAATTGACATAATTATGAGTTTTCTCTATTTTTTAACATGGTGACTTATATCAGTTGATATTTGAATGTTAAACCAACCTTGCATTTCTGTTATAAATTTCACCAGTTCATGATGTATAACTTTTTTATGACTCATTGGATTTAATTTGCATATATATGTGTACACAATTTTTGTCTCTGTGCATGAGGGATATGAGTCTATAGTTCAGCAATCCCCTTTTGGGCCCTAAGAAGCATCCCCTTTAAATGAAAATCCAATCAGATGGTGCTTGGTTAGCGTGATGCACAAGAAAAGATCTGGAGTTCTGAAGTCAGTTCACCTCGGGCACTTACTCTTTGGGTTCTTAGCAGGAGGACATTTCTGGTTTTTAAGTTGCAAGTGGTATTATTTGCTCTCCATGGCTGCTTCCTCAAGGAATTCTTTCCTAAACCTATATCCATGTTAATTTCCTTTATCGTTCACACATCTTGTGCCTTTCTTGGGGACGATTTCCACTTCGCTTTTCATTCAAGTATGTAATTATTTATTGATGGCAGCCAGCTACACAGAACTGTAAACTCCGGAAGGCCGGGGACCACCAGCGTCCACTGCACCCGGGTCTGCGCAGGCTATACCCATCCCAGGACCGAGCCTAGCACCGCGCCTGGCGCACAGTCGGCAGCCAGCAAACAAAACAATGACGGAGGAGCAGTTGTCCACGGCCACGGCGCCGTCGCTGCCCGGCCCGCAATTCCCATCCAGGCCCTGAGAAAACTTCCCTGGCCAAGACCCAGCGTTGCCACTGCACTAGCCCCAGCCACAGGTGCTGCCCCGCCGCCCAGAGCAGTCGCGGCTCTGGGCTGCGTCTCGGGTCGTGACGTCACTCGGGGCGGGACTTCCGGCCGCCGAAGTTTAACAGTCCAGGCGGGAGCCGGAAGCCCGGCGCAGAGCGGGCTGAGCTGTGCGATCCCCTGTTGTCCCGCCACGGAGAGGTGAGGTTGCAGAGGGCCCGGGATCCGAGGGCCGCTGCCCGCCCGGCCCGTGCACGCTCCTGACACCCGGCCGCCTTCTGGTCGCCTCAGGGAGCAGGCCGGAGGTCCCTGCGCTCGGTGCGCCCCGGCGGGCCCGGAGCTCCGGGCGGTTGCCGGGCAGGGGCGCGGCAGCGCGTTGGGTGCGGAAGTGTCCCGGGAGCCGAGGGCCGTGGTCGCGCCCCTCCGTCTGCGTGGGCTCGGCCCGGGCTAGCTGGGAGAGGCCGGCGGCGGCCGCGGGGGCCGTGCTGCCTCCGAAAAGTTTCTCTCTTGCCCGACAAGTCCCTCTTCGCTTTTGTAAACATCGCGTACGACTCTGGGCAGGCACCCGAAAGGTTTTGACAAGGCCACCCTGTTGCGCATTTCTGCGAGTGAATTGCATCCCTAGTGCATACAACTTGCAGAACTTTGATGTCAGCCGAGTGAAATCGGAGAGTGGCGTGGGCCAGGCTGACAGCTCGCTTTCCAGGACACCCTCTTTGGGGGACTGATGTCATCCACGCCCCTCCCTCGGATGTGTTCAGTTCTCAGAAGTCAGACAGAGGCGGGCAGACGGTCCCTTCGCCGCCGCTCTGGGTTTAAGCAAACGCATTAGACGACTCGGCCAAAGTTACCGACACCTCAGTTGGGGCAGGCCGTTTAGACCTAGTTGTTCTGAACTCCGGCTTCACTGATGGGCTCACTGCACCCCACTGCACCCCGCAGGCACGTTGTAAGATTATAGCAGACGTGCCTCGCGTGTGTGTTCACTGAGCAGAGAGATCATCTTTCCAGCGCTTCATTGTTCTTTACTAGGAAACCAACAGGGCGCAGGCACGCAGTTCAGGCAGCGGATCCAAACCCTGTGTCCGTGTTACAAGTGACTTCAGTGGTTTTGCAGTGCGTTTAACAGGTGTGAGTTCAACAGGTGACTTCAATAGCCTTTAGCAGCACTGTGTATTCCACGAGTGGAGCATCGTGAAGCGCAGTGGCTATATTTTCTGTTTAAAAGTTTTAGCTCTTTTACAAGCATATTAATTTCTTTTCCTCTTGGGAATGAAAAGTTCCTATAGTTTATTATGCCTTTAATTTGTCCTCTGATACGGAGTATACTGGACACAAATGCGGTGCTCTCTTGACTTGGGGACTAGTCCGTGACATCAGCAGTGCTGGGTGCTACATTTGAACTGGCCATACTAGGAAGGTGTGCATATGCTCTTTCCCTTCCTAACATGTTTTTTTGAGCTTTTCTTTCCCTAACCTGTCATCTGTTATCACTTGCTGCTCTTTAAAATGCCCGCCCTGAGCAGCTTCTGTAAAGTCTCCTTCTAGACCTTGTTTTGTGTAAGAATGATGGGAGGGCATTGTAGACCAAGTACTGTCATAGGAACTTAGTGGCATGTCCTGGGGCTGAATTGCTAATTTTAGTGTTGTTTTTGGAAAAACCCAGGTGATTGGGTGATTGAATTTTGACCTGCAAGAATACTGCTTTATGATTTTTAAAAAGGTTAGGAAATTTTTTAGTAACAGTTACTTGTTGAGTACCTACTGTGTGCCCAGAGTGCTTCAAGACTGTGATATGGGAGGCAGACTTTCCCATGAGAACAAGAAAAATTTCAGATAGTAGCAATTGCCGTGAAAAATGGAATTGGATAATGGGATATTGGGACACTGGTAAGGGTCAGGAAAGGCCTATTGGAGGCAGATGCATTTAGCTGAGACCTGTTTGATGAGAAGGAGAGGACCATGGGATATCGGGAAAGACTTCTGGGGCAGAGGACAGCGACTGAAAAAACACTGAGGTGGGAAAGACCTTGCCTTGTTACTTGAGATGGAAGGCCAATGTGTCCCGATCCTGCTGGCCCTGTGGAAGAGAGGTGGCAGGGTCACGTGAGGCCAGGTTACAAGGCAGCGTAAATAGGTTGGATTTCATTATGATTGCTATTGGGAACCATTGCTAGGAGAATGCGATCTGCTTAATGTTTTAGGAGGTTCATCCCAATCACTTTATGGAGAGTACACTGTTTGGGAAAAAAAAGTGAACAAGTAGAACCATGTATTTTCAACTGTGTTGCTTCACTTACACCCGCCCTCCCTTCTTTGGCCTTTGTTTTAAAAATACATATTGTTTTAAACTTTTATAGGTGCAGTCATGCAGGAAAACCTCAGGTTTGCTTCATCAGGAGATGATATTAAAATATGGGATGCTTCATCTATGACATTGGTGGATAAATTCAATCCACACACATCGCCACATGGAATCAGTTCATTGTGTTGGAGCAGCAATAGTATCCTTTAAACATTTTTAGTTAATTGATTGATGTGAGGCAGAGACAGAGAACGTGTCAGCACTCTCATTTGCTGATTCACTCCCTGAATGTCCTCAATAGCTAGGGTTGGGCCGGACTGAAGCTAGGAACTGGGAAATCGAGCCAAGTCTTCCATGTGAGTGGCAGGGAGGGATTTGACTGCTTGAACCATCACCTGCTGCTTCCCAGGGTTTGTATTAGCTAGAAGTTGGAATTGGGAGTAGAGATAGTACTTGAAACCCACTACTCTGATAAGGAATAGAGGCATGGAGGCATCCCAAAACATGCTCCCCAACCCCCCTTTAAAAATATAACTATTTTTTTGTTTGGTTAAACAGCATCACTGAAACTTTTGTATGTGACCCATGATAGAGATATATTTCACATTGCTATCAAAATAAAGTAGTTTAAATAATACATCATATACACTCATTTTCTCTGTTGACTTCCTTTTCTAAAAATTTAGTTGCAATCTTTCATTAAAAAAAAAACTGCTATTTTAAACACTATGGTAGCTACTAGATTCTAATCTTAGAGCAGCATTTTGTTACTGAACCAAATGAAGTAGGTAGGTAATGGTGGAAAAAATTCCAAAAGGTTTTGGAATGACTTTTGCAACTACATTTAGATTTTTGTGGATCTAATCTGGAAATTAAAGACAGAACTCACAGGCAGAAGCCAGATGGGGAGGAGATAAAAAAAATTGTCCCACATCCCCATCTTACCAATGTACTCTTTGTATTTCTCTTTCTGTCTCATAAAAATAACTTCATTTTCCAGAGCTAGTAAAATTGTCTAGTTTGAGTTTTCTGAAGCCTTTTTTGTTTTTGATTGAGCCCTTCCTGTCTTGGTGAGCTCTTCACAGTGGATAAAGTGGATGAGGGAGTGGGGTTACTGCGTTTTCTGGACCTTGCACTGTTGACATTTTTGGGGGCTTTCCTGTGTGTGGGAGGGTGTTTAGGACGTCATGCAATGCCAGTGGTCCCCAGTCGTGACAACAAAAAATGCCTCCAGAACTGCCAGAATCATCCCCAGAGGAGATGTATTTAGTATTTTAGTGTAAAAGTACTTGAATTAGTTGGCATGCTAGAAATTATTTTTGTGAAACTCATCCACTACTTCTTAAAACAAAATTTTAAACATTTGTCTGATTTTATCAATGCCAAAGTGTTGATGAAAGGAAAAAAATACCAAGGCTTTACAGTATGATTGATTCGTTAACAAAATATTAGAAGTTTTCATGCCCAATCTATTTACTCTTAGCAATGTCTAACAAAAATGATTTTCTTGTTGAATGAAATTTACCTCTTCATCATATCTTGATTTTGTATTACTGTTCAAATACATTGATGCTGTATTAATCAAATTCATGGTGAAGTGACTACATTTTTGAAGGGCTCTTCAGATGTATAGTAGGGAAAATGTTTTAATGAGATTGACACATGTATGAATTGCTGCTCTTTTAAAATTTTTATTATGTGTAGAGCTTAGTTTTGTCTGTCACCATATAAAAAAGTAGCAAATCTTTTTTTTTTTTTTTTTTTTTTTTTTTTTTTTTTTTTTTTTGACAGGCAGAGTGGACAGTGAGAGAGAGAGAGACAGAGAGAAAGGTCTTCCTTTGCCGTTGGTTCACCCTCCAATGTTGCTGTTGTTGTTGTTTTTAGTTTATTTTTCCAAGGAGTTACTAGGAGTTGTGGGACTGATACACAACTTTCTGGTCTGTCAACAAACCTGATATGATATAGTGTAGTGTTGAATGACCTTTGGAAACTGGATTTATTTTTGTATTTTTTTTAATTTAAGAGTCCATTGAAGTAGATCATACACACCAAGGAATGCACATAAGTGTACAGATAAATGAATTTTTTGTCCTCTGAGCACACTTACAACCAACACCCCAATTCAGAATAAAACATTACTAGTACCCTGAGAGTTCTCACTATTCCCCCCCTCTTCATTTTTTTTAATGTGGGGAATAAAGAATATATTGTCATTTACGTGGTATGATTCAGTGAAGTAATTTTTGTAACTAGATACCAGATTATATGACATCCACACAATTTTTGTGCTCTGTAGGTATTAAATTCCACAAATAAGAGAAAATACGTGCTGTTTTTCTTTCTGGGTCTGGCCTGTTTCACTTAGCTGCTTTCACATAGCCTTGTTATTCCTGGTGAGGTTTGATCCCTTCATCAAGATTTGTTACTAAAGAGCAGAGTTCCCAGACTGCAGTGTGGGGTCCTTGAAGCTTGCATGTTACAAGGATAGGGCTCATGTGATGTACCAGGGAGGTTGGTTTTCTTTCCATGTTTGGTCCTCTAGGTGATATTCCTGACTTTCTCATTCTTTTTGAAACTGCAAGGGAAATTTGAAAAGTGACCAGATTTCCCTCTCGCATTATCTTTTTCTAGTCCTTTTACATGTTCAAAGGACTGAAGAGTAGTGCTAAGCAGAAGCCAAGGAAAGATTTTCACCCAGATATTGTAATACCTAAGTGAAAACAAATTTGAATAATGTATCAATAAAATTACAATTTGTGACGTATTCACAAAATACCTGGATGTTTTTGCAAATCAGCCAAAAGTAAAATATGGTAAATATAATTTTAAATTAAATCTTATTTTAATTTCGAATAAGGTTAAAATAAAACTCTTGCATAACATAGTTGTTTGTATTTGCTAGAGTTACTATAATATTCCTTCTTAATACATTTAAGATTGAAACATTCTATCACAAAAGTTCCAGTCCTGAGAAAATACCAGGCTTTATTTCTTGAAAAAGAGACTAGTGTCCCTCTAAATTGGTACCAAGCATTGGGTTAATAAATAATGTGTTTTTTTGTAGATGAAAAGACCGATTTATATTTGCTGATGCTGCTTTTATCATGCTCTCATTCTTGAAAGATAAAATTAGACCTTCTAACCTACTGTGAAAATGGAGTAGTATTTCACATGGGTTAAATAGCTTTCAAGTGCTAGTGCAGCCAGAAAGGGCAAGTTCTTCCCTGAAATATTAGTAAAGAGAATTAGCTAAGTAATTAGTAACCTGAGCTATTTTTGAAAGTTAGTGTATAAGCTGTTATCATTTGCTCACCCTCTAAGTGTGTTTGCTTGTGTGACTGCCTCCTTATAATGCTAGTCTAATGCTGTTGAAGGTGCTCATGGATTGTTTGATACTCCATAACTCTTCATTTAGATAACTTCCTAGTGACAGCATCTTCCAGTGGTGACAAAATTGTTGTTTCAAGTTGCAAATGTAAACCTGTTCCACTTCTAGAACTTGCTGAAGGGGTAAGTGATTTATTTCTTAAAAATTTTTTACCCTGCTTGAGTGGCAATTGCTTATTGATTATGCTGCTTACAAGTAACTGTAAAGGTGTTTAAAAGCTCATTCTTTATCTTTCTTTTTTAATTTGAGAGGTAGCAAGACTGGCAGACAAAACTCCCATCTGTTTGTTCACTCTCCAGATACCTGCAATGGCCAGGGCTGGGCTAGGCCAAAGCTGGAGCCAGAGCTAGGGACACAGTCCAAGTCTCCCACATGGGAAGCAGGGACTCAGTCACTTGAGCTGCTTCTGAGGGTCTGCTTTGGTGGAAGATGGAATCCAGAGCTGGAGGCAGGAATCCAACTCAGGCATTCTGATGTGGAATGTGGGCATCTCATCTGATGTTTTAATGGCTAAGTCAACTACCTCCCTAGTTTAATAGATTGACCTGACCATATGAAACCTAACGTAGCTCTCTCTTGACTAACCTTGAGTTTTGGACCACCAGCAAAAGACCTCTACCTGATGGCAGCCATCTTCCTCAAAGTCTGTTCACCTGGTACTGATGGGCCTCCCTAAGACCTCCTTGAACACAGAGGGCTTTGTTGAAATGAGCTTTGTCCCTTAACATTCACAGGAAGCACTTCAGTGCATTTTGTTTCCATATATATATATATATATATATATATAAATTTATTCATTTTCTTGAGGCAGAGTTACAGAGAGGGAGAGGCAGGGAAAGAGGTCTTCCGTCCGCTGGTTCACTCCCCAAATGGCATCAGTGGCTGGAACTGTGCTGATCTGAAGCCAGGAACAGGAGCTTCTTCCAGGTCTCCCATGTGGATACAGGGGCTCAAGCCCTTGAGCCATCTTCTATTGCTTTCCCAGGCCATCAGCAGGATAGGAAGTGGAGCAGCTAGGACTTGAACCGGTGCCTATATGTGGTGCCAACCCTGCAGGCAGATGCTTAACCTTGCCATACTGCCAGCCCCTCCTTATCATTTTATAGGTTAATCCCTCTGATTGAAGATAACTCTGGCATCCTCATTTCCAGTCACACGCACTCCTTACAGCTGTTTCTTTTTAAAATAGGATGAGGTATAAATAAAAAGGTAGAAATAATTGGTAGCTTGTTTTTTAAGTTTAAAAATTTTATAGCAGGTACTACATCATTATGAATTGCCATAATTTTACAGCTGGGATAGGTAAAATAGCCCAATTAGAAGGAAAGCAGTAGGACGATAGAGTATCAGCTCAACTAATTTAAAGAAGACTTTTGATTTTTATCACTCCTCTTCTAAAGATATTGCTTGTGATTGAACTTGAGTTCAACCCACAGATGTTGGAGGCTAGGTCAAAATAAATGCTGAAGAGAGAAATGGCTCTGACTATTCAAACTAAGTTAGGTAACAGTGACACAGAGAATGTTTTTGGTAGATAAAAGACAACTCTGGGAGCAGAGAAAGTATCTTGGTTATCTTCAGATCTTTAGATTCTGTCAGTGAGGTTCAAAAACCATTTGATCAATACCAAAACAATTTTGACATCCACCTCCCCCACAATACATTATATGCACTAGTTTTATGTGTTATGGGTTAGAATCAGTGAATTGGTGTTGGGGGCCTCTTTTCTTTTTTTAATATGAAGTTAACGGTTGATATCCACAAGTGAGACAATTCTAAGAGTTTTGTGAGTATTCCAAGTTAGTTATAATTCTTAGCCCTTTTCTCCACAGTTAAGAAATCACATCATTATGCAGGTGGATAAAAGTTAGATAATTGTAGTTCTAATTTTTAATCTAATTTACTTAGAAAAATGTTTTGCAGGGGTGGGAAATTTAGCTTAGTGATTAAGATGCTGATTTAGCTGGCTATCCCATATTGGAATACTTGGGTTTGATTCCTGGCCCTGAATCCAGATTTTAATTTCCTGCTAACGCAGACCCAGGAGGAAATAGTGATGGCTCAAGTAATTGGGCCACCCACATGGGATTATTGGATCCTGACTTTCATCTTCTGTCCAGGCCTGTCCTTGCTGTTGCAGGCATTTGGTGGAGGAAACCAAGAGATAGGAGCTTGCTCTCTCTCTCTCTCTCAAATAAAAATAAATTTTTAAAAAAAATTTGTAGACTTTAGTTCTTTAGGTCTTATTAGTAATTTCTCATAGTTTATTAGTGTGTTAATAACTTATTCTTTTCAGGATCCAAGTCTTATTACTGGTGCCATTTGAGTTCTGTGATCTTTCCTACTTGGGAAAATAAAATTTGATAGTATTTATTTTGAAATTACTTTTATTAAAGTGGAACTTTATATTCATGTTTATTTTCTTTGGTTTTGTATTTTACCTCTTTAAAGTGGACAGATTGGTATTACTAGTTTTATAATGTGTTTGATAGGCTTCTAAATGACCTATGAATTTGACTTGTTTTTAGATTTTAAAAATTGCACCTATTGCCATATGTCATGGGTATGCAGGGTTCCTGTAATAACCCCACAATTTCTATTAATTATTTAAGATCATTAGCTGCATTAATAATACAATACTATAAAAGGATCTCCTGTCACCGGTGTAAGCCAGTTGTAAATAGAGGTTTTGTTTTGTCCCCTTAAGAATAGTGGTAGTTGGGATGTCAATTTTGTCTGTTTTATTTAAATGCTGTTTTGATACATTGTAATAAACTATTCTGATTTGCAATCAAGTGCTATATTTTACTAAACTCTTTGTACCAAAGTCAATTCCTAGATTGGTACCTGAAAGAGAATCACATAACTATACTGAAATGTTGATGTAACATGCATCTTGCTATTTTTGTATGTGCTATTTGATACAATTAGTCAAGAACTAAAAGAAACCTTGGGTAGTGCATGGAGAGGAGGTGGGGCATCTGTACCCTTTCAAAAGCATAAGAACAGTAGATCTAGTCTTCACCTGTCAGCGGTGGAAACACAGGCTCAGAGGGGGACTTTCCTAAACCTATATAGCTTGCCTTTTAACTTTAACAAAGTCATAAAGTGTCCCCTTTGACCTTCATTTCTTTTTTTTTTTCATGTTATTCAGCCAAGGTTAATAATTAATATAACTTCATAGTATATCAAATGGGAAAAAAAATGCAGTATTGTATTCTGGTTACATATGGCACCACCAGATAGGTCACACTTGAAGATACTCATTGTAAGAACTTGGCAACCTCTGGGTTACCATTTATTCTATAAATATTTACTGAACATGGATATGGTCTTCTTTTTAATGAAGCTGACATTCTGGTAGGAGACAAATAATAAACTCTGAACAAAAATATCCAAATGTTGGCAGGTTGTGCAGAGAACTAAAATAAAATATTGCAATAGGCAGTTACATTGAGTGGCCAAGGGAAGTTTCCTGAAGATGTAGCATTCAAGTTGCTATCTGTTACCTGGAAAAAACCATCCAGCCAAGGTTCAGGGGGGTTAGCTTTCCAGGCGGGGGAAATAGCAGTGTAGAAGCCTAAAGGCAAATACAATATTGTTATGTTTACAGAGTGGGAGGTCAGTACAGCTAGAGAACTAATGGACGAGGAGGGAAGTGGTAAGGGATGAGGAAGGTGTGGCCTAGTTTACAGGGCTTTGAAAGCCAAGTTAATGTCTTCGGAGTTTAGGTGTGATTGGAAGCCGATGAAGATGTTTAAAGATGGGAGAGACATCTGATTTGCAGTTCTTAAAGTTCACACTAAAAATGGAAGGTGGAAGGTAGGAAAAATTGGAGTGGAAACAAAATAGGAAGCTGTTGTCATGGTTCTGCAAGGTTTAAATTTATGCCATGAGCAGCTATAGATAAGGGGCCTGTGTAGGATTTATTTTAGGGTTGGAGTTGATAGAACTTACTGTTTGGTTGGGGAGAGGGAGAGAAAGGACCCAAGGGTTATTTAGGATTTTTATGTTAAGAAATTGGATGAGTGATATCTTTATAGGGATGAGGAAGAATGTGAGGTCAGGTTTTGATTTCTTCATATTTGCAGCTTGGATTCCTTAGAGGAAATTTGCTGAGAGACTTAGAGCAAGTATCTTGTCCTGTTTACAAAACTTTCTTCATCCATAAAATGCAGAATCTAAAGTAGAGATTCTTGGAAGTCTCCCTATTGGGGATTGATTTTAATTGAAGCTACTCTTTGGAGATGCAAGTACAGGTTTTATCAAGGGGAGATAGAGGAGTAAGTCAGTTCTGATGGGAGGCCAAGACTCGCTGGTAGAAGAGCACTACTTTATTTTATTTTCTTGAAGCCAGTTTGATCCCCTGACAAGCTGTTGGATTCCTGTGGAAGATGACGGGTAGATCTTTGGTATAAGCATTACCGTGTTTACAGCATTTAATTCAACATATTCATTATGTGCATACTAAGTGTTAGATGAGACTTAATAGCTCTGGGCTCTGTTAAATTAAGATAACCTTTTTTTTTTCCTCCTTCTAAATAGCAAAAGCAGACATGTGTCAGTTTAAATTCTACATCTATGTATTTGGTAAGTGGAGGCCTCAATAACACTGTTAATATTTGGGATTTAAAGTCAAAAAGAGTTCATCGATCTCTTAAGGTAAGCCATTTGTTTTGTTTTAATCTTTATAGAAATGAGTAACTTGCGGTATATTTAGAATATACCAAACTTACAATTTTGAGCTTTTATGATAAAAATAGGATGTTTCAAAATTGCCATCAGATTTGCTTGGGAAAAAATCAAGATGCCGTCTTGCCAAAATGATTTGTCTTAATTTTTCTTTTCTGTATATTATTAATGCACATTGTCTGTGTTTAAAATGTTTCCCTTGTTTTCCATTTAGTTCTGTTCTTATCTGTATGAATCACTTCATTTTTTTTTTCTGAGGTGTGATTTGTTGTCATCAGAGATTTTTTTATGGCGCTTTGGGAAAATGAAAGTGGTTTGGGGTGATAGTATTAAATTCACTAATCAACATTAGGGGTTTGGCTTCTTTGTTCTACGGTGTATTTAGCCACTGTTTTTGATATTTTTGTTTCAACTTGTATTTTGTTTTCAACTTGGTATAATTAATTATTTTCTAAAATAACTACTGTTCTAAATTAATGTTTCTTTAAATAGCTTTTGCAGTTTTAGAAAATGTTCATCACAGGAAAGTCTCTGGTTAAGTTTTTTTTTTTTAATTTTACTTTTCACTGTTTGTGTCCTTTTAGTATTTAGAGGTTGATCTTAAAATTACTTTTGATTTCTGTCCTTTAAAAAAGTTTAATATGATACATTTTAAACATATTTATATGTATTCATATACATACATGGAGATAGAACTTCCTTTAACCCAGTGGTGGAGAACATTTTTTCTGCCAAGGGCCATTTGGATATTTATAACATAAATCATAGGCATACAAAATTATCAACTTAAAAATTAGCCTGCTATCGACTTACCAAATTTTGAGTCCCACATGTGGTTGCATTGGCAGGGCTAAACCAATTGATTCTGCAGGCCTGTTAGGACTTGTGGACTGGACATTCCCGAGCACTGTCAATCTAGCGTCTTGTACTCATCATCTGATGTCAGCAATAATCTGCTCATGGCCAGCATTGGTTTTATCAGGGTCCTCACCTACTCTCTAATCCTGCTACCTTCAGATTGTTTTTAGCAGATACCAGATGTCATCTTTTTTATATCTTAATATCAGTGAGTTAATTCTTACTGGAGAAGGGGAAAATTGGAGGATGGTTTTCTCTTAGCTAAGTTGAAATATAATCCCTGTACTTGCTGTTTAAATATTATCTTTGTAGGTTCATTATTTCAGGTTTAGCTAAACTTTAAGCATCTTGACTCTAAAGTTTCTGCTGTGGTAAAAAAGAGTAATTAAAAATTGTTACTAGAGAGAACAGTTAACTTTGGTTGTTTGAAATATCATCTATTGTACTACAAAGCAAGGTAGTAGTATTCTTGTATGCAACAAACTGAGTCAGAGATGTTAAACCAGTATAATGGCAAAGATACAAACCCAGATGTTGTTTCTTGTATAGTCTTTTAAATTATGAAATACTTGAATTAAAGCTACCTAGAGGGACTTAACTACTATGAACAGGAAATGTCTTACAGAGTTGAGAAGAGGCTAGAGGCTATATCATACCATTGTTTTAATATTTATCATATCATAGATTGTCAGAAATTTTAGGCATCTAACTTATCCTATTCCTACATGGCAAAATTATACTCATTTTTCTATCTTTTCTTCTGAATTACTCCGGATAGTTTTTTGTTATTTGACATTCTTAGAGTACTTGGTTCCATCATTAATTTATTTAGCGAGTATTTGACTAATTATGAAAGTGGGAATCTTACCTTTTACCTTTGGATTTCTTCTCTACAGTCCTTTTGCTGGTGAATTAATACAATTTCTCACACTTAGTAGGTGTGGAGTAAATATTTGTGGAATAATTTTTTCAGCAAATGAAATTATGCAGACACTGCTTCTGTACAAACTCATACAAATTGTGCTGAACCTCACGTTCTTAGTTCCCAAATGGAAGCAATGCATAAATGTCAACTATTCCTTTTTTCATCTCATCAGACCTTTTTTTCCCCTCATGGTAGCAATTGTTTCTTTGATTTCGAAAAGAAAGAAAATGGAAAGAAATCTCTGAAAATATTTGAAGGAATATTTAAAAAAAATTGTAGTGTAAGTGGACTGTCACAGCTGTTATTCTTGATATTTCATTAACTATTAGGCTGTTTGTTTACATTACTAAGATATGACACCAGCCTGTTAACCAGATATGTTAAGATATGATATTACCTATTAGGCTGTTTGCTAAGATTTGACACCAACCTGTCAAAAACTGTCCTGCTAAACCTTGGTCATTTTTAGGTGTTCCTGCTGGACACTTCTATTTTGATGCTAGAGAACAGCCTTTGTGAACTCAGTTTAAATCAGCAGTTCATTTCCTCAAACTCTATCCTCTTTTGGTTTTGAGTGGTAGCCAGGTGCCATGGGAGGAACACGGACTTGAGAGTTTGACTTGGAGTTGAATCCTGGCTGTATCTCTTAGCAGCTGTGTGAGCTTGCATGAGTTGCTGTGCCTGGTGTATCTCATCTGTAGAATGGCACTAGTTGGTATTCATCAAATGGAAGCAGCTGCTGTTTTCTCTCTAACATTTCTTGCTCACTTGCTTTTCTGCTCTCTCCCGTTTTGCAATGGTTGATTTCTTCTTCCCTGATGTAATCTCTTATCTCTCTTTGAGAGATTAAAAAAAAAAAAGTTAAGCTTATGTCTTCCTCTGGCAGTTCATTTCACAAGAGGAACATACTTCTTTCTCTTTCCTCTGATAATTTACCTCCACCTCTTAGGATTTTATCTGCCATTCTATGTTAATTTAAATGTCCCGTTCTCTCAGTTGAACAAAGGTAAGGGCTTTCGTAATAGGCAACATGTAATAACTGTTGATGAAAGTGAGTTCTTTAAGGTAGACACTAGAAAATTACCTTTCCATACTCTTGTTTGAGTGCTTGGACTAGTAATATGGTTATATATTTAAAAAAAAAATCTGTTTCCTGAGAAGAATAAGTGTTGATCATAGTCACTTAATTATTTTTAAAGCATTTAAAGAAAATCTTAAATATTAGATCAACAAGTACATAATATTTGGTGTTTACAAAAAACATGAAAATGGCCCTCTTAAAGGTCATGGAGCCTTGTACTTACTATTATTTTTCTTTCAGGATCATAAAGATGAAGTAACTTGTGTAACATACAATTGGAATGATTGCTACATTGCTTCTGGATCACTAAGTGGTGAAATCATTTTGCACAGTGTAACCACTAATATATCTAGTACACCTTTTGGCCATGGTAGTAACCAGGTATGGTATGGTTTATTCAAAATAAAGTTGATAAGAAAGATTTTGAATAATCTTAGCAGACATCAATGAATTTAATTTTTAGATATTTTAAATTTGCATTTTCCTTTCTTGAAAAATGCAATGCTAACTTTTTTCGGAGTAGTTTTAAAGTGTTCAAAAGTATATTTTGCTGCAAAAATTTTTGAAATCGCATATGAGGAGTCTTCAAAAGTTTGTGGAAATGTATATAATGAGAAAATTGCTTTGTTTTATTAATTGTTTGCACCAAAATTATCTTTTCTACAAACCTTTTGAAGTTTCCTTGTACTATTTGGTAGATACAAAATGATTGAGTGTGTTTAGGCAGAAAGTAATTGCGTTAATCCTTACTTTTTATTGTAATCAATTTGGCTATAACTATTATCAGATAAATTATGGGAGATCTTTACTTAAAACTAGTTTTAAAAATCATTATTTGAATAGTGTGTAATGTTTGAGTATTTAATATACATTAAAAGTTTATAGGAAAATATTTTTTCAAGTTTCCTATGTATTGAGGAAATAAAAGGCATAGAGACAAATATAAAACCATCTAATGTGATTCAAAACAGTAGAGAGAAAAGTATTTGATTGGAAATAAAGAAGGAGATAATTGAGAGGAGGATGATTTCGGCTGGGTTTAAGGCTTTATTAATTTGTTGTTTGGTTTTACTGTGATTTAACTGACCTCTTTGCCAATTATTTGATTGTATTCTGAATTAGGGTTACCTTTTGACATTTCCATGTTGTATTTGGAATCATATCATGTTTCCTTGTTTTCAGTCTGTTCTCCACCTTTTTGCTTTACTTGGGAAAGATGTTTATGTGAATATATAAATACATTTAGAAATGTCTGGAATATTAATAGGCTAATACATAATTCTGGAAGAGTCATATTTTATATAGAGGAAATTGCATGACTAAAACAAGAAAGGAAGGCACACATTGAACTCTGTATACAAGGATATATCTGGGTTTTCTTAGGAAGCCTGAAGCCAGGAGCCAGTAGCTTCCTGTAAGTCTCTACATGGGTAGCAGGGACCCAAGCTCTTGGGCCATCTTTTACTGCTTCTCTCAGGCCATTTTTATGGAGTGGGTTGGAAATGGAGCAGCTGGGACACAAACTGGTACTTATGTGAGAAACCTGCATTGTAGGTGGTGGCTTTACCTGCTACGCAGCAACACCAGCCCCATACTTTCCTCTTACAAGCAGCATAATTGAAATCTTCAAAAGATTTTTAATTAATTTTTTCTAAAAATGAATTAGTAATAGCTTGTTTGACCAATAGTTGTTGACCAAAAGCATAAAATTGCTACTTGAGCATTCATTTTAAAATGACTTTTTCTAAGACTTCTTGAAATTTATTTAAAGTTTCAAATATATTATATATTTCTTAAAATTGAACAGTGTTCATAAAAATTTCAAGTCTGTCAAAAAGGTGACGTATTTGAATTCAGATATACTGTTAGCTCAGTTTCTGTGTTGAACTGTCTTAATGTAGATAGGATCTGAATTATCCAAAAAGAAAAAAAAGACCCATCTGTGCTTAAATTAAAATTGTTCTTATTTTTGTGTCTATGAACAATCAAGGATTTGAAATCTTTAGTAATTATTAATTGGTTTCTTAGTGGAAGTAACAGATCTTAGAGTTTCACTGAGTCTGCATCATCCTGGATTTCATATCAGAAAGGAGATTGCCTGAATATATTTAGATTCTTTGAAATGTCTGCGCTTAATTGAAGCTATTAGTTTTATGTAGATCGCAGTGTCTTTCTGCAGGGGAAAGAGGGCTTGCTACTTCTGCAGAACCACCGGGGATGATGGACGGCTTATAATTGAGTGTCAGTATTTGGCAAATTCAGCAGCTCAACCTGTGTTGCCGTTCTCAAATTGTAGCCTTTTTCAAAGCAGCTAAAAATGTAGATGTGTTTTATTAATTCCTAAGATTTAAAAAAGAACTTTAAGTGTAGCAGGTTTTCTTTGAGTTAAATGTATTAATTTTTCTTAAATTTTTGATATTTTACATATAGATTTTATATTAATAAGCTTCTTGAGACCTGGTAAATATAAATAGTGATTACTTACACCTAAAAACAGCCTTTTGTTTTTTATCAAGAATTAGTATATATGTATTTTTTAAAGAAAGCTTTTATTTAATGAATACAAATTTCATAGGTACAGCTTTAGGAATATAGCAGTTCTTCCCCCCATAACCACCTTATCACCTTCACTCCCATCCCACCTCTTGCTCCCCCTCCCATCCCATTCTTTGTTAAGATTCATTTTTAATTAATTTTATATACAGAAGATCAAATCTATACTAAGTAAAGATTTCCACAGTTTGCACCCTCACAGACACACAAAGTATAAAGTACTGTTTGAAAACAAGTTTTGCTGTTAATTCTCATAGTACACCCATTAAAGACAGAGGACCTACATAGGGAGTAAGTATACAGTGACTCCTGTTGTTGATTTAACAGTTGACACTCTTATTTATGACATCAGTGATTTCCTTGGCTCTTGACATGAACTGCCAAGGCCATGGAAGCCTTTTGAGTCTACAAACTCCATCAGTATTTAGACAGGGCCATAGGCAAAGTAGTTCTCTCCTACCTTCAGAGAAAAGTACATCCTTCATTGATGGCCACTTCTTTCCACTGGGGTCTCACTCACAGAGATCCTTCATGTAGGACATTTTTTTGCCACAGTGTCTTGGCTTTCCATGCCTGAAATGCTCTCATGGGCTTTTCAGCCAGACCAGAATGCCTTAAGGGCTGATTCTGAGGTCAGAGTGCTGTTTAGGGCGTATGTCATTCTATGAGTTTGTTGTGGCAGCACTTTTTTTTTTTAAGAAGGCTTTTATTTAATGCATACAAATTTCATATGTACAGCTTTTAGGAATATAGTGATTCTTCCTCCCATTCCTGCCCTCCCACCCCCACTCCCATCCCATTCTTCATTAAGATTTGTTTTTAATTAACTTTATATATACAGAGGACCAACTCTATACTAGGTAAAGATTTCAACAGTTTGCACCCACACACACACATACCAGGTATAAAGTACAGATTGAGAGCAAGTTTTACAGTTATTTCTCTTAATACAACTCATTAAGGAAAGAGGTCCTATATGGGGAGTAGGTGCACAGTGATTCCTGTTGTTGATTTAACAATTAACACTCATGTATGCCATCAGTGATCACCCGAGGTTCTTGACATGAGCTGCCAAGGCTATAGAAGCCTTTTGAGTCCATACACTCTGTTGGTATTTAGACAGGGCCATATGCAAAGTTAAAGTTCTCTCTTCCCTTCAGAGAAAAGTAGCTTCTTTGGTGGCCCCTTCTTTCCACTGGGATCTCACTCACAGAGATCCTTCATGCAAAACATTTTTTGCCATTATATCTTGGCTAAGAATTAGTATATTTTTTATTTGGCATACTTGTTCATACCTGAAGTTTAGCACTCAAAAAGATTGGCTATAAATCTTTATATCTGGAGCAGTTGTCTTTTTTTATATTATAGAGGATCATCAGTATAATTTCGGGTTGGTATAAATGTATGATATAATATGTGCATGATACTCTTGAAGCATTTCCTTACTATTTATTTATACTTTCTTTACCTGTATGTTATGTTCTTGAGCAGTTTTATAATTACAGATAGGCATAAATAAAAATAATGTATGTCTGTATATGAGAAAGGCTAATTTTTTTCCTTCTATTTTTTTTCCTCTCTGAATGTTCTTTATTGGAAAATTATTTGAAAGATGTTTTCTTGTTCTATTTTTTGTAACTTTTTTCCTTGCAGTTATAATCATTCTGTTTGTCCAATCTTGTTTTCAGTCTTTTTCTCACTGTGTTTTAAATCATATACCTCATAGTATCAGTCTTCACAATCATCATTTTTTGTTTTAAAGATTTATTTATTGGGGCCAGTGCTGTGGCGCAGTGAGTTAATGCCCTGGCCTGAAGCGCCGGCATCCCATAGGGGTGCTGGTTCTAGTGCTGGCTGCTCCTCTTCCAATCCAGTTCTCTGCTATGGCCTGGGATAGCAATAAAGGATGGCCCAAGTCCTTGGGCCCCTCCACCCACGTGGGAGACCCAGAGGAAGCTCTGGCTCCTGACTTCAGTCAGATTGGTGCAGCTCTGGCCATTGCGGTCATCTGGGTGAGTGAACCAGTGGATAGAAGACCCTTCTCTCTGTCTCTACCTCTCTCTGGAATTCTGTCTTTTAAGTAAGTAAAAATAAATCTTAAAAAAATTTTGTAAAATAAAGATTTATTTATTTATTTGAAAGTCAGAATTATACAGAAGGAAGGAGAGGCAGAGAGAGAGAGAGAGGTCTTCCATCCTATGGTTCACTCCCCAATGGCCACAACAGCTGGAGCTGTGCCGATCTGAAGCCAGGAGCCAGGAGCTTCTTCCGGGTCTCCCACGTGGGTGCAGGGGCTCAAGGACTTGGGCCATATTCTACTGCTTTCCCAGGCCATAGCAGAGAGCTGGATTGGAAGTGGAGCAGCTGGGACTCAAACCGGCATCCTGGGTTGCCAGCACTGTAGGTGGTGGCTTTACCTGCTACACCACAGCACCAGCCCCCACAACCATAATTTTTTTTAACAAAAGATTTATTTATTTGAAAGACAAAGTTGAGAGAGAGAGAGGCTTTTCCATCCTCTAGTTCACTCCTCAAATGACCCCAATAGCCAGGACAGGACTAGTACGAAGCCTGGAGCCAAGAGCTGCTTCCAGGTCTCCCATGTAGATGGATAGGTCCAAGCACTTGAGCCATCCTCCACTGCTTTCCCAGGCAAATTATCAGGGAGCTGGATCGGAAGTGGAGAAGCTGAGACTAGAGCCAGTGCCCATATGGGATCCCCAGCGCTGCTGGCTTAATCTGCTATGCCACAACACTGGCCCCTAAATTGTCATTTTTAATGATATTGTATATTTAATTGTTCAGTTTCATAGTTTATCGACTTTCCTCTATTATTTTAGGTATTTAAAAAAAATTTTTAATCACAACGAGCATCATGTGTTAATATTATTTCCATTAAGCATCCATCTTTTGCTTTTGACATTTTCTTTGTAGGGGTAAGTTCCTTCAATGTAATTGAGTTACAGGCTCACATTTTATTTCCTTCAGGAGCTTAAGTGTGTTACACTGTTACCTTTCAGTCTCAAATGTCTGATGATAATGAATTTTTTCCTTAAAAGTCACTTGTTCTTTTCCCTAGGTGTTCAAAGAATTTTTTTTCTTTAAATGTATCTTAGTTTTTGTCATTCTGCATTGCCATTGTTAGAATCATGGTGTCTTCTTTTAATATGTAGTTTTAAATTTTTTATTTTAGGAAAGTTTTCTTGAGTTATTGCCTTTATTTGTTCTTTTCTCCATCTTTGGTTTTTTGTTGTTGCTGTTGTCAGGTTGTCATAGATTATTTTCAGTGGTTTACCACTTGCTCGAGTCCTCTTAAACTTTTTCCTCATTTCTTACTGGTTTTCTAAAATCACTTCATTTTTATACCTGTGTTTAAGGTACTGTCTGTTGAGTTTATTCATTTTTTTTCTTTAAAGATTTATTTATTTATTTGAAAGGCAGAGTTACAGAAAGGCAGAGACAGAGAGAGAGAAGTCTTCCATCCGCTGGTTTACCCCCCAAATGGCTGCCAACAGCTGGAGCTGAGCCGATCCAAAGCCAGGGGCTTCTTCCAGGTCTCCCATATAGGTGCAGGGGCCCAAGAACTTGGGCCACCCTCCACTGCTTTCACAGGCCACAGCAGAGAGCTGGATCAGAAGTGGAGCAGCTGGGACTCAAACCAGCACCCGTAGGTGATGCTGGCACTGCAGGCGGGGGCTTTACCCACTACGCCACAGCACTGACCTCAAGTTTATTCATTCTTGTATTCCTTCCAATTTAGCCTTCATTTTTGAAGAAACATTTAAAATTCATATTTTTCCCAAAATTTTATTCTTCACTATTCTAATTTATGCTGCTTTTGTCTTGTATCATTTCATTGTCCTTTTGGTCATTTGTTGAAAAAGTGCTTCTCCTTGTTTTCCTAGTAACTTTATGTGAAATTTATCTGTGAAATTAGCTTCCCTGAACTTCCAGATAGAGATGAGGTTCAGGGTGTCTATTCTACTTTCTTGGAACTCCCTCTAGATTTTAGATAATTTTTTCAAAAACAGGGTGACTCACTTTCTAAGGTCCCCTGGCTTTTTCTTTCTCCATCTGTCTGTGAAGGTGTGTCCTTGAGCTCTATTGCCTCCATTTTTTTCTGGGTTGCTGCTATTCCAAGTGATATCTCCTCGGTGTGGCCCAGCCTTGGAGGGAGGCACTTTGGCTACTCAGGTGTGGAAGTTTCCTGGAGCTAAACTGCTCTTGTCCCTCAGACCTTTCTGCAGAGCTTACACAGACCTGATAGTGCATTGGGCCTTCCTGGTTTCAGCTGATGCTGTGAAATTGGCCATCAGGCTTTTCTGTGAATATCCTGTGGCTATTCAGGGCTTCTCCTGTTCTTAGATCTCTTTCAGACTCCTTGTCCCTCTGCTTCCTTCTGTGCAGATGGTAGTACCATAAAGAACTTGTTCATTATTTGACCTACCAGCCTTTATTTTGGATTTCATGTCAGTGCCTGTCCATCTAAAAAGTTGTAAATGTTGTTCATGGGATTTTAGATTTCTTAGTATCTGTTTATAAACTTTCCCATATGTGGTGTGTGTGTGTATGTGTATGTATCTGTCTGTCTGTCTGTCTTGTGGAGGGGGTAGGTAGGAGTTTGCCAAGACCAGGCTTGGGATTCACTAGGAATACACACAAGTTTCAACTTAAAGTCCTACATACAACTATACTTTATTACAGGGAAAAGACACAAAACAAAATCAGCAAAGAGGAGGGCACATGGGTACAGGCCAGAGAAAGCCCTGTGTGAGCTTCCACTTGCAGTAGCAGGTACAATATGTTTACCAGGGAAGCTCACCAGACTGTGAAAATGAGGAGCCCAATTGAATGGATGCACATAGTAATTATCTTACCTTAGGCCTCTGGAAACACTTTTTTTCCTTAGAATTTATTTTATGTTATTCCTAAGCATTTTTTGTTATTGGGGGCTAATATGTATTTTGAAACATCTTAGAAGAAAGCAGTATAGGCGTTTCCAGGTGGGAAAATGAGCTGAAATGTAAAGTACTTAATTCTCAGCACAGTTGAATGCAGTAGTTTAGTAAAGAAGGTGAAATTCAGCCAATTTTAATCCAGGGCCTGTTTACTGAGGCTTGGTGCTTTGTTTATTCCACCCCAGCAGAACTAGAAAGGAGAATGTCTCTACCTCCTCCAGGGCTGAGTGTGAAAGGCCAGCATTGCCCTGAGGCCGGTGCTTTTGAAGGAGTGGATATGTCCATCCCCAGTCTGGAGTGTTGGCAGTTCCTTGGTGCTTCAGTTAATTTTTTTATTATGCTTTAAGTGTTTAATTGCTAGTACATCAGATGCTTATGTTCAAGTAAATATATATATACACACATACACACACGCGCACGTCTAAACTATGTGTATATGTAAAAACTAAATATGAAAGATGCTGATTCTCAGTGTCACCTTTTACGTGTTAGTGATTTGACTGTGAGTAGACCTTTTATTTATGGTGGGTATTCCAACCTTGATAAATTAAAGTATATAATCTCAGTATATGACATTTTTCTCCCTCGGGAGACGGGAATTGAGATGGTTATACCGAGGATAATAAAGGCATAATGAATTTTCAGTTCATAGATACTGGAATGTTTTAGGGTCATATTATAGCCAACTAAATGATATTGCAGTTGTCATGGTTCAAACCTGTCGCTCTATAAACCCCATGTGAACAGTGTCTTTGGCTTTATGTAGTTTACATAAAATGTCTTTATGAATGCTTACAATTACCTGAGATTTATTTTATTTTTACAGTCTATTCGTCACCTGAAGTATTCCTTGTTTAAGAA
The DNA here is from genome assembly GCF_051225735.1 of Oryctolagus cuniculus. NCBI lineage: Eukaryota > Metazoa > Chordata > Mammalia > Lagomorpha > Leporidae > Oryctolagus > Oryctolagus cuniculus. The sequence goes on from NC_142877.1 coordinate 99,753,639, forward strand.
ATCACTACTGGGTAGTGTGTCGGATAATGGAGTAGTAACTCTCTGGGATGTGAACAGTCAGAATTCGTACCATAACTTTGACAGTACACATAAAGCTCCAGCTTCAGGCCTCTGTTTTTCTCCTGTCAATGAATTGCTATTTGTGACCATCGGCTTGGATAAAAGAATCATTCTCTATGACACTGCAAGTAAGAAGTAAGTATAACATGCTAATTTTATAATTTAGTAGCAATTAGTTGTTGTTACTGTATTAGCAAACATTTTTGACTTGGCTGATTAATGTTCAAGGGCCCTTAATATATCTAGTAAGGCAAATTTTTCTTTTTTTTCTTCATGTGCAGATAAAAAAACAGAAGGGGTGTGCATATTATTAAGGGTATGTTTGGAACATGAATGTTGAGGGGGTAGCATCTTTTGATTTCACATCTTTATTTTAGCATACATGTTATTTTTCAAAATGCTGCTAAATTAATGTATTTCTAAGGCAATATGATTACTTCACTTTAATTTATTAGAGAAAGATTTTTAAACTTGCCATTGGGGCTGGATAATTCTTTGTTGTGTGTGGACGTTATAGGATATTTAGTAGCATCTTTGGCCTCTACCCACTAAATGCCAGAAGCATTGGTGAGTTGTGAAAACTTAAACTGTCTCCAGACATTGCCAGATGTCCCCTCGGGATAACAGAGAAACACTGATCTGGAGCTAGGAGTGCATAATCTTCTAAGCATTTGAGCTCTTTGTGTTACCATTTTATAAGCATGCTTACTTAGCTTAAAAGGAAACAGCTGCAAAAGTGCTAACTTTTGTTTTTTGAGATACCTAACAATATCTACAGATCATTTAGAACATTAATTTCACTATTAAGGAAGATTCCCTATCAGCTCCTGTTATAGAATTTCTACAGTATATATTTCACTCTCTTCATTTGTGCAATGATCTACTTACAGCCCTAGGAGTCTGTAAGCCATTCTCTCCTCCCAACACTCCAGCAGAGAGCTAAGCTCCAGCCAATCCATATCCATATTTCTGTGTTAGTTACCAGAGGACCAAGCCACAAGGACTCAGTTGCTTTTAGCTTTTTGGTGAAGAGGTGCAAAACTAAGAACACAATGGCAGCTGCTTCCCTGTGAAAGGTCGTATTCTCCTGAGGCCTGAACAGGGTAATAAATGGACAGTAGACACTTGAAGCCTCCTCAACCCAGAGGCTAGATCCCTTGTTTTTGGAGTATCACATGGGACTCTGTCACATTCACTGCCAGAATAACAATTACTCAAATAGGTACTGTTTCTAGAAGATGTGGGATATACCAATTAGAAGTGAATAGGAAAATAGGACAGATATTTAGCAGTTTTATCTTTCATTTTATCTGAGGTATCTTTAAGTCAAATTCTAAAATTCTGTTTAAACAAGTATTTGGGATGTGTATCCTTTTGGCCTAATCTTGATAATGTTGGGTTTGATATTCAGTTCTTTATCAGTCATGTGTATACATACCTGTATACACTAATGTATTTCCATGTATTTTGTCTTCCTTTCCAAAGGCTAGTGAAAACCATTGTGGCTGACACTCCTCTCACCGCCGTAGATTTCATGCCTGATGGAGCCACTTTGGCCATTGGAACTTCCCGTGGGAAAATATATCAGTATGATTTAAGGATGTTGAAATCACCAGTTAAAACCATCAGTGCTCACAAGACATCTGTCCAGTGTATAGCATTTCAGTACTCTACTGCTCTTAGTAAGGTGAGCTATTTTCTTTTCAGCATTTTTGAGTTTACTAAATAAACGTAGCTCAGAATACGAAAATTACATGTTGTCAGTTAAACACTAAATTTTTCTTCATAATCACTTGTATATAATAGCATTTTAGATAATGATAATCCAAAACCATTTGATATACTTGGCCATAAAACTTTTTTTGTGCTTAATTCTCATATCTCCTTGTCTGCAAAAGTATTTTAAGAGAGTTTTTTGGTTTAGAAGAAACTCAGATCCACCAGCAAGCTAAAGATTTGTAAGAGAAAAATGTATTTTCAACAAGGAGCTTATAAAATATTAATGTGTAGTATGACACATTAGTAACTTGAGCTTTTAAATATTCCATTACGTTTCAGTCAAGTTTAAATAAAGGCAGTTCAAATAAGCCCACGGCAGTGAACAAACGAGCTGTTAACGTGAGCAGTGCTAGCGGAGGAGTTCTGAATTCTGGAATTGCCAGAGAAGCACCCGCCACTTCCATTGCCACGGTCCTACCACAACCCATGACCACGGCTGTGGGGAAAGGGACAGCTGCTGTTCAGGAGAAAGCAGGTAAATGTTGCTTATATATCGCATTGGGAGTTCTGTTTTCCTCCTCCAGTATATGTAGTTAGCATTTTTTTCAAGCTCTCAGAACTTGGGAGTTAGGTAAAATTATTAGTAGATATCACTGAAAACAGGAAAATTTTAACTTTAGCTACAAATTTTTAAACTGTTATGAAAAGTTTTGTTTAGCTGAACATCTGTTGTGAGAAATGTCTTAAAAATAAAATGATAAATTATCCATCATTACTACCACTAACCAGGTGATTTTCCTTATGTCTTCAGATAAATCACTACAGACTGTCTTTTTGTGTTGCTGTCATTGTGATTTGACTCTCTAGTTTAAAAAATAAAAAAAAAGCCTCTTATTTCATATTTCAGAATGAAAAGTAAGGTGATGAAATGAATATTTTTAACTGTTAAATAGTGCCTGACACATACTAAGCAATATATTTGTAGTTTATTTAAAAAATAAATAAAGTGTTGGAATTTTTAAATGATTACTTCTAATAAATAATATGGGTGAAATAATTCTGAAACAGGATTTATTTAGATTTTGTGACAGTGTAATATGATAGTAAGCTTCCCCATACTTTCTACAGAAAACATTATTTGTCCGCAATAAAGATCATATTCAATAAATTCCTGAAAACATTTTTATTTTTATATTAAGAAGTTATTCTGTGCTGTCAGCTTTTAAGAAATAGAAATGTCTACATGGTATTCCATTATTTTTCCAGAATATTGTCCTTAATTAAAATACAGGCATGTATGTATTTTTTAATTTTCAGGACAAAGAAGGGCAAAAATCTTTTTGGTGTCTTAGTTTGAGTTGCTATTCCCAAATGCAGCAAAACTTTAATTTGTTGACCCTGACAGAGTGGAGCAGTTTTTAAAAACAATTACATTCACAGTAAATTTTCTGTGAATTTACATGCCATAATAGATCCTTTTATGTAAGAACCCCTGAAGACAAACACCGTTGGTACCAAATAAAAGAAGAAATGCTTCTTGGTATGTAAAAGAGTAGTACCCACTAAGATGTTGAATTATGTTCTGAAAATTTCTATTTTAAGCAATTATTTTATAATTTTAAAATTTATTCATAATTGTCAAAAATTAAGCAAAATGAAGATTCTGTCATTTACTGTAAATTCTCTGGAGTCTCACCATTATTCATTCAGTTTTTAATAAGGAAGCTCTTATTTACCAATAACAACAACACTACTTAGGACATGAAAAACTTGACTGTTTGGTCACTGATTAATGATAACAGTTGGTGTGTTCCCAAAATTTTCTGCCAAAATGAGTGTTTGTTCTCGCCCACAGAGATTTTTGTCTATTAATTTTCTTTCAGAATAATTTCCAACTTACAGAAAAGCTTTGAGAGCAGTACAAAGAATTCTTTTCAGACTTTAGAAATTTTGCCACATTTGCTTCAGCATTCTGTTTTCTCTCAAAGATACACACATTCACATACACACTTTTATTTTTCCCTCTAAACCACTGAGAATAGACTGCCTCATGTCTCTCACTTCCTATCAGGCTGGCTTCAAGCAGTTTTCTTGACCTTACGGAGTTTTATTTTTTCCTTCTGTGCGCTGGGATAATTAACTTCTGGGATTATTGTGAAGATACGAGAATATGTATCACAAGTACCTGGCACCTGGGAGACGTGCCATAAATAATGGTGTTGTGCATATCATTTTTATATAATAATAATCGTCACTGTTACTGTTACTATTTTTTTATTTTATTTGACAGGCAGAGTGGACAGTGAGAGAGAGAGAAAAAGGTCTTCCTTTTCCATTGGTTCACCCTGCAGTGGCCGCTGCGGCCAGCGCACCGCGCTGATCTGAAGCCAGGAGCCAAGTGCTTCTCCTGGTCTCCCATGGGGTGCAGGGCCCTAAGGACCTGGGTCATCCTCCACTGCACTTCCGGGCCACAGCAGAGAGCTGGACTGGAAGAGGAGCAACCGGGACAGAATCCGGCGCCCCAACCGGGACTAGAACCCGGTGTGCTGGCGCCGCAGGTGGAGGATTAGCCTAGTGAACCGCGGTGCTGGCCTGTTACTGTTACTTTAAGCTTTATGTAGACTTGGTTCTCATATTTAGTAGGGGATAAAGAAGTAAAATATGAGGCTTTCCCACTAATTTTATATGATAGTTGACTTCTATTTCTCAAAGGTCCAGAGGCTGGAATTATGCATTCAAATGTGTTAACAATCTAGAAAAAAAATAGAGGAAATTTCCTTCTTATAACAGTTAAACACTTGGTATAAACATTTTTTAAAAGATTTATTTATTTATTTTGAAAGTGTTACAGAGAGAGAGGGAGAGACAAAGAGATTTTTCATCTGCTGGTTTAATCCCTATGTGGTCACACTGGCCAGTGCTAGATCAGGCTGAAGCCAGGAGACAGAAGCTTCATCTGAGTCTCCCAAGTGGGTAGCAGGGGTCCAAGCACTTGGCCATCTTCTGCTGCTTTCTCAGCCCATTAGTGAGGAGCTGGATCAGAAATGGAGTAGCACTGGCACCCACATGTGATGCCAGCATCATAAGTGGCAGCTTTACCCGCCATGCCGCAATGCCAGCCACAGTGTAACCACTCTACAACGGTAGTGTTCTACGAATGATTTCATCACGCTTTAACTTTCTAGTCAGTGTTATTTTTTAATTTCATTAGCAAGCATTGGACATTTTATTTATATATATTTTTTTCATCTAAGGCTTTTCGGTTTTCCGTTGACATGTCAAATAAAACACTTTTAGAAATATGATATGGGAACATGCTGCCAATTCAAATGCTAGACTTTCATCAAAGTTCTTGAATCTGGAACTTAGTCCTTCACCCAGAGAGGAGTAAGAAGCTATGGAGCCTGCAGAATGCCCCTTACAAGCCTCTGCCCTGAAGCGATGCGTTGTATACTGCCTGAGAAAATAATTGGCCACAACCTCTTTAGTGTTGTCTGCTCTGCTCTTCTTTATGAGTTTGATGTTGTGGTTTCTTTTCTCCTAGTAATCTACAGAAGTTAGAGAAGTCATTTGAGATCAATAATGCTGAGGGCAATGTTATGCTCTTGCTGTTAGTGAAAGAAAAGACAGTAAAAGGGGGAAAAAAGAGACCCATTCTCTGCAAATTTGAGAACTGGCATCAGTTGCATCCTGCTGTATTAGGCATCACAGAGTATGCCTTATAAACTTTCTTAGTTATTTGTAATAATAAGAATAATGGAAGTAAGTTGTGTTGAGTATACTTTAAGGGGACAGCAAAGGATATAAATGCTTTAGAAAAATTCCATGAAAATGCCTAAAAGAAGATGCTGCCCTGTGAACAGCTATTTGCTTCTGAAGGACCTTTTATTCCATGAAAATGCAGGTTAGCTAAGCTATTGCTGTTTTCTACACTTTCTTCCTGAGGCTCACAGTTATAACATTATTAACAATACATTAATTTTTGCACCCTAGCTCTCAATGATAAAATTTTAGATGTATTAACACTTATTTTTGTATTTAATTTTTATAAGGTTTGCCTCGAAGCATAAGCACAGATATTTTACCTAAGGAAACGGAGAGTGGAAAGAATCAGGATTTCTCCAGTTTTGATGATACTGGGAAGAGTAGTCTGGGTGACATGTTCTCACCTGTCAGAGATGGTAAGTCCATTTGCATCAGAGAGAATCAAAGTCTCTCACAGGTAGCCATTAGATTTTTATTCATGCTAAAGACATGAGGAATAGCTTCAGTCTAACTCTGTTCATGGCAGTTTGCCGATTTTCTCACTTCCTGGGTGTTATCTTTTCCTTTACCCTGATAATTCACATATTATAATTCTAAAATATATGCTGGTGATTTTCACACATGAACTCTGAAATAGCTCTCAAGTTAGTATTTTGATTTCCACAAAGGTTTTGTAAAGGAAGTTTTACATTTATAAACAGTCCTACTTGTATCTAATTCAAAATAAATCTTCCTCAAATCTTAGATGTTTTTGTGTGCAAAAATATTCTAATTAATTTTTTGTTTATTAAATTTTTTTTAAAGGCAGAGTGTTAGAGCATGAGCGATCTTCCATCTGTTGGTTCACTCCCCAAATACCCCTAGCAGGGTTAGATGGCAGGAACCCGATCACTGGAGCCATCCTCTCCCGCCTCCCAGGATGTATTAGCATGAGACTTGATAGGAAACAGAGGAGGCTTGATTGGAAACAGAGGAAGACTTGAACTGACACTCCAGTATGGGATGTGGACATTCTCAAGTTGTGGCTTAACCCACAGCACCACAGTGCCCACTCCCTAATGTAGAAATTTTATTTGACTATTAGTATTCAATTGGTATTTGTTAAATGTTTGCATGGGAAATGTGGCTAGTTGAGATTGTTTCATCTTTTATACTTTTGTTTAAAAGTACCATATATATGTACGTGTGTGTGTGTTTGTGTGTATCAGAGTCTACTTCAAGAAGTTCATGAAAATGTAGAATTAAGATGTTTATTTGGGGCTGCACTGTGGCTCAACTTGGCTAATCCTCCGCCTGTGGCACCGGCACCCCGGGTTCTAGTCCTGGTTGGGGCGCTGGGTACTAGTCCTGGTTCCTCCTGTTCCAGTCCAGCTCTCTGCTGTGGCCCGGGAGGGCAGCGGAGGATGGCTCAAGTGCTTGGGTCCCTGCACCCACATGGGAGACCAGCACCTGGCTCCCGGCTTTGGATCGGCGCAGTGCCGGTCGTGGCGGCCATTAGGGGAGTGAACCAACGGAAGGAAGACATTTCTGTCTCTCTCTCACTGTCTATAACTCTCTTTCTCTCTCTCTCACTGTCTAACTGCCTGGCAAAAATTAAAAAAAAAAAAAATTGGGTGCAAAAATCTTGAAACCCATATATAGGTTTTTCATAATACACATTTTCCATGAACTTTTGAAGACCTCTTGTATATATACACCCTTCAGAACCATCTCCTCCTATTCCATAGATTTTACAATTAAAAAAAAAATCTGTTCTGGTTCGGTAAATGGAAACATTATATATCATTGTTCATAGTTATGAACTAGGACATTCTTTCGCTGTGATTTTTTTAGTGCTGGTGTTCATAATGACTTTTTAATGGTGTAGTCTCACTGCTGATAGCAGTGTTATCAATAATATGGGTAAATATTTAGAGTGAAAATATTCATACTTTTTGGCTTGGTGGTTCCATTTCTATAAATTTAGAAGTATTCAGAGAAGTCCGTAATGATTTATATGTTTACTGTTTTATCTATAATAAAAACAACTGAAGAGAACCTAAGTGTTAATGGTATCCGGATGTTAAAATTATTACACTACTGGAGAAAAAGGAAGCATTCTTTTTTTCGGGGGATGAAGAGAAACTGAACTCCTTGTTGAAGAGGGAAGAGAGGAAGGATGTGGGTGAGAAGGGAAGGTGGCCGGACCTCCAGCTGGAGACAGTCACTGAGGTTGTACGGAGGGGAGCCTTGGCTTGTGAGGCCCCTGGAGCAACTTCTGCATCGAAGAATGTAGGAAGAGGCTTTTTGGAAGTGTTTGAGTTATTAATCCTCTTTAAGGGTTTTTAAGAAAAATGAATAAGTTGCTTTTGCCCTGTCTAAATGTGATTAGAATTTGAGGCATATGTCCTCCATTCATTAGGGTTTCCTATTAACAAGAAAACTTGTCAAAAGATTTGTCTTTTAATCTCAAGGATGTCACTTTGTATTTAAGTGAAAAGCTTGATATGCTTATGTCTCAATTGCTTCATCTTTTGAATAAGAATACTTCTCCTTTTATTTAGAGGAAACTAGTGTCATGTAAAAGTGTGTGTGTGTGCACATGTGCATGCAGTATGCAATTACATGATACATACACATACACATATAAGTAATCTACTAGTATGATGGTGTACGCTTATTGATCATTTTGATTTCTGGTGAATTTGTTAATAACTTTGCCAATTTTTCTATTAATATGTTAGAATTGAGTTAAAAGGTTTTTGTTGTCAATTGGTATATGAACACTTAGTTTATGACAAAGCGTATGGTGCTTGATGTCCAATAGACAATGGTCAATTTTACCTTTTCAATTGGTAAATTGAAGCCAAAGAAGATAATGAATGTAGATGATTCCATCACTAGGATAAATGAATCACTAAAGTTAATAATGAATGACTACTGACAATTCATTCATTCACTCAAGAAATATCCAGTGAGTCCCAGATAGTGCCAAGTACCAGGTGAGGTGCTAGAGCTACAATGATGAATAATACTATATAATGTAATATTTTTACATATATTCTATCATTGAAATAAGTACTAAGAAAACCTTATACTGTATAAGACATACTGCTTGCAAAATACTTTTACATTATGTCAATTGATCTAGCAAACAATGTTGTCACATGATCAGAGCACTGTTACCATTTTGTAGATAAAAAAACTGGAGTTTAGAGGCTTCTGCATTAGAGGCTTCTCCAGGGTTATGAAACTGTTAAGTGGTATAGGTATAACATTACAGACATCTAAAACCTACTCCAGGCCATATTCTACTACATCTTTCTGCTTCCTGTGAGTTTCATACTGTCTTTCATATCTGTTGCTATGCATAATGCTGAAAGAGTGAGAAGGGAAGTTTAAATGAAAACAGATTGGAAATCTCCCCACCTGGAATGTTTGAGACCAGAAGTATTTTCCCTTTCAGAAGTTTTGTTTGTTTTTGGGGGGAATCTTTGCGTAGACTTTATTAGATAAGCATCCCTAATCTGAAATCCAAAATCCAAAATGCTACAAATTTAAAAACTTTTTGAATGTCATCTTACTGCTCAAAAAACTTAGATTTCAGAACATTTTGAATTTAGAATTAGGTATGCCAAACCTATACTAACTTTTCTTTTCAAGATTGTTCATCTTTGAACTCTTGTAAGAATGAGTAGGAGGCCTAAGTTGAGATGGCTTATTTTTCACAATTTTTCGATGTGGTTTTCTGATTTTATTATAGATGCTGTAGTTAACAAGGGAGGTGATGAATCCATAAGCAAAGGAGATGGTAAGAACTACTTAGAACTAAATATTTTAATCAAAATTTGCAGTGATATGAAGTGTTCTATTTCTGTGCGACAATTTATACCATACTTTGAGGCTTAAAAGAATAAAAGATTTATTATTTCATTATTTCTGTGCAATAAACATTAGAACGTGGCTTGGCTGGGAGCCTTTGGGTTTATGCTGATGCTTCAGTTAGGGTATCAACCAAAACTGTATTCAGCTCAAGGCACGGCTGGGCTAGGATCTGCTTCTCAAGCTCACTTATGTGGCTGTAGGCTAGAGGTGGCAGCCACTTGCCAATTGAGTGTCCGTATGGCAGCTGACAGCATGGCATCTGGCATCTGGCTTCTGCCAGAGCAGGTGAGCAAGAAAGTGAGATGGAATACCCAAGATGGAAGCCACAGTGTCGGTGACCTAGTTTTAGAAGCAGCATTGCACTGCTATTGGCATTTTCCCTTTGTTAGGAGTATATTACTAAGTCTAATCCACATTCCTCGGAAGGAACTTACATACAGGATGGATGCCAGGAGGCAGGTGTGATGAAGAGTCATCATAGACACTGCCTACAGGTACATGCCGCAGATATAATACAGATACACGCCCCTGATACCTACAACTGGTAATGTGCCTCCTTGTTTTTCAACCATCAAAAACTAATTCTGACTATCCATTGTGTTTTGCAGTTTTTGAAGTACTTTCCCATGTATCTTCTTATGCCTTACCACTTTGAAAGGTAGAGAATGTCATTTACATGTACAGCTCAGCAAGCAGACACAGAAAGTTTTAGATTTTTTTTTTCTTTTGACAGGCAGAATTAGAGAGAGAGAGAGAGAGAGAAAGAAAGGTCTTCCTTCCATTGGTTCACCCCGCAAATGGCTGCTTTGGCCAGTGCGCTGCGCCAGTCTGAAGCCAGGAGCCAGGTGCTTCCTCCCGGTCTCCCATGTGGGTGCAGGGCCCAAGGACTTGGGCCATCCTCCACTGCCTTCCTGGGCCACAGCAGAGAGCTGGACTGGAAGAGGAGAAACTGGGACAGAATCCGGCACCCCAACTGGGACTAGAACCCTGGGGTGCCGGTGCCGCAGGCAGAGGATTAGCCTAGTGAGCCGCGGCGCCGGCCCAAGTTTTAAGATTTTTGCCTGTCCATTAAGTAACGGAGAATATTTGAGAAAGAACTGGTCTTCTGAATCCAAATCCCGTGTCATCATCATCATCATCATCATTTTTTTTTTTTTTTTTTTTTTTTTTTTTTTTTAGATTTATTTATTTGTTTGAAAGGCAGAGTTAAGGAGAGGCAGAGGCAGAGAGAAAAGAGGTATCTTCCATCTGCTGGGTCACTCCCCAAATGGCTGCAGTGGCCAGAGCTGGGCCTATCTGAAGCCAGGAGCCAGGACCCTCTTCTGGGTCTCCCACGTGGTTACAGGGGTCCAAGGACTTGGACCATTTTTCACTGCTTTCCCTGGTGCATCAGCAAGGAGCTGGATTGGAAATGGAGCAGCCAGAACCCAAATAGGCAGCTATATGGGATGTCTGGACCACAGGTGGTGGCTTCACCCACTACATCACAGCACCAGCCCCACCCGATGTCTTCTACTGCATTAACCTGCCTGTTACGTTAATTGCTTTATTAAGTGTCCAAGATGTAGAGACATCTTATGATGCAAATGCATTTTTTTCTGTTTTTCAGGCCTTGACTTTCTACCACAGTTAAACTCAGTGTTTCCTCCAAGAAAAAATCCAGTATCTTCAGGCAGTTCAATATTACATTCTAGTCCTCTTAATGTTTTTATGGGATCTCCAGGGAAAGAAGAAAATGAAATTCATGATCTGACAGCTGAGTCTAAGAAAACGTATCTGGGAAAACAGGAACCTAAAGATTCATTCAAACAGGTATCTGCCTGCAAATGATACTGAACTCACTCTGTGTGTTGATCACTAGAAAGCAAGCAGCTGCCAGTGGATATATCCTCATTATTGACAGTGCTGAGCATCTTGATGTCACTTTTTAATAACTAAAGAATACTTTTGAAATCTGTCCTTGGATGTGCTAAAGGTAACAGCAGATGTAAACTTATACTGTTTTTTCTTTCTAAGAGATACTTGATATGTCTGTTTAAGAATGCTTTATGCCTGAATTCTTTAAAATATGTTTCTACTGTGACATAAAACTCCCAAGTTGATGGCCAAGTCATTTACTACAAATATGAGAGCATATTAATGATGCAAAGAGTGGAATTCATCATTATTACCATCTAAAATACAGTATCCAAATTTAATTTCTTATGTAAGAATTCAAAATAATCAAATATTACCAAGTCTGTTAAGTGTGACATATATATTTGGTTTTATATTTATTTTTTAAAATGATACTGAAAAGATATGCAGAAAGTACAAACCTCTCTTTTAGTTTATTTTTCAAATATTTGTGACTACCACAGAAGCATTTGGGTAATTTCTTCTGACCAGCAATTTCAATTTTTTAAAAAATTGTTATTTCAGAGGTAGAGATAAAAGGAGAGAGACATTATAAACAGAGACGTATCCACTAGTCTGTATCCCGAATGCTCCAACAGCTGGGGCTGGATCTGGCAAGAGTGGGATACCAGGAACTCAATCCAGGTCTCTCACTTGGGTGGAAGGGACACCACCACTTGAGCCATCACCGGCTGCCTCCTATGATCTGCATTAGCAGGAATAAAGCCAGGGCTAGAATTCAGATGTTCTGATGTGGGAATCCCAGCATCTCAACTAGTGTTTTAACTGGTAGGCCAAATGCTTGTCCCCGTGTTTTCTGTTTTACATGATGTTAAACAGCAGAGGTTGAGTAAGTTTTTCCTCATCATGTGATCATTGAGATTGTTTTTGATTAGTAAGTTTATTTTGCTGTTAGTCCTAGTAATTTTTTTTCTCCTTCTCTGCCCCTTCCTACTCTTCCTTCATTTCCCTAACCCTACCTACTAAGGGAAAAAAGGGAAATGTAGGTAAAAAAATATTATGGGTAATGTGAGTAAAACCAGAAATTATATATTAAAGTTACTGTTTATTTTAAATGTGAAGTTTGCAAAGTTGATCTCCCCTGGTGCTGAGACTGGAAGTCTAAATGCTTCTCCATCATCTAACCAAACAAGAAATCTTGAGAAATTTGAAAATCCAGAGAAAGAAATTGAAGCCCAGTTGATATATGAACCCCCAGTTAACGGAACCTCAACTCCAAGTGAGTATATAACACTAAATTTTTTATATATATATATATATATATATTTTTTTTTTTTTTTTGACAGGCAGAGTGGACAGTGAGAGAGAGAGACAGAGAGAAAGGTCTTCCTTTTGCCGTTGGTTCACCCTCCAATGGCCGCCACGGCCAGTGCGCTGCGGCCGGCGCACCGCGCTGATCCAATGGCAGGAGCCAGGTACTTCTCCTGGTCTCCCATGGGGTGCAGGGCCCAAGCACCTGGGCCATCCTCCACTGCACTCCCTGGCCACAGCAGAGAGCTGGCCTGGAAGAGGGGCAACCAGGACAGAATCCGGCGCCCCGACCAGGACTAGAACCCGGTGTGCCGGCGCCACAAGGCAGAGGATTAGCCTATTGAGCCGCGGCGCCGGCCACTAAATTATATTTTAAAGTGTTAAGCTGAAAGTTTTCCAGATATTTGACCTGAAAATATTTGAGTGATCATACACTGAAAAGTTCAAGGAGTCTAAAGTTAGTGACACTTTTCTAGTGTGATTCAGTTAATAGAAGACAATGAAATGTGTGTGCATGGTTAAATTCAGCTATATTGATTTGATTCGTTTTTGGTGGTAACCTCATTTTGAATATAATATTAAGTATTTTGTTCTAATATGGTGTAGATAGAATTCGAACATGGCATCCTTTGAAAAGAGATGGTTAATTACCTGTCTTGTTTTCTTCTTCATAGTGGTATCTTATCCTTAGAATTATGCTGTAGACCTAGAAAAATTTGAGGCATTTAAGGGGATATTTAGGTTCAACTCTAAGCGTTATCCAGATAAAGCAACTCTTTTTCTAGAAGCAGCACTTTACCTAGATCTCTACATTTTTCTTCAAGACTGCTGTGGATATATTGCATTAGCTCAAACTCTAGGGCTTTGCCTGCAGCACTGCTCTACTCCTGTGTTCCTCCTGTTGGTTTTTAATAGTCTTGGTTTATCTGGTTTGTGGTGCAGCTTGTCACATTCATCTTCTATAAGAGGAAATGGTTCAGAGATTCTTGAAGATTAATCCCTGTGTCATATGTTATTACATTAGATGGTTGGCAGTTTATAAATATAGATAAATGACTATTAGAAATAATGTCATAGAAAGTTTCTAAGATGTGTATTCCAGACAGTGAATTTTTCTAAATGTCACAGGAATACTGTTCTTTGCCAGTTTTTCAAGTTTTCTCATGCCAAATCTTATTTAGAATTGTTTGATGTCTCTTAGTCCAAGTTGACTATTAATATTTTCTCTATTCTTTATTTTAGATCCAAAGATAGCATCCTCTGTCACTGCTGGAGTTGCCAGTTCACTCTCAGAAAAAATAGCTGATACCATTGGAAACAATCGGCCAAATGCACCATTGACATCTGTACAAATCCGTTTTATTCAGAACATGATACAGGAAACACTGGATGACTTTAGGTAGTAATCGAGAAATTACTCTTTCTATACAGGCCCTGCATGTGTGTGCATGTGTGTGTGTGTGTCTGTGTGTGTGTTGCAAGATATAAAACCAGAAATGTAAGTAATATTGGTTGCTACTTTTGTTTAGGCCCTGGTGACCATAAAAATCATAGAAAACATGGTGAGTCTTGTTGATGATGTTCTGTATTTATTGATTATCAGCCAGGAAAAGGCACAGTCACCTAGTATAATTATGAGATAACGTGGCAGGGAAGACTAGCGGTCAGGCTGCCATTTTATCATCAAAGTATGAACAAATTCTGGTAAGCTCAAATGGGTTGCTTAAATGCAGTATTTATTGCTAAGTGAAGTTATGTAATAGAAAACTATTTTCAAAAGTAATTGTAAGTATTTCTGAATAGAATATATTAAAATGTAATACAATCTAAAAAAATTTTTCCTGTACTGATTTTTATCTTTCTCATCCTTTGAATTTTGAACATTGTAAAAACGTGTTCTAGAGTGCTGTTTCCTTTTACTTGTTATCTCAGTATTTTGAGGCTATGTTCAATTATTAGAATATCTTTTTTTGTTTTAAGAAAAGTAATTATCTGGCATTCACTGTATGCCTCGTATATGTACCCAATTTTAAGGGTATAAAAATGAATAATTTGCCCAGAAGGCCTTTTAGCTTAGTTGGGGTAGGTACAGTGTGTCCTGCTGTGATGTCTGTTTCTTTCATGTTAATTCATTTGTGATTGATAATTTAGGCAGTGTTGACAGTGACAAGGAATTTGTGTTTATTTGTGTAGTAGCAGCCAAAATAAAGAACCTGTGACCATAGCTGAATTCAGGAAATACGATGCCAGTGTCCCTCTCTCCCTCCTCTCCATTTTCCTTGGCTTGACTGTGTGCTCTATTAGAAGCACTTGTTTTATAATTATTCTTCCTCTTTGGGCATTTCGTCCTTGCCTGTATAACTTCACAGCTCAAATCCTTCCTTGTATCTTCTATTCCCTCCCATTAAGTGACCATCACTTTTTAAAGGTAAGCTGTTTTATTACTCAATATTTATCTATTTGGAACATTTACTAAGTCTTTCTAACTGTTGGGATTTATATTAGGATTAAATTGGCTTTGTTAGTTTTGAGTGGTCTGCCCAAATCCATTTTTCCTAAGTTATTTTCAGTAAATAGTTTTAAAGACTGTGGTACTTTTACAGGAATACATTCATATTTCTGGCATAATGCAGAATTTTCTGGGTGTAAATGACTGCAATGTGAACAGAGTAAAGCTGGAGCAGATTCATAAGGTTGTCACAAAAGAGATCTTGTTTTACACTGAAGTGCGTGGGAACAGCATAAGCAGAGTGGGGACTGTAAATCCCAGGAAGGCTTGCAGAGGAGAGGTACTGTGCCAATGGATGAGGCCAAAAAGATGATAATGGACGCTTTACCTCGTGGGTAATAGGCAGTCATCAGAGTTTTTAAGCATAAGAAGAATGTTGTGGTATGTGTTTCCTGCTCATTGAGCAAGGATTCGAGTGTCGGGTTCAGCCCTGCCTTCTGAGAGGGGTATGCTCAGGCCTGGAGTGGCTCCTGAAGCTCTGTGCTTTCTGGGTTACTGGACGTCTGTTCTTCCTAGCATTTCCATGCCTGGGAGAGGTGTGTCTGCCCTCCTTCCAGCCCTGGAGATTCACAGCCCTGTGTGTGATGGAGACCTGCTGTGCCCATAGCAGTTTGTCTTGTTCACCTGCCCTGCCTTCGGCCTTCAGTGAGCTCTGCAGGTCTGAACCTGATGTGCAGTGTGGTGAGGAAAGGGCTTCTTCAGCTCTTCTGCGCCTTCAACCTGGAGGAAGCTTCTGCCCGACTCTCAGTAAAGACCCAGGGTGGCTCAAAAGATCTCTGTAAATTGAGTTACTCTGCCCTGAGGTTTCAAGGGGACTTAGCATTTTCTGAATTTTCTTTAGATTTCTTTGCATTCTCACCTCTGTGGTTGAATTTTAAAATATGTAGTTTTACAGGGTGTCTGCTGTGTTCTCACATGAGAGTTGAGAGATGACATCCTGAAAGCAAATCTGTTTCTGTTGTCTTCCCAGATGATTTAAGTTTTTTTTTTTTTTTGATAAGCAGTTCACCTTGGTCCTGTGTTGCTAGGTTTTAGATTTCCTTAGGAATAGTTTATTTCCAGTTTGCCTTTATTCCTAAGGCTTAGTCTTGGCCATTCTAGGACATCAGTTCAGTGTCTGGAGTACTCTCCATGTCTTTTTACCTTGGTGGGTCTCTTTGGCCAGCGTCACAAGCATGCCAAAATACTTTCTCTGCTCTTTAGCTGCTATTTTTGTCTTGGTTTCTTGCCATCCAACCGAATACAAGCATTGTTTAGGAGTCAGCAGATATTTCACCGAGAAATTGTAACATTTGGGGCTACTACAGGCCTCCCTTCTTCAGGATCTTGAAACTTGCAGCCGTAGTAGTCCCAAATTCTAACACCCCATCCTCTGTGGAATTGTGTCAAGCCCTAGGCCACTGCTTCAGCTCAGCCATTTTTGTTTTACCCCCACTCTGTGGAAGTAGCATATACTCCAGAGGAAAAAGCAGACATAAATATAAGGCTTACCTAGTAGACATCCCTACTTTGCAAGACCATATCCTTTCCTGATGGCCTTGGTAGTTCTTTGATAGTCTTCAATTTGTTGTTTAATGTAGCATTTATCATGATTGAAAACAGAAAAGGAATTTTCAAAAACCTTATAGATACAGCAGAAAAAATTATATATAATTAGGATTAAGTCTAACCAAAGATGGTGAAGATCTTCATAGAAAGATGTTAAAAATTTTATTACAAAGCTTTAACAAATAAGTGGAAAACCATTACAAAGATTTTCCTATCCTTTCTTTTTGTTACTGGTGTTTTGTGGCCCTGCTGATGGACTGGGAAAGCAGTGGAAAATGACTGAAAGTGCTTGGACCCCTGTACCCATGAGGGAGATTCAAAGAAGCTCCTGGCTTTGGATTGTCTCAGCCGTTGCAGCCCAGGCCATCAGCAGGGAGCAGCTGGGACTCTAACCGGAGCCCATATGAGATGCTGGCTCCACAGGCTGAGGTTTAACCTACTACACCACAGCACCAGCCCTAGAAATTCACTATTTATTAAAGTAGATTGGTGAATTTGTACTCTTAGGTTGATAAATTTGAGTATTTTAAAAAGAATTCTTAACAAAACAATACTAACAAAAAGAAAGGAGAAGAAAATATCCATAGCATTGATATTACCAGCAAAGGATCAGGTTATGTAAGAACTCTTACAAATGAGTAAGAAAAAGACATGAACAGATACTTCACAGGAGAAGAATGGTGTGTGAACGTAAGGGAAAATATTTAACCCACTAATTTATTATAGAGTGGAAAGTGCAATGAGATGCCATTTCACTCCCATTTAATGAGAAAAATTATAAAATGTCTGATAATAACCAGTTATTGGTGATGATATAGAGTAAGTGGAACAGTTACATAGATTATGAACATGTCCATTTAAACCTCCACTAACTGTGCTAGTGTACACCTGGATTATACCTCTATATATCATACAAAACTTGATCTTAGCCAAAAGGCCGAGAAACGATCTTCTATATATCATATATGTAGGTTGGGAGATATATACTTGATTATAACAACATTGTACAGATAAAACATTGAAACAATTCAAAAGTCAAGTGAATGGGTGGATATACCAGTATAAACCAGTGAATGATGGCTACGTAAAATGAATCTTGGGCCAGTGCTGTGGTGTAGGTGAAGCCTCTGAAGCACCAACATCCCATATGGACGCCAATTAGAGTCCCACGTGCTCCACTTCCCATCTAGCTTCCTGCTGTGGCCTGGGAAAGCAGTGGGAGATGGCCCGAGTGCTTGGGTCCCTGCAGCCACGTGGGAGACCCAGAAGAAGCTCCTTGCTCCTACCTTTGGCCTGGTCCAGCTCTGGCCATTGTTGGCTTTTAGGGAATGAACCAGGAGATGGAAGACTGTTCTCTCTGTAACTCTACTTCTCAAATAAATAAATTAATTAAATATTAAAAAGGAAAAGTCTTTCTGTGCTCAGCAACATTCAGGAGAGTAGAGACTTCTTTCTTAGTTTTTCCTCCCATGAGTTAACTGACAGTTTCAGATGGAAGCAAACAGAAAACTTCTGTGCTTTGGTACTGTTGGAGCTCATAAGTTATATGGCAGATTACTTACTATGTATTTTATTATTATACTAAATAATTTCCTGTATTCTTTTAGAAGCATCTTTAATGATAATTTCTACAAAAGGAATGTAGAGTAGTGAGTTTTGGAAGTAGACAAGCTGGGTTAACTTCTTAGCTCCACTGTTTACTGGTTGTATGATTTGGGACAAGTTACTTCGTTGGTAAATGGAGGCAATAATTGCACCTACTTGTGAAGATTAAATGAGTTCTTACATTTAAAGTATAAGAAACAGTGCCTGCCACATGCTAAATAAATGCTAGGTGCACTGGTGTATGAATATTTGAAATAATGAATCCAGTAATTTGAAATAATGAAAATGTTTAGCCAGTTTTTTGAATGATCTAGAATTTGTTAAATTGTTACGATTCTAACAGTTATTTTCCTTTCATTCCTAGAGAAGCATGCCATAGGGACATTGTGAATTTGCAAGTCGAGATGATTAAACAGTTTCATATGCAGCTGGTATGTATGGAAAATTGTATTTTAAATGAATATCAAGTTATTTGAATCTAAAAAAATCCAAAAAAGAGTATTGTATTTTTGCTTGGTTGTAGTATCTAGTTACTAATATAAATAGAGTTTTAGAAATGTAATAGGTAAAATAAGTTTTAACTGGTCACCTCCTTTTCTTTTTAAAGATTTATTTATTTATTTATTTTTAAATTTTTTTCCCCCCAATGGAATCCATTAGGAGATTTATATAATGTCAGCCAGTTCTTGAGTGAGGTTTAGCAGTACCAGTTTTCTTTTCCTTTTTTTTTTTAAAGATTTATTTATTTATTTGAAAGTCAGAGTTGCACAGAGAGAAGGAGAAGCAGAGAGAGAAGTCTCCATCCGCTGGTTCACTCCCCAGTTGGCTGCAATAGCCAGAGCCGCACCGATCCGAAGCCAGGAGACAGGAACTTCTTCCAGGTCTCCCACGTGGGTGCAGGGGCCCAAGACTCGGGCCATCTTCTACTGCTATCCCAGGTCACAGCAGATAGCTGGATCGGAAGTGGAGCAGCCAGGACTTGAACTGTTGCCCATATGGGATACCGGCGCCTCAGGCCAGGGTGTTAACCCATTGCACCACAGTGCCAGCCCCAAAGATTTATTTATTATTGAGGGGTAGAATTACAGGTGGAAAGAAGGACAGACTAGAGAACTAGAAGAACTAGAGGTCTTCCATCCACTAGTTCACTCCCCAAATGGCTGTAACGGCCGGAGCTGAGCTGATCTGAAGCCAGGAGCTTCTTCCAGATCTCCCACACAGGTACAGCAGCCCAAGGACTTGGGCCATCTTCTGCTTTCCCGGGCCATCAGCAGGGAGCTGGATTGAAGTGGAGCAACCAAGACTCAAACTGCCCATTATACCATAGTGCTGGCCCCGGTCACCTCCTTTTTAAACCTGTCAAACTTAAAGTTACTTTTTCACAACCTTTTTTCCCCCAGTGTGAAAGCTAAAAGCCTTCCTAAATCTGTGAATATAAATTTTCCAAAATATATTAATTTGACCAGTGATCTTTGTGGTTTAAATACAAAAAATGTCATTCAGCCAGTTAATGAAACATGGGGGCAGATGATAGCTGAAGTGTGTAAAACATAGCTTGCCAAATAAATGTGAGATAACCAATAATTTAAAAACCATTCTTCCCTTTTTCTAGAATGAAATGCACTCTTTGCTGGAAAGATACTCAGTGAATGAAGGTTTAGTGGCTGAAATTGAAAGACTAAGAGAAGAAAACAAGAGACTACGGGCCCACTTTTGAAATTTCAGTGAATGCCTTAATGTTTTGTAATTTGTTAAGTTTTGGGCAACACAGAACTACATAGAATGAGTATTGGTTTCATGACCTCTAGAAGGAATTTTTTTTCCAAGTAAAAGGTTGATAGGATTTTACAGCAACCATTTCATTTTCTTTGTTAAAAATATTTATATTTTTATATTAAAAGCTGGACAATATCTCATTTGCCTAATAGGAAAGTCAACAGGATCTTTATTTTCTGAAAGCTTTAGCTATGCACTAAGTGCCCTTTATCCTCAAACAAGAGAATTGTGCATAAAAATAGGTTATGTATGTTTTTTAATCACTTTTTTTAACAGATGTATTTTTTGATTGACAGATTATCTTCCAAATTTTTGGGGTATTTCAGGTTTAAAGAGTTTGATATGTCTTCTATTTTTATAGAGATAGTAATTTTAAAATGGCAATTGGTGTTTTAAACCACTGATTAATAAAACACAGTGTTGATTATTATTTCATTAACTTCATGAGGTCAAGTAAAACTATTATTTATTACTTGTGATAAGGTAATTTTAAAAATTTTGAATTGCTCAAATTGCATTCTGTCTTTTGTGTGTGTTGCTGTGTAGTACTCTGACAACCCTGTACTCTTGATTGGTATTTTTCAGCTAACTCTACTTATGAAAATCTCTTAAGAGTTTGTAAGAGTCAACAAGGCCAGTATATCTGCTGATTCTCTCATGAATTCATAAAATGCAAAATTATGCTATGAAGTTTCCATCAGTATGACTCAGTCAGTAATCATTGAAAATTTCATGTTATATACTAAATATTACAGTATTATTGCCATGTTTTTCTCCCAAGTGAGAAGTGTAGATTGTTTTGTTTTATGGTTTGTATCATTAACTTTAATTTTTTGCTGTGCATAATATTTTTATGTTATTGGCCTTGCCATAAAATTATTTATAAAGGCTAATTGTCAAAAGAATTTACACCTCTTTGGCAAGAGATGGATGTAAACATCTGTCTGCTGTGATGTGTAGTTTTAGGGGTATATGATTTGGAGGGCTACTGACTTGTTTACCTTTTTGTTGTCTCTTGTCCCAAAGATTTAAACTGTGTACCTTGTATATAGCTCTCCTGCCAAAATTTTGATTTCTGGGAGGAAAATAACTAAATTGAAAGAAAAAAAAACTAGTTTAGCTTACTAACTTTATAGCTTTCCAAAGTGATGGAAAGTTTTGAGGCTATATCTAATAAACATAAACATACTAATAATTTCTTTCAAAAATAAAATCAGGAATGTTACTTTTTTCCAATGTGCCCCGGAGAACACATTTGCATTGAAGCATATAGAGATGTTAATGTAATCTTTTCTGGCAATTATGAAGGCATTATGACTTGTAACAAGTTTTTCTATGTATCAGCATCAAACAGGTTTAGAAGATACAAATATTAGTGTATTTCACCTACATGCTGTATTTAAATCTATTAATATTTTCTTACTGCCTTTTCTATAAATGCACATAATGTGTATTAAAGGAGGTGAGATAAGTAAAACAAATTTAGTAATTTTATGTGTATATATGAAACATTTTTGTCTGGAATTTAAAAGCTGCCTAAGTACAAAAATAAAATTTTTATATGTGAAAAAACAAACTTGAAATTGGACTTTTACTTGTGATTAAAATATAATAAGAATTGAACTTACCTTCCCATCTGAAGTAAACAAGACAAAGTATGTGGGCTAGTTTTCAGATACTGGACATTAGGCAACATAAGAGAGTGATCTGGAAACAAATAAGATTCATGAAATTCAATGAACCCAAACCCTAAATAAGAAGAAAACTACACCATGGCACATCATAAAGCAAATTCCTGAAAACAAGGAATAAGGGAAAAATTCTTAAAAGGAGCTAGAAAAAAAAAAAGGCACAGAAGAACAAAGACAAAAGTGTGAAATAATAGAGCACCATGATTAAAGTACTGGAAGGAAAAACTATTTGGAATTTTATAGCCAGTGCAAATATTTTTCAAAAACAAAAATAAATTTTTTTTCACACATAGAAAAGCTTAAAGAGTTCATCACAAGCTGACAGCAGTGCAAGAAATGTTACGTAATACCTTTAGTCCAAAGAAAATGATGCTGGATTAAAATCTGCAAATACACAAAGGAGTGAGGAATACTGAAAATTACAAATTCATGGCCAAATGTAAGGGATAGTTTTTCTTATTTTAAATGTTGTTTAATAGATAATATGTTGTTTAAGGCAAAGCATAAGATATTTTGTTAACATGTAAAGTGAAATATATGATTCTCAGCAAGGTTTTGGGAGGGTTGGACTGAAAAGTCTGCTGAAGGTCTTACAGTGACTGAAGCAATGGAATGTTCCCTGAAAGTAGACTGTGATAAGAATGTAAACTGTGAACCTTAATGCAATCACAAAAAAAGAAAAGTGGTAAATGAATAAGTAATAAAATAATAGAACCCAACTTTTTACTTCACCAAAGAAGACAAGGTGGCTAATATGTACATGAAAAAAATCTTACACTCATTGGTCTTCATAAAAACGCAGACCAAACCACAATGACACTACTATGCTTCTGTTTAAGGTCACTAAAAATATTGACCGTAACAAATATTGATGAGGATGTGGAGCAACTGGAATTTTTGTACTCTAGGAAGATAAATGGTACAATAATTTTGAAAATGTTTTGGCAATTTTTTTTCAAAGGTTTATTTATTTATTTGAAAGAGTTACACAGAGAGAGGAGAAGTAGAGAGAGATCTTCCATCCAATGGTTCACTCCCCAATTGGCTGCAGTGGCCGGAGCTGTGCTGATCCGAAGCCAGGAGACAGGAGCTTTTTCCGGGTCTCCCACGCGGGTGCAGGGGCCCAAGAACTTGGGCCATCTTCTACTGCTTTCCCAGGCCATAGCAGAGAGCTGGATCGGAAGTGGAGCAGCCGGGACTAGAACCAGCGCCCATTTGGGATGCCAGCACTTCAGGCCAGGGCATTAACCCACTGCCCTACAGCGCTGGGCCCTTGGCAATTTCTTAAGCTATTGTTCAATATACCTCCCAAATACCCTAGCCATTATACTCTAGTTATTTAGGAGAAATAAAAGCTTATGTTCACACAAAAACTTGAATGTGACAGCTCTATTTGTAACAACCAAATATGGAAACAACCCAAATGTCAACATAAATGGATGAACAAATCAAGAGAAATTATAGTATATAGAGTACCACAGCTATATGAATGGAATAAACTAATAAATACAAACATAGTATATAAATATAAACATAGAAGAATCATAATGACACTAACAGAAGCCAGATACTAAGGAGTATGTATTACGTGATTTCAATGATGATTTTAGAAGATTCAGAACTATAGTGACCGAAAGTAATTGATGTTTGCCTGGAACAGCAGGAATAGGGTAGGAGGAAGGGTTTATAGAGTCACGGAACCTTTTGTGCATAATGGTATGGAAATACTCAAGCTGATATTCTCCAAATTGCAGATTTTAAGTGTGTGTGTTTGTAAGTTACACCTCAATTTAAAAAAAAAAAAAAACGACTCCTAATATGACATTATTAGTATGTTGGAGTGATTTTTCCTACCTCTCATATACTTACATGTTTCAAATCATGAAATAAAGCTGAAAGGACAATTTAGATTCTAGTTTAGCACTTTACATGCTTTATAGCTGTTAATGTATGAGAAAAGAGTCATCGGTATTGAACTTGTGGTATATTCAGATATCTATCATTGCTTTTTTAGAATCAAAAAATATGAAGTATGTAAGCAAAGATTTGGACATTCCCAAATCTTTGATTTTAAAGTTAATGTAAAAAACATTAGCATGTGATCTAGAATATGATGCTTAACCATGATGAAAACTACTTTCTGGTTTCCAAAATTGTGTCTACATATTAGAGAACCCCATTTAAAATTTGATCTTAGCATTTTTTTTATTTGACAGGTAGAGTTATGGGCGGTGAGAGAGACAGAAAGGTCTTCCTTCCATTGGTTCACTATGGTAAAGCCAGGAGCCAGGTGCTTTCTCCTGGTCTCCCATGCAGGTGCAGGAGCAAGCACTTGAGCCATCCTCCACTGCCATCCCGGGCCACAGCAGAGAGCTGAACTGGAAGAGGAGCAACCGGGACTGGCACCCGGTACCCATATGGGATGCCAGCACCGCAGGTGGAGGATTAAACCACGTCGCCAGCCCCCAGTCTTAGCATTTTTTAAAAAAGATTTATTTATTTGAAAACTAGAGTTAACAAAAAGAGAGGAGAGACACATAGATCTTCCATCTGCTGGTTCACTCCTCAAATGACCACAACAGCCAGGGCTGGGTTAGGCCAAAACAAGGAGCCAGGAGCTTCTTCCGGGTCTCCCATGTGGGTGGCAGGGGCTCAAGGATTTGGGCTGTCTTCTTTCCCAGACATATATTAGCAGGGAATTGGAACAGAAATGGATCAGCTGGGACTGGACTAGAAGCGGTGCCCATATGGGATGCCTACACTACAGGCAGAGGCTTAACCCACTGTGCCCTGGCTCCGACCCCAGATCTTAGCATTTTTGTCTAATTATCTTTATAGTTTCTTTTTAGTCACCTTTAGTTTTTGGAACACACATGCTAAACATTTATAAATATGCATTTATTGGTGAGCTGAGTGTTTTGAATGTATTAAATTCTACATGAAATTGAAATGTCTTCTTATGGAATTTAGATGGTTTATATTTATAAATATGCACATTTATTTGACCAATAGCATCATCATTAGTGAAGTAAATGAACTCATCAAATACAGTATTTCTTCCAAAGGTAAATTTTAGGTGCAGTTTGTTGACATTGTCAGGAAAGCAAAGAAACTACAATAGTACCTTTACTCAAATTTGGCTTTCTTATTAATATAAATAATGTTGGTTAACGATAGAATAAATAAAGGGGAGAGTGATCCAACATGGGAAGTGAGATACTCAGCAGACTCATAGAATGGCGGATGTCCTAAATAGCACTCTGGCCTCAGAATCAGCCCTAAAGGCACTCGGATCTGGCTGAAAAGCCCATGAGAGTATTTCAGGCATGGAAAGCCAAGACACTCTGGCAAAAAGATCTCTGTGAGTGAGATCCCAGTGGAAAGAACAGGTCTTCAAAGAGGGAGGTGCCTTTCTCTGAAGGGAGGAGAGAACCTCCACTTTGACTATGACCTTGTCTAAACAAGATAAGAGTCGGAGAACTCAAGGGGCTTCCATAGCCTTGGAAACTCATGACTGGTGCATAGGGAGATTACTGATGCCATAAACAGGAGTGTCAATTTGTAAAGTCAACAACAGGAGTCACTGTGCACTTACTCCTCATGTAGGATCTCTGTCCTTAATGTGCTGTACACTGAGGCTTAATGCTATAACGAGTACTCAAACAGTATATTTCACTTTGTGTTTCTATGGGGGTGCAAACTGTTGAAATCTTTACTTAATGTACACTAAACTGATCTTCTGTTAAAAAAAAAAAAAAAAAAGAAACTATCAATTCCCAACTTGACTCTCACTGGGATTAAACATGACAATAGGTCTGATCTGATTTCATCATCATTTAAAAAAAACCATCTATTATTTTTCACTTTATGTTTCTGTGTGGGAACAAACTGTTGAAATCCTTACTTAAGGTATACTAAGCTGATCTTCTGTATACTAAGATAATCGAAAATGAATCTTGATGTGAATGGAAGGGGAGAGGGAGTGGGAAAGGGGAGGGTGGTGGGTGGGAGGGACGGTATGGGGGGGAAAGCCATTGTAACCCATGAGACGTACTTTGGAAATTTATATTCATTAAATAAAAGATAAAAAAAAAAAAATAATGTTGGTTAAAACATTCCATGGAAATTAGACTTAAATTCTTTCATTCAGTAAATTGTGATGTTACCATTCAAAAATATTTCAAGGGAAAAATCACTATTGGCAAGGTCTGCATTTGAGGTTGAAGCATTGTTTCTCCTAATAAGAGATATGAGTGACTATAGAAGTTTAAGAACCTGGCCGGCACCATGGCTCACTTGGCTAATCCTGTGCCTTTGGTGCCGGCGCCGGGTACTAGTCCTGGTTGCTCCTCCTCCAGTCCAGCTTCTGCTGTGGCCCGGGAGGGCAGTGGAGGATGGCCCAAGTGCTTGGGCGCCTGCACCTGAATGGGAGAGTGGGAGGAAGCGCAGCAATTAAGGGAGTGAACCAACGGAAGGAAGACCTTTCTCGCTGTCTCTCTCTCACTGTCTGTAACTCTCTCTGTGTCTCTCTCTCTCACTAACTCTGCCTGGCCAAAAAAAAAAAAAAAAAGTTCAAGAACCTATGATATATATTACTAATTGTATTTTAAATCAATTATTGGTATAAGTTATTTATATATATTACTAACTTTCCATTTTTTAACAGAAGTCTTCTGGGGGAGCTATCTGAAATTGGACCAATGGATTTGAATATGAATATTCACATATCTGTTGTACATAACAATCTGTGGGATCCAGTTTCAGAAATGAAGAAATCAGGCCGGCGCAGTGGCTCAATAGGCTAATCCTCCACCTTGCGGCGCCGGCACACCGGGTTCTAGTCCCGGTCGGGGCGCCGGATTCTGTCCCAGTTGCCCCTCTTCCAGGCCAGCTCTCTGCTATGGCCAGGGAGTGCAGTGGAGGATGGCCCAGGTGCTTGGGCCCTGCACCCCATGGGAGACCAGGAAAAGCACCTGGATCCTGGCTCCTGCCATCGGATCAGCACGGTGCGCCGGCTGCAGCGGCGGCCATTGGAGGGTGAACCAACGGCAAAGGAAGACCTTTCTCTCTCTGTCTCTCTCTCTCACTGTCCACTCTGCCTGTCAAAAAAAAAAAAAAAAAAGAGAAATGAAGAAATCAGATTCTGTTCTTTTTCAAATATTTTATATGAAAAGCAGAGAGAAAGGGAGAGAGCTCTCTAACTGCTGGTTCACTCCCTGAAATGCCCACAGAGTCTAGATCTGCACTGGGGCTTTAGTCAAGAGCCAGGAACTCAGTCCAGGAATTCAACACAGGTCTCCCAGTCACCTGAGCCATCACTGCTTCCTTCTGGGGTCTGCAGTAGCAGGAAGTCGGAGGCAGGAGCATCACTAGCACCAGGGCTTCTGCTGTGGGACATGAGTCTTACCCTGTAATCTTAACTGCTAGGCTAAATGCCTACCCCTGTTCCTTTAAAGAAAGAGCTTTAAAGAAAGAGCATTTATACTTGTATGTAACAGGGCTATAGCACTGTCATTAACAGCTAATTTATATTTCATGGTGCAAAACCCATACACTTCTAAGTTGAGTGTTGGATCGTAGGGTGGGGAAGAGGTGTTAAACTTAGAAAAGCTTTAATTTACCTACTAGTCACAGCCCACTATACTTACAGCTTTCATTGATGCATGAAATATAGCATAATTCCAAGACCTATACAAAGTTCAAGCATTGTTGTCTGTTTTTTCTCCTGATGTCCTCCAAATGATATGTGCATATATCTAGTGAAAATAATTTATTGCTCCTACTATTCCATCACTCTGTACTTTATTCTGCTTCATGAAGTTTCCACATAAATTCAGATTTAATTTTTGTAATTGAAAATTCTGATTGATGTGTTCAGCAAACTGCTTTTCATTTGAACTTGGATTGATGAAGCCTAAACTGTTTTTATTTTTGAAGCAAAGTTGAGAAAAAGGCCATAATTGGCTGTTTGTGTAAATGTTCCCCTGTGCATTTTTACGTAAGTTTACATTTATGGCCAGAGCTAATGCAAAATTGAAACCTAGTCCTCTGTGTGATCTGTAAAGACATACAAATATACAGCCAAGCAAGAATAGCTCACCTTCATTCTCTTTCTGCAACCTTTTTTGCACTAGGATTTCCAAGGTAATTTAGTATTTAATGAGGTTTGTGATATATACTGATCAAAGTTTGGAAAGGAGAAATGCTTCGTCCGGATATTAAGGCCCCAGAGTGGTGTGCTGGAGAAGTGCATCTATTTTAAGAGCCCCTCTGCACAAGCCTGCTACCTTAGTTTGGTACTGCCCCATCTCTTAAAACACTCCCCTTGGCCGGCGCCGCGGCTCACTAGGCTAATCCTCCGCCTAGCGGCGCCGGCACACCGGGTTCTAGTCCCGGTCAGGGCGCCGGATTCTGTCCCGGTTGCCCCTCTTCCAGGCCAGCCCTCTGCTGTGGCCAGGGAGTGCAGTGGAGGATGGCCCAGGTGCTTGGGCCCTGCACCCCATGGGAGACCAGGAGAAGCACCTGGCTCCTGGCTCCTGCCATCGGATCAGCGCGATGCGCCGGCCGCAGCGCGCCGGCCGCGGCGGCCATTGGAGGGTGAACCAACGGCAAAAGGAAGACCTTTCTCTCTGTCTCTCTCTCTCTGTCCACTCTGCCTGTCAAAAAAAAAAAAAAAAAAACACTCCCCTTAATTAATTTTTTTTTAAATCAAGTTGTGGGACCAGCACTGCGGTGTGTAGCATGTAAAGCTGCTGCTCGGGACACCGACATCCCATATGGGTGCCGGTTCATGTGCCAGCTGCTCCACTTCTGATCCAGCTCTCTGCTCATGGCCTGGGGAAAGCAGCTGCAGGTGGCCTGTTTTGGTTCCTGCACCCACCTGAGAAACCCAAATGAAGCTCCTGGCTTCAGCCTGGCCCTGTGCTGGCCATCGCGGCTATCTGGGGGTGAACCAGCAGATGGAAGAGATATCTATTTCTTTATATATATAAATCTGATTTTTAAATAAATCCTTTTTAAAAATCAAGTTGTTACATGTCATAGAATCAGATTACAGGCCTATCCTCCAAGGCAATAGACTTATAAAAAAAAAGCTCTTTTATCTACTTTTATGAAGTATAAAAGCCCAGCAGGCAAAGACCGCCAGGAACACAGCTGTAGACAAAGATTTGGAGAATACACACCTTAACAAACCATAGGGGCATCTCAATAGAAGTTTGGGAGATGCTTGTTGTCCAAAAAGAACAAAAGTGCTAGGTGATTTTTAGAGAATTTAAGCAAAGCAAGAATTGGAGTGATGTCAGCAAGATGGCAGAACACAAAGTCCTAAGCCATCCTTTCCACACAGAGACAGGTTTAACAACAAGCAAGCACCAAATGCCATTGTAAGAAATCAAAAATGATGTAAGGTATCCCTGCACCTAAGGGAACGTGAAGCCAATCACGGAACAGCCTAAGAGGAAATGAGTGATACCAGAGCCTTTCTCCCCCACAGCCTGGTGTGGTTGGGAGCAAAGTCCCAGCTTCCATTGTCTCCCTGGGGAGGGAAAGGAGAACATGTGTACAACGTTGTCTTGGGCAACCTATAGACAGGCTTCTGTCTTTCCTCAGTTCAAGCACTGATGGGAACTTGGTCCCAGATTGGAGGTTTCTGAGATCAAAGATTACCAGTGTGTGCAGGAGCGTACAGTACTACAGCAGACGCAGCTCCAGCCAGCATCACAGCTTACTAAGCCATCACAGAGGTGGCAGTATCTCAGACTCCAGGGAGAGCTCCTGAGTAGAAATCAGCAAACTATAAAAGATACAAATGGCCCCCAACTAAACAATGCTTACACTTATTGTTTTTGACTTATGGTGTAAAAGGGATACACATTCAGTAGAAAGTGTACTTTGAATTTTGATCTTTTTCCATTCCAGCTATATATGGCAAAACACAGTCTAGTGAGAGAGGACAAGAGAAGAAAGAGAATGAGGCAGAGAACCTATTTGAAAAACTAAGTGGCTGCAGTTTTCCAAAATCTGAGGAACAAATTCCAGAAGCTCAAAGAACTCCTGTCGCTCCCCGTCTTCGTGGAGGAACGACACAGGATCCTGCGCTGTTCTTTTGTCTGCTCGGCCCTCCCCGGGTTTGCTGCTGGTTCTTCCCGGGTTGGCTACCGTCCCTTCCACCTCTGTGGAAGGGCGGTTCCCCCTGCCACATTCCCCACTTCCGAGGGGGAGCGGCACACCGCCGGCCGGCTCTCTCGGGGGCTGCTCAGGTGTTCCTTCAGGTAGATGTTCCTGGTGCATGTTGTCTCTCTCCTCCTTTATAGTCCTCTTCCACCAATCCCAACTCTGCTACCCACACGCCGAGTACGCTGCTCTCCTCCAATCAGGAGCAAGTCCTACAGTTTATTGGTTGAACTGGAGGCAGCTGTGTAGAAGCTGTTTTTCTCCTCTCCCAGCGCCATATTGTGGGAGAGCAGATGCATAGAATAAGTCTTAATTCCAGTAACTTAGTCTAGTCCGAGTTGCTCCCCACAACTCCAACCTGGAGAAATCTAAAGAGACCTGCACCAAGACACATCATAATCAAGATACCAAAATTCATTTAAAAATCTCAAAAGCAGAAAGAGAAAACCTACACATCATATGGAAGTGAGCTGCTGTTATATTATCAGCTGATTTCTCACTGAAAGCTTTCAGGTTAAAATAAAATGAAATGGGGGCCGGCATGGTGTTGTAGTGGGTTAAACTGCTGTCTGTGATGCCAGCATACCAGATAAGTGCCAGTTCAAGACCTGGTTACTTCACTTATGATCCATCTCCTTGCTGACCCGCCTGGGAAAGCATCAGAGGATGGTACAAGTCCTTGGGCCCCTGCACCACGTGGGAAACTCAGAGGAAGATCCAGGCTTTGGTTTGTACAGCCCTGGCCATTGTGGCTATTTGAGGAGCGAATTAGCAAATGGAAGATCTCTCTCCCTCTGTCCCCTTCCCTTCCCTCCCCTCCCCTTCTCTTCTTTTCTCTCTCTCTC
Organism: Oryctolagus cuniculus; assembly: GCF_051225735.1. Taxonomy (NCBI): domain Eukaryota; kingdom Metazoa; phylum Chordata; class Mammalia; order Lagomorpha; family Leporidae; genus Oryctolagus; species Oryctolagus cuniculus. Next base: position 99,784,364 of record NC_142877.1, read on the forward strand.
TGCCTTTCAAAAATAAATAAAAATAATAATAAAAAAGAAGTGGGATGCTATATGAAATGTTCTGAAAGAAAAAAACAGGCAACCAGGAATACTATATTGGCAAAATTCCTTCAAAAAAGGGAGAAACTAAGATTATCTCAGATAAAATCTTAGAGAGTTCATCACGACTAGAGTTGCCCAACAAGAAATGCTGAATAGATTACAGAAAGTTGAGGCCAAAGGATAATAACATAAAGATCATACAAAAATCATATAATTCCCTTCTATGGATAAATATACAAATCCATAATTCTGTAATATTGTATATGTGTAAATCACTTTTAAATTTAGATTTATTCAAATGGCAAAGGAAGTAGAGACTTTAAAAAGCATAAAAGTAATTGTAATATTGTACCTATAGACAACAATAATATATTCTTAAAAATTTGTTAATAGAGCTCTATTAAACATTTTTACAATACAAATAAATTTTTAAAAAATTTTAAATGTATAGTTTCATTTTCAATATACAATTTTGTTATCAATAAAGGTGTAAATGAGTTTATACATGATTGAAGCTACGTTGTTATCAGTTTAAAATATATTGTTATAACTGTAAGATGCATTGTGTAGGGGCTGGTATTGTGGCATAGCGGGTAATGCCACTGCTTGTGATCAGGTATCCCATAGGAGTGCTGGTTCAATTCCCAGGTATTCCACTTGTGAGCTAGCTCCCTGCTAATGCCATGGGAAAGGCGGCAGAAGATGGCCCAGGTGCTTGAGCCCCTGCTGTCCACATAGGAGATCGGAAAGAAACTCCTGGTTCCTGGCTTTGGCCCAGCCCTGCCCTGGTGGTTGTGGCCATCTGGGGAGTGAACCAATAGACGAAAGCCCTCTCTTTCTTGCTCTGTCTCTCTCTCTCTCTCTTTCAAAAGAAATATTTTAAAAAATGCTTTGTAAAATAATAAAAATGATAATCCTTATAGACTACATACAAAGGTAAAGAAGAAGGAAATCAAAAATATCACTACAAAAAAAAAAAACAGCAAAACACAAAAGAAGGAGACAAGGAAAGAGGGTCAAAAAGGGCAACAAGACAATGAAATGACAATAGAAATCCTTCTCCATCAGTAATTGCTGTAAATGGATTAAATGTGGCAATTAAAAGATGCAGATTAGGTGAATGGATAAAGAAGATCTATCTGCTTCCTACAACACTCTTTAGAGCTGAGGACATAGGCTAAAAGTGAAAGTGGGAAGATAGCCCGTGGAAATGGGACTCCAAGAGCAGCGGTGCTATGCGTATATTGGAATAGACTTTAAGAACAAAACTGACATAGTAAAAGGCCAATGATCAAACAATTATAAATATGTATGTGCCTAACAGAGCACCCAAATACACGAAGGAAATATAGATAGAACTGGAGGGGGAAATGAACAAATACACAATAAGAAACTTTAGTTTTCTACTCTGTTACAAATAGAACAGCCAGACACAATTTCAATAAGGAAGCAAAGGACTTGAATGCTATAGAACAAGTGGACCTAACAAATATAAAGTACCCCACCCAACAACAGGATAAACATGCTTATCAAGTGTACATGGAATATTGTCTAAGCACATATTGGACCCCAAAAAAAATCTTAACAAATTTAAGAAAATGGAAATCATACAAAGTATCTTCTCTCACCACTAAATATAAACAGGTCAAAGAAGAAATAATCGGAAATGTGGAAAAAAAATTGGAGACAAAATAAAAACATGTCAAAACATACAGGATGCAGCAAAAGCAGTACAAAGAGGGAAATAAATGTGTACATTAAAAAGTAAACTAAATTTAGATCTCAAAAAACTGGAAAAATAAAAGCAAAGGTAAGTAAAATGAATAGAAAAAACAAAACCAGAAGTTGTTTTGTGAAAATACCAACAAACTTTGCAAACTCTTAGACTAAGAAAGAAGACTCAATTGAAAGTGGAAATAAAAGAGGAAACATTATAAAAAGAATTATAAAAAGATGTTACTAAACAATTGTTGATAAATTGAATAACCTAGAAGAAATATATAAATAATTAGAAACATAATAGCCTACCAGTACTAAATCTTGAAAGACTAGAAATCTGGACAGATCATAACTAGTGTGGATATAGAAACAATAGTTAAAAGCTTCCCCACAAAGAAAAATCCAGGACCTGACAATTTCACTGGAGAATTCTTCCAAACATTTCAAGAACTTACAATCTCTTCAAATTCTGAAGAATTAAAGAGAGAACACTCCCAAACTCATTCAATGAAGCTAGCATTATTCTGATACCAAAACCAGACAAAAGTTCAAAAGAAAACAAAAGGCCAAAGTCCTTGATGAATATTGATGTTAGAAAGCCCAAAGTACTATAAGCAAACCAAATTCATTGGCACACTGAAAGAATCACACTCTATGACCACTTGGAACTTCTATTTGGACTACAAAGATGGTTCAGTGTATAAAAATTAGTGTGTAATACACCACATTGACAAAGGACAGAAACCAAGTGTTCATCCTGATACAAAAAAAAAATAATTTGATAAAATTCAATACTATTTGATAATAAAACATCCTATAGATTAGGAGTATAAGGGAACCAGCTGAACATAATAAAAACCATTTATGTAAGGTTAATGGCTAATATCATACTCAAACTGTAAAAACAAAGTTTCTCCCCTGTCAGGAGCAAGGCAAGGCTGCTCACTCTCACCACTTCTATACAACACAGTATTAGAAGTTGTAGCCAGAGAAGTTAGATAGGAAAAATAAGTGGTACTCAAATGGAAAAGGAAATAAATTCTCTCTGTTATAGTTGATGTGTCATCTTATATATAGGAAATGTAAAGATCTCACAAAAAGATCTATTATAACTAATAAACACGCAAGATACAAAACCAACACATGAAAGCTGCATTTCTATGCAATAACAGTGACCAGTTCCAAAAGGAGACGATCCTATTTGCATAGCATCAAAAAGGAGAAAACATTTAGGAATGAATTTAACTAAGAAAGTAAAAGACTTGTACACTGCAAACTATGAAACATGGCTAAAATAAAGAAGATAAGAATAAAGTAAAAACACACTATGCTCATGGACTGAAAAATTTCTATTGTTTAAATATAAAGCAGATTACAGATTCAGTGTAATCCCTATCAAAATACCAATGGAATATTCTGCAAAAATAGAAAAAATCCTAATGTTATATATAATACCAAGAGACCTGTAATATCTAAAACAATGTTTAAAAGGTAAAACAGGCCAGCGCTGTGGCTCACTTGGCTAATCCTCCGCCTGCGGCGCCGGCACCCCAGGTTCTAGTCCCGATTCGGGTGCCGGTTCTGTCCCGGTTGCTCCTCTTCCAGTCCAGCTTTCTGCTGTGGCCTGGGAAGGCAGTGGAGGATGGCCCAAGTGCTTGGGCCCTGCACCCACATGGGAGACCAAGAGGAAGCACCTGGCTCCTGGCTTTGGATCGGCGCAGCGTGCCTGTCGTAGCAGCCATTTGGGGGGTGAACCAACGGAAGGAAGACCTTTCTGTCTCTCTCTTTCTCTCTGTCTCACTGTCTAACTCTGCCTGTCAAAAAAAATAAATAAATGAAAATAAAAAGGAAAAACAAAGAGGCCTCACACTTTCTGATTTCAAAACATACTACAGAGTAAAAGTATTAAGATAGTTTGGTATTTGCTTAAAGAAAGTTACATCAATAAAGAAACAAAATAGAGAGTTCAGAAATAATCTCTTGCATATATGGACAAATAACTATAAAATAGGGAAAAGACAGTCTCTTCAGCAAGTGGTGTTGGGAAGAATGGATATTCTCATACAAAAGAACGAAGTTTATTCCCTTATAGTAAATATAAAAATTAAAACAGACTAAAAATGTAAGCCAGTATTATTATTTTCATATAATAAAATATTGGGCAAAAACCTCAGAACATTAGATCAGCAATGAGTTCTTGGGTATGACACCAAAAGCACAAGCAACAAAATAAAAAATAGACAAATGGAAGTGGATCAAACTTAAAACTTGCACATCAAAGAAAACAATGAAAAGACAACCTATGGAATGGAAGAAAATAATTTCAGGTCGTATATCTGGTAGGGGTTAACATGCAGAGTATATTAGGAACTTCTTTGGCTCAACAATAACAACAGACAAATAACACAACTAAAATTAGACAGCAGATTTGAATAAACAGTTCTCCAATGATGTACAAATAGAAAATAGGCACATGAAAATAATGGTCAAATCACTAATTATTAGACAAAGGTAATCAAAACCACACTGAGATATGTCATACTCACCATGATGGTTATTAACAAAATAATAGAAAATAAGTTTTAGGAAACTTGGATCCTTTGTGATTTGTCAGTGAGCATGTGAAATTGTGTAGTCATTTTGGAAAGCAGCATGGAGTGTCCTCAAAAAAAAAAAAAAAAAAAAAAGGAAATAGGGAAGGCATCTGGGCTAGCAAATAAGATGGAACACCCACTGTTGCCAGCGGCCATCTTGGCATGGTCTTCTCATTCCACCACATTTCCCTCTTTTCGTTTATTTTTGACCAACAGGAGGCATGATTCTGGCGCTCCAATGTGACTGAGGGAGAGAAACAGCATGTCGGACTTGGCAAGGTCCCCCCTGGATTTCAGCAAGTAGGCCCCTCAGTGTTTTGTGTGCTGTTTGGTTCTGTGAGGGTGAGCACAGAACCCCCTCCTATGCCCTTTTCCTTGTCCTTGTCCTCAGTCTAAGTGACCCCAGGTTAGCACACACCACCCAGAAGCGTACGTCGCTTCTCAGCTCCTCCTTTTACTTTTGGTTCGTCTGGTGAATTCATATAAGGGACTGATCATCCCAGAATTCAGAACCAAGTCATCTTCCCTCACTGAGAGAGGTGACGCTCTGGAGACACTGTGTGGGCATACAGCCTTGACCTAATGAATCAAGGAAGTCCCCTACTAAGCACAGGAAATACGTATGGCCTGATACGCCACTATTTGTCTAACGTAGGGAACCCCCTGCAGAATGCCATCAGCCGCTGAGATGCTAGGAATTTGCTTTGTTATGGCAGCCGTGCTGTGGGTGTCTCCTTTGGCTAGAGTTGGTGTGGCGCACTGCTGTTAAGTGCTCAAACATGGGAAAGATACTCCCCTCTCGGAATTCCATGCAGATTACCAAACATAGTGAATCTGTGAGTGATAAGAGCCTGACACTCTAGGTCCCTGTCTCACAGACAACAGTTGATGACTTAGGGAGAGAGAGCTCCCACAGTGACAATGACATGACAGCAGACAAGGTAGCAATGTCTGGTCAGCCACCCCCACATACTTGTGGGATGAACTTAGATGCCCTCGAGGCAATAACCCATGTGAGGTCATCTCATCTGCACCCAGTGAGGATCCCCACATTTGTGGCAGTTCCCAGGCACCCCAGGCTTTCAGGGCAGCTGCTAGACCCCATCCCACCTGCATGTTTGCCGTTAATATAGGAGCAAATGCAGAATTCAGGCCCTGGATTCCAACGCCTATAAAAAGGCTTCTGCTAACCAAGGGTTGAGGATATGCTTGTGTCTTTTCAGAGAATGCAGGACAGCACATTTGGGTACCAGCCAGAAACATCAAGCCTGCAACTGACAGCCAACCAGAACCAGCTGAACAAGACTGAGAGCCCGCCTTGTTAGCGGATGCACCCTGAGGAACTGCCCACAGCCACATCCGTTACTGTTTTATACCCCACTAGCTCTAGTCAGCCACTCAAACGGTCCACAGCCTGTGTGCAGTCACGCCATTCCTGATTACAATTGTTCCTCATTCCTTCCCTCATCTGAGCAAGCACTCCTATGGTCTCCCATTTTGAACGTTGGTTAGTCAATGACAGGTAAGATCCCCTGGGGGACAACCTAAAACAGGCACAGCTGCGTACGGAGACCACATGGAAACGGGGTCAACAATGGTATGGCCAAGAATCATGCCTCCCGTTGCTCAAAAATAAATGAAAAGGAGGAAATGTGGTAGAATGAGAAGGCCATGCCAAGAAGGCCACTGGCAACAGAAGCTGCCTGGCAACAAGCTGTGATTGGATGGCTTCGGAAACTGCCTGGCAACAGGGTGTGATTGGTTAGGGCATAGATCTCCCCTTGACTGGATTGGCTGCCTTGGCTATAAAAGCTGCTATAGCAACTGAAATAAACGAGTCTGCAGGCTGCTTCCCTCAGGCCTGCTTCACCCGACTCCCGGGGTCTGTGTGGTGACTCTGCGCCTCTTGCCCCTACCACGTTCTTCCTCCCAGAAACAAATCCACAGCAACAACCCACATCCCAAATAGTAATGCCTGGGTTTAAGTCCCAACTATGGTCCCAATTCCGGCTTCCAGCTAATATACACCCTGGGGAGTAGTAGGTAATGGCTTAAGTAGTTGGGTCCATGCCACCCATGTGGAAGACCCAGATTGAATTGCTGGCTTTTGTCTTTAGCGTGGCCCAACCCCACATATTATAGTAATTCGGGGAATGAGCCAGTGGGTGAGAGATCTCTGATGTCCATCTCTTTCAAAAAAATTTTTAAAAATTTAAGAAATAGAATTACCCTTGGTATCCAGCAATCCCACTTCTGAGTATATCTCCCCCCAAATTCAAAGAGAGATTTTCAGACCATATTTGTTACAGCATTATTCACAATAACCAAAAAAAATGCAACAACCCAATTATCCAGCAGCAGATAATAGATGAAGAAAAAGTGGTGCATACATGCAGTGAAATATTATGCAGTATCCTTTCTCATATTGCCACATGGATGAAGACTGAAGACATGCTAAGTGAAGTAAGACAGCCATAAAAGTGTAGGTACTGTATGATTCCACTCATGAAATATCCTAGTAATCAAAATCATTGAAGCAAAGTATAAAGGTACTTGCTAAAGGTTAGGGGGAGCCAGAGGAAGAATTTGTTTTTAGTGGGTACAGAGTTTTGGTGTTTAAGATGAAAGAATTCCAGAGATCTGTTGTACAACAATGTGAAAGTAATAAACACTATTGAAAGTACATTTAGGGGCCAGCGCCATGGCTCACTTGGTTAATCCTTTACCTGCGGCGCCGGCATACTATATGGGCACCAGTTTTAGTCCCTTTTGCTCCTCTTCCAGGCCAGCTCTCTGCTGTGGCCCGGGAGGGCAGTGGAGGATGGCCCAGGTGTTTGGGCCTTGCACCCGCATGGGAGACCAGGAGGAAGCACCTGCCTGGCCATAGCGGCCATTTGGGGAGTGAACCAACGAAAGGAAGACCTTTCTCTCTGTCTATAATTCTACCTGTCAAATAAAAAAAATTATTAAAAAATTAAAAAAAGAAAGTACATTTAAAAATAATTGATGATAAGTTTAGTGTTATATGAGTTTTTAAAAATGATAAACATTTTAAATTCTTTTTAAAAGAAAGGGAAAGCTAGAATATGATGCAGAGTTTATTCTATCAGGAAATATGGTATTAGGTGGCTCAATAAGGTATTTCTAGGAGGCAGGAGGAACAAAGCAGGCCTAGTGTTATGGGTAATGAAGCGGTAAGTCATTTTTGTCACCTAGAAGAGGGAATTGTTTGGTTAATTTTGTCAGAGCAAAATATTTCTGTCTCTGTGTTCAGACATAATTATGGATGGTCTTATTTGTCTCTTGTATCTACCCTCATGATAGTAGAATGGCGTTGTCTGATTGTTGATATTATCTGAAAATTGTTTATGTTCAGTTGGGAGCTCCTTGGCCTAGATTTTGCCTGGCAACTGTCACAATCTTTTTTTTTTTTTTTTTTTCTCAGTTGCCTGTTCTAGACTAGGGCAAATAAAGTTAGTCTTCGACACATTAATCTGTGTGATCCAGTCTTCATCATTGTCAAGATTTCGTTGATAAGGTCAGAGAGTGCTGTCTATAGTTGCACTGTATTTAGTTCCCATGTTTGCTTTCTTGCAGAACAAGATGGCAAATTACTTGATGCACTGGTGTCCATAACTCTGTGAAAAAGGTAAGTTTCAGAATAAAGTGATTAATGGTCATTTTAATTCAGATAATTGCCAGAATAAAATGGTTTAGTTTTAGAATGGGTCATGAAGCTAAGAAAGCTAGATTACGAAGACTTAAATGATGAGATTTAAGGAAGTCCTTGTAAATTTTGAAAAAGTGACCCAAATTAATGTTTGTCCAAATGATGGATGTTATGATGAGAAAATTGAACTAGTCTAAAGGGCTCTTTCCTGACAAGACTTTCCTCTTATGTAAGGACCAATAGCATTCCATAACATTCCAGACAAAGCAGATAGCAGAATGCTACATTAGAAGGCTAGGAGCTAGATTTAACAAACACTGCAATTTGACTATATTAAAAAGATTATAAACCAAAGGATAAACCTCATGGCAATGAACTCAACAAGAGAACTAGAATCCCTAATACTCTGAAACTTACTAGATCGTTATGGATGTGGTGGCCTCAAGCAGGCTGAGGCTCAAAGGATCTCAGATGTACTCACTACCATACCTAGCAAAGGGTATGTACACATTGCTAGTATTTAGTATGGCTTCATCTGTGGCAACAGGACTCTCAAATCTTGGAAGTAATTCCAGGAGAACTTCCATCTGTCAATGCTCAGTGCCTGAGGGAAACACCAGAAGTCAGGATTATTTTTTTTTTTTTGAGTGTTGACATATGGGTAATTCACTCTGTGAAAATTCATTGAGTTATATGATTTGTATGTTGAATTTCAGTAAATACTAAAAAAAGAGAGAAAAAGAATAGGTAGAATAACTAGTTTGTGATAGTAAGGTAGTATATTTAAACCCAAATTTATTTGTCACCACATTAAACAAATAGAATGCATACTCCAATTTTTTTTTGTTTGGGGAATGTTCTCAGTGATTCTGAGCGTGTGTGAGTGTTAGATGGTAGGAGTGTATATAAGTGAGTGTGTGAGGTGGGTGAGCATGTCTATGAGTGTGAGTGTGAGTGTATACGTGAGCAAGTGTGTGGGTGTGTGAGTGTATGAGCATGGGTGCATACGAGTGTGGATGAGTATGTCTGTGAGTGTCTGTGAGCGAGTGTGCAGGTGATAATGTGAGACTGTGGGAGGGTGTCTAAGTGAGAATATCAAGATGTGAGCATGTGTGTGAGTCTGTGAATGTGTGCCTGTGCATGAGCGTGAGACTGTGAGAGCGTGCCTATGTGAGTATATGAAGAGGTGAGCGTGTGTGTGAGCCGGAGACTGTGAGAGTGTGTCTGTGTGAGTATATGAAGAGGTGAGCGTGTGTGTATGTGTGCCTGTGTGTGAGCATGTGTGTATGCCTGTGCGAGTGTGAGTGTGTCTGCATGAATATAAGAAGAGGTGAGCATGTGTGTGTTTGTGTGTGCCTGTGTCTGTGCGTGAGTGTGCAACTGTGAGTGTGTCTGTGTAGTATATGAAGAGGTGAGAATATGTGTGTGTGAATGTGAGTGTGTGCCTGTGCTGTGAGTGTGTTGTGGGTTATGAAGCTTGAATTTCCCGAGTGTTGGGAACTTAAAATTGAAGGACCAAACCCAGAAAACCTCTGTGGAAATGGTGCTAGGCCCCGGCATTTGGACGCTCACCGGTGATGGTCAGCGGTGACAGACATGGAGCAAGGCCAGACTGTGGCACTTTGGGTCTCTGCCCTGAAGTGCTGCAGGGTGCCCGCTCACTGTAAGTGTGGCTGTGGGCGAGTGAGGTCAGCCTGGCAGTGTTGCCACAGTTGGGGAGTTTGCTGGACCTCGTGTTAGGGTGCCCAGCTGTCTAGGCGTGGTGTTTAGAAGTTGAGTTTCTGACTTTAGAATGAGTGGAGGTGGTGGACCAATGGGAGGGACGGGGCCTGTGGGAGCCTGGCTGCGTGGGGAATGTCTCCAGGGCTATTGGTGACTTCCTGTCCCCAGGTCTGTAGGGCCACACATGGATCCCTGGTGGTCCGGCTCCTTCTCAGGGCTTATGTGCCCTTCGGTCGTCACCACGCCTCACACCTGTGAAGTGGGATTCTTCAGGGCTCTGGGTGGCTACCGGGGCAGTGGAGCAGTGAGGTGGCATGGAGTCAGCCCTCCCCCGAGGCTCACCCCCTCAGCCGCCCACACCCCACCTCACTCTGTCTTCAGGGCAAGTGCTGTCGCCTTGTGCTTTGCTCTGATCTTCGTGGTGCTGGCTGATAGCCAGTGCTGCCCACAGGTGCACAGGCTGATTAAAAGAGACAAATTTTAATATGTTAGGTTACAGAAAGAATGGAAGTAAATAATGGAAAAAGGTATTGCATGCAAAAATCAGCAAAAAGCTAGTATTTGTAGCAAACTAAATTTTAGAGCAAAAAGCATTATTAAGATAAAGGAGATATTTCATAATGATATGGTTCAGTTCACCAGGATGACATAAAAATTCTAACATTTCATGTGCCTAATAACATAAATTTAAATATATAAAGCAAATTTTACAGACTAAGAAGGGAAAAAAGACAAATATTCTAATTCTTGTGGGAGATTTCAACAAATTTCTCTAAATATTGATAAAAGACACAAGACACTTCTCTTTTATTACTAGTTTACTAAGACATTTTTGTTTTTGCTTCTTTTTAATCATCATGAACAAGTACTGGCTTTTATCTGCTTTGATTGCATTTAGTGAGAAATTTTTTCTTTTAAATTGTTAAAGTAGCGATTCTCTGAAGGGAGGAGAGAACTTCCACTTTGACTATGACGCTGTCGGAATAAGATTAAAGTCAGCGAACTCAAAAGGCTTCCATAGCCTTGGCAACTCATGACTAGAGCCTAGGGAGATTACTGACACCATAAACAAGAGTGTCAAATTGTTAAGTCAACAACAGGAGTCACTGTGTGCTTACTTCTCATGTGGGATCTGTCCTTAATGTGTTGTCCAATGTGAAGTAATGCTATAACTAGTACTGAAACAGTATTTTACACTTTGTGTTTCCGTGTGGGTGCAAACTGATGAAATCTTTACTTAATATATACTAAATCAATCTTCTTTATATAAAGATAATTGAAAATGAATCTTGATGTGAATGGAACGGGAGAGGGAGCGGGACATGGGAGGGGGCGAGTGGGAGGGAAATTATTAAGGGGGAAAAGCCATTGTAATCCATAAACTGTACTTTGGAAATTTATATTTACTAAATAAAAGTTAAAAAAATAAAGTAGTGATTTGTATCCATTTTGATTTTTAGAATTTAAATATACCTGTAATTGTACATATTTATGGGTAAAATGTGGTATGTTGATACACGCATCTGTTGTGTAATGATGAAATCAGGGCAATTAGCCTATTACCTCATACACTTATCATTTCTTTGTGATTTTTAAATGTTGCATCATCTCTGAATAAAATCCATTATCTTGGTTTTGTTTTGCTGATAATTAATGCAGTTTTATCCATGTTCATGAGAGAGTTTAGTCTTTAATTTTCTGCTTTTAGAATGTCTTAGTCAAATCTGGTATCAAGGTTATGCTGACTACTGGAAGCAAAGTCACAATGTGCGTAGTAAAATTAGAGGCTCCAGGTGATGTTACCTTTCTCCAGAATGGATTCACTCTCAGCGCTAGATAGAGTGGAGATTGGTCACTTGAATCCATTCATGAAATAAGATGAGTCAGGTTAGTTTGTGGGTTTGATGAGGTTCTTTCTACCTCTGGTCCCGTTTCCTCCAAGATTGCCAACTAAGTGCTCAGTGTGGTCTCTCTGTCACTTCTTGAACCTTTGTCTTAGAATCCTTTACTAGAGAGAGAGAGAGAGAGAGAGAGAGAGAGAGAGAGAGAGGGAGAGAGAGACCTGGGGCATTTGGGAGGAACAAGAATAATTATGGACCAGATGGCAGACTGTGTATATTGCATTATTGGCTCCAACTTTTCAACCCTGCTATATTTCTATACTTTGCCTTTGGACTTCGTAGTTACTAATACAAACAGTGGAGTATACTTCTCTACTTTGTTCTTTAAGTTTGACCTCATGTCTTGCTTTGGACAACAGGCAGAAATGATGGTAGGCCAGGTCCAAGCCTAGGCATTATTAAGAGGTCTTGTGTGTTTTATCTGCTCTCATGTACTTCTGACATAGACACTAAAACACACACAAAAACACACACACACAGCTTCTGGACCAGCTGCTGGTTCCAAGAAAAAGTCAAGAAATATATTAAACAGAAATGTCTTAACCAAGGTGCTTGGCCAAACTCAGCTTAGTGCAGCCCAATTGAGACTAAATGCGTACTATTATATACCAATGGGTTTTTCTTGACTGTTTATTATACATCAATAGGTAAACTTCATGACTCACTTATCCAGCTGCCATGGATTAGAACTTCGTCATGCCTTCCTGAGACTTTTGTAAAAGCCTTCTACCTAGGCTTTCTGTCTTCCACTAATCTTGTCTGTTGTGTGTGTTTGGTACTGTTGTCTCCATCAAAAGGCAAGTGTCTGCACCTGTGTAGGCATCTCTCACTGTTCCACACATCCAGTACTTGATATTCCAGCCATGGGTTCCAGAAAATTCTGTGATTTTTCATGGCTCAGGGCCATCACTTTCACTTTTCTCTGCATGGCCAATTCTATAAATCCTTCAGAACATATCTCACACCTCACTCATTTTGTAATGTTTTTCCTTGACCTAAAGGCATTCAAGCTTTCTGCTATGTACCCCCAAATTAGTTTCCTACTATTAGGAGAATTCTTGTTGTCTCTGAGTGTGTCTTTTCACTGGGATGAGGCTGTCTCTGAATTCACTCTGGCTGTGCAATGATGCTCTGACCTCTGTAGAGGTTCAATATCACCTCCTAGCTATCTGATTTAATCAATTATTGAATTATGTTGAATACCTGTGGGAATTTTATACATTATTAATTCAAGTGGTATACATATTTTCAATAAAATTGAACTTTTACTAACCATAATACTTGCTTCTTCACACACATAAGTAATAGCATTTAGAACAGTAGGATAAATTTATCAACATAGAAAAATGACAATAATGGTTGAAGATAGATGACATGTCCTTATGTAGATATTGTGGGTCCTATTCAAGTAAAATCTGACAACCAGCTCGCTTAAAATTAAAATGTCAAAAATCAATTATGCTTCATTTTGCATTCAGACAAATTGAACTTTTCAAAATGTATTTGAAGCACATCTTATGTCAGAAGACACATACTCTATTATTTGAATACTAGTGAAATGAGAAAACATTTTATTTCTCATTTTAAAAATAATTGTCAAACTAAACTTTTATCTGCCAAATGGGACTGAAGGATATCTGGATGTCTAAATATTGCTATAGTGCTTGAACTCTGAATAACACAGTTTTGACTTCCACAAAGAACAAAGTTGTCTCATTTTAGTAGCAGGGAACTTGTGCAATATGGACCAGAGGAGCCATCGGCCTGGAGAGGCAGGTGGGGAGGATCAGAAAGGGCTTTGAATGTCATGGATAAGAGTTTAATCTTTAGGCGCAGAGCGGTTTGGTCGTTGGTCGGGAGAGCGTCGAGTCTCCCCTGCCTGCTGCGGCTGAGTCCGGGCGGCGGAAGCGGCGCGGAGCGGCCTGAGGCTTCGGAGCGAGGTGAAAAGAGATGGCTCGAACCAAGCAAATGGCGCGGAAGTCCACTGGCGGGAAGGCCCCCCGCAAGCAGCTGGCTACGAAAGCCGCCCGGAAGAGCGCGCCCTCTACCGGCGGGGTGAAGAAGCCGCATCGCTACAGGCCCGGCACCGTGGCGCTCCGGGAGATCCGTCGTTACCAGAAGTCGACGGAGCTGCTCATCCGGAAGCTGCCGTTCCAGCGGTTGGTGCGGGAGATCGCCCAGGATTTCAAAACCGACCTGCGGTTCCAGAGTGCGGCCATCGGCGCGCTGCAGGAGGCGAGCGAGGCGTACCTGGTGGGGTTGTTCGAAGACACTAACCTGTGTGCCATCCACGCCAAGAGAGTGACCATCATGCCCAAAGACATCCAGTTGGCCCGCCGGATACGGGGAGAGCGAGCTTAAGAGGAGGCGGTTTTTACGGCGTTTTGTAGTAAATTCTGTAAAATACTTTGGTTAAACTTGTGACTTTTTTTGTAAGAAATTGTTTATAATATGTTGCATTTGTACTTAAGTCATTCCATCTTTCACTCAGGATGAATGCGGAAAGTGACTGTTGTCAGCCCTCAGTGCGCGCACTGTCGCTCAGGAGTGACAAGTCGCGAATCTGCAGAAGGGATGGGTGATCTCGCTTCTCATGCATGTTCCGTGTTACAGACTTGTTGGGTAGCTATTAAGGTACTAGAATTGATAAATAAATGTGTACAGGGTCCTTTTGCAATAAAACTGGTTATGACTTGAAAAAAAAAAAAAAGAGTTTAATCTTTATTGAACAAGCAGGAGGCCTGCACATTACACTCTCTGCCCCCAGCTTCCTTGTTGGAAGACAATAAAATGAGACCACCATCTTCAACTTTTAGGTAAATGTAGCTGACGTTCATTTTGTGCATCAGGCCTGGATTTTCAAGTTTGAAAGGCGAATAGCACATCTTCAGAGTGTATATATCAGCCGATTTGGGAAGCTCTGTAGGATATCTTAGATGTGGAAGTTCAGCTTTGCTTGAGGTTTTTTTTTTTTTTTTTTTTTTTTTTTTTTGACAGGCAGAGTGGACAGTGAGAGAGAGAGAGACAGAGAGAGAAAGGTCTTCCTTTGCCGTTGGTTCACCCTCCAATGGCCGCCGCGGCTGGCGTGCTGCAGCCGGCGCACCGCGCTGATCCGAAGCCAGGAGCCAGGTACTTATCCTGGTCTCCCATGGGGTGCAGGGCCCAAGCACTTGGGCCATCCTCCTCTGCACTCCCTGGCCACAGCAGAGAGCTGGCCTGGAAGAGGGGCAACTGGGACAGAATCTGGCGCCCCGACCGGGACTAGAACCCGGTGTGCCGGCACCGCAAGGTGGAGGATTAGCCTAGTGAGCCGCGGTGCCAGCCTTGCTTGAGTTTCTTTTATGATTAGTGGTGGGCAGTGCTTTGACCACTGCCTCTTGGTTCAGCTGGCGTCCACAGGAGATTCCGCTCCATTCTGTGCTTCAGTTACGGGATTCACTTTGATCCTTCATCTTCACTTTTCCTTATTCTTCCATTGAACAGTTATCACTTCCTGTGTGATATGCACTAAGGGTCACCGTGAGGAGCACGCTCATTGAGTAGGAAAGAGAGCTGGAATAACAATGTGCTGAAAGTCAAGGAATGGATATGTGGACAAGGAGTCATGGCAGCAACAGAGAGAGGCATTAGCTGCAACCCGAAGAGGTAGAGTACTATCCAAGAAGGCATCCTAGAGGAAAAACAGAAGGTAAAGCCCCTCAGATGAGGGTAACAATTAATACAAATAGGCCTGGTGAAAAGGGAGAGGTGGATAAAGTTCCTCCTAGAAAGGAGGCTGGAAATAGTGTACACAGCACCAACAAGTGCCGGGTAGGGAGGGCAGGACATGGGCAACAGAGATGAGCAGGGCCAGATCACAAACACAGTTGGGAGCTGTGAAGAAAGTAGGGTGTTTTAAAAAGATTTATTTATTTATTTGAAAGGCAGAGTGAGAGAGAGAGAGAGCGCGCGAGAGTATGCATTCCATCCTCTGGTTCACTCCCCAAATGGCTGCGATGACCAGAGCTGGGCTAATCTGAAGCCAGGAGCCAGGAATTTCTAGGTCTCCCTCGTGGGTACAGGAGCCCAAAGACTTGGGCCATCTTCTACTGCTTTCCCAGGCCATTAGCAGGGAGGTGGATCAGAAGTGGAGCAGCCAGGACTTGAACTGGAGCCCATATGGGATACCGGCACTGCAGGCAAAGGCTTAAACTACTGTGCCACAGTGCCAGCCCTGGAAGTAGGATTCAAATAGGGAGGTGAAGTGATAAAATTTAGAAAGATAATTCTGACTACAGTAAGAATTACTGGATTCAAGATGAATTAAGCCAAGAACACCAACATCATTTAGGAGACTGCTCAGTAGGACAGGTAAGAATGTTCAAAACCTGAGCTATCATAAGCTTGAAATAAGTTTAGAAGGTGAAATCAGCTGACTTTGATCAAACAGTGGGTTTAAACTGGAATTCATCTAGAAACTACCTGTGAAAACAGTATGCACACAGGCTATTGGTTTGAGAAGTCTCTTTTATGTTTAACAATAAACATCCTAGTTTTAATTAAACTACACCTAGTTTTCAAAGAATTTTAGTATATTAAATATATGTGCAGGAATAATCATTCCCAGCATCTACTGAGCTTTCCTCCCTTTTACTAACCTATAGGTGTAGATTGTTATGATTTATTTTTGACCATTACCCTATTTCTTATTTTGCGGGTAAATTATAACATGACCAGGGAAACTTAGTCTTTTAACATATGGTCGCATCTTTTCCACTGGTTTTCTATTTCAGAATTTGAATTCTATTTTTTCATAGCAATAAAGGTTTCTAATTATTTTTTCTAGGTTTTTGCATAGGGAGCATGTTAGCTTCTTAACAAGATTACCTTAAATTAAATGATTATATTTATTAAGTCTAGCATATTAGATAAAAATAATGTTGTAGAGTTATATTTTTATCATATATTTTTACTATGCTACTTGTGAGTTTATTTTATAATCAAGATGAACAGTATAACTAGAAGCATAATATTTTCATTTTAAATTATCTCAGAGGCTCTGAATCCCTCTGTTGTTTTTATTATATATAAATTGACCATATCAGTCATAGCAATGACTTATTTGATGCTGGGTCATCAACCCCTTATTATAAAATTATGCATATGAGAAGATCCTGCCTAACTCAAGTAGCAGAGGCAAAGGATGCGCTGTGGCACAAACAGGCTGTCAACTGCTTTATGTGTGATTGTGTGTTGCTAAGTAAATGCACTCTTTCATTTGTTCTTTTATGGTTGTGTTTTGATCCACAAAACTGCTCTGTTTCTGCATATGTTTTCTGCTTCATCGGGGAGCAACTGGTTCATTAAGAGCCAGAGTGTCCTAACAATAAGTCTGAGTAACAACAACAACAAAGTTACATGTCCTACTATGAAGTAGAGCATGTCAAGTTGCAGCATTCTATTGTCACTTTATATTACTGGGGAGGTGGCTAGAAACACATTTAAATTTTGTTCTAACTAGTGTATTCTGTCAGTTATATATCTAAAGGGTTAGGTATTTAAGCCACTTTGTCAAAAACATAAAAAATACATGACAGCAACAACAATAAAAACATCTTATCTGGCTTAAAGTCTGTATCCATTTTTTTATTTCCCCATAACAAATCAGAAAGCCTTAGCAGCTTCAAACAACTCTCACTTATTATTGCAGTTTCTGTAGGTAAACAATGTGGAATGGTGCATCTGGGTCCTCTGCCCAGGATTCACAGGGCTGCCTGCAGTTGAGGTGTTGACCAGGGCTGCATTCGCTTCTAGAGACTTGCCTGGGCAAGAATTAATTTCTATGGGCACTCAGGTTGTTGGCAAAATTCGTTTCCTTGTAGTTGCATGACTGAGAGTCCCAGCATTTTGCTGGCTTTCTGTCAGAGGCTACCTGAAGTGCTATGACACTTGGGCTTCTCCAGCATGGCAGGTTATTTATCATAAGGAAAGTTGGTGCATGGTAGGGACTTCATAAAATTAAATCTCTGTCATTGAATGAAGAGTGGGAATCTATTAGTGTGACACAAGAATTACAGAATAAAAGGAAACAAGTAAGTAACAGTATAAACAGAATATTATGTCAGAATTTTTCTAGGATTTTATCAAAATTTGAGGGTAGGAGTGGAAAGGAGAACAGTTCTAAGACTAGAAAGGTCTGATAATGGAGAGTCTTGAATTTTCCAGCTAGAAAATATAGACTTTGTAGAGATTTCATTCTAGAGGGAAATAGACTAATCAAATAATCCCACATATATACAATTTCATATAGTATAAAACTCTACAAAAGAAGTGCTCCATGTGCTATGATAAGCAAGAAGACCTGGTTGTGTAGGGGCCAACTGAGCAGTGACATTTGAGGTGAGACCTGCAGGTTGAGAGCTGGAAGTACCTGGGTGAAGATGCATCCTCAGGCTAGAGAGGAAGGTGGGAATAGGTTCTTCAGAACCTAGAATACCTTTGTTACCATTTTTATCGTCAATCTGTAGTAGTGGAAGTTACTGAAGAATTTTAAGCAAGGTTGGCTAACAGAAGGGATGGGTGACATAGAGAGGAGGAGACTATTTGTTTAAAAAAAGAGAGAGAGGCCAGCGCTGCGGCTCACTAGGCTAATCCTCCGCCTTGCGGCGCCAGCACACGGGGTTCTAGTCCTGGTTGGGGCGCCGGATTCTGTCCTGGTTGTCCCTCTTCCAGGCCAGCTCTCTGCTGTGGTCAGGGAGGGCAGTGGAAGATGGCCTGAGTACTTGGGCCCTGCACCCCATGGGAGACCAGGAGAAGTACCTGGCTCCTGCCATCGGATCAGCGTGGTGCGCCGGCTGCAGCGCGCCGGCCGCGGCAGCCATTGGAGGGTGAACCAACGGCAAAGGAAGTCCTTTCTCTCTGTCTCTCTCTCTCTCACTGTCCACTCTGCCTGTCAAAAAAAAAAAAAAAAAAAAAAAAAAAAAAAAAAAAAAAACCAACAGAGAGAGAGAGCGATCAGGACCAGCACTGTGGTACAATGGGTAAAGCCACTGCCTGCAGTGCTGGCATCCTATATGGGCGCTGGCTTGAGTCCTGGTGCTCCACTTCCTATCCAGCTCCCTGCTATGGCCTAGGAAAGCAGTGGAAGATGGCCCGAGTCCTTCAGCCCTGGTACCCACATGGGAGATATAGAAGATCCAGGATCCTGGCTTCAAATTGGCCCAGCTCTGACCGTTGCAGCCATTTGGGGAGCAAACCAGTAGATGGAAGACCTCTCTGTCTCTCTGCCACTGCCTCTGCCTTTCTGTAACTCTGCCTTTCAAAGAAATAAATGAATCTTAAAATAAAAAATATCCCCAGGGACTAGATTAAAAGTATACAAGTAGTGCAGAATTAGACTATAGTAACTTCATCTAGAAATGGCAGAGGAACTTGAGTGAACTGGACAGATTCAAGATATTTTATGGAGATTCAGTTGACAGGAACCAGATACAAAGAGTGACAGAGAGCAAGATGTTTCTAGATTCCACAACTAGATGAATGGTGGTACTCAGAAAAGAACAATGGAGTATGATCACACTTAGAAGGTACAGACTATGAGATCTGTTTGGGGAGTGTTGGGGTGGGGAGGTTGAATGCTGTTTACATCAGTGTCTGTAGCTCAGAGGAGAAGTTGGAGTAAGAGATAATGAGATTTCCTATACATCATTGGTAGACATATCTGCCAAGGGATACATTCAACAGTGGAAAAAATAGTCTCTTCAACACGTGGTGCTGGGAGAAGTGGATATCCCTAAGCAAATAAATGAAATTGGACCCTTACTTCATCTCACAAATAAAAATAAGCTCAGAATGATAGCTTAAAAACCCTGCATTCAAGAGCCCAAACTTTAAAACTCTTAGAAGAAAACATATGAGCAAATCTTTTTGACCATGGGTTTGGCAGTGGTTTTCTATGAAACAAAAAGCACAAACAACATCAGCAACAAAAATACCAATGTCAAAAATGTACATCACAGGACACTTAAAACAGAGCAAGAATATAACCCACAGAATGAGACAGACTATTTGAAAATAATATATCTGATAAGTGTTTAGTATTCAGAATATCTGAAGAACTCTTACATTCAACAATCAAAAGATGAAACAACCCCAATTTCAAAGTGGGCAAAAGATAAAGACATTTTTCCAAAGAATATACACAAATGGCTAATAAGTACATGAAAAAATTCTGAACATCATTAGTTATTACACAAATATAAAACAAAACTATAATAAAATACCACTTCATATCCACCAGGATAGTCATACTTAAAAAAAAAAAAAAAAACAGAAAATAACCAGTGTTGACAAGAATGTGAAGAAAGTGAAATCTTCATGCGTTGTTGGTGGGAGCGTAAAATGATGCAGCATTGTGAAGAAAGTTTGACAGTAACCCCACAACTTAAACATAGAAATATAATGATCCCATAATTCAACTCCTAGTATGGACTGAAAAGATTTGGAAACAAGTATTCAAGCAAAAATTTGTACACTAATATTTATACCAACATTATTTATAATAGTTAAAAGGTAGACGACTCAAGTGTTTCTTAATAAATAAGATGTGTTATGTCCATATGTGGATAATTATGCAGTCATACAAAGGAATGAAGAACTGATACATGGGGCTGGTGTTGTGGCTAAGCAGGTACAGCTGCCTCCTGCAATGCCAGCGTGCCATATGGGTGCCCGTTTGAGTCCTGGCTGCTCCTCTTCTGATCCAGCTCCCTGCTAATGTGTCTGGGATAGCAGCAGAAGATCTCTGTAACTCTGCCTTTCAATAAATAAATAAATCTTTAAGAAAAAAACAAAAGAAGTAATAACATGCTACAACATATATGTACATTTTAAATTTTTAAAAATTGTATTTTATTTAAAAAGAGGGAGAGAATGAGCACATGTACAAGAGTATACATGAATGTGTGAGAGAGGGAGGGAGGTCTTTCATCTGCTGGTTCCCTTCACAAATGCCTCAACAGCTGGGGCTGGACCAGGCCAAAGCCAGTAGCTGAGAACTCAACCCTGGTTTCCACATGGAGGGCAGGGACCCAAGTACTTGAGGCAATTGCTGCTGCCTCCCGGGGTGTGCATTAGTAGGAAACTGGAATTGGAAGCTGAGCCATGACTTGAACCCAGGCACTCTAAATTGGGATGCAGGTGTCTCAAATGATGTCTTAGCTGCTGTGCTAAATGCTGGCCTCAACATGGATGTGTCTTGGAGACATTATGTTAAGTGAAAGAAGCAGACTCAAAAGGTTACATGTTATTCTAGGGTTACATATATGTATGTATGTATATGTATATATTCGTATGTAGAATATCTGGAATAGATAGAAAGCACATTAGTGGTTTCAAGAGGCTACAAGGTGAGGAAAATGTGAGGGTTAGTCCTTAACTGCTGTGGAATTTCCATTTGAATTGATGATAAAATTCTGCAACCAGAATTATTGAACTTGAATAGGTTTGAGTGTACTCAATGCCATTGCATTGTACAGCCTAAAATGGACAACCTTATGTTAGGTGTATTTTACCACAATGTCCAAGAAGAGATTATGATATTCATTGGCATCTAGATGCTAACAAAGGCCTTGTAACGGGAGAGCCTAGTGGGATGGAATGGAAGAAGAGGGGATATGGCCAAGGCTGAAGGTTATGGAGAGTACTTTGGTACTGCACACAGAGAAGGAGCAGCTTGAGGGGTAGGAGGGAAAACAGGACCATGCGGTCATGCTGAAGTGGTTAAGGACGCCAATGAGGCGGTGGGGAGCTGTCGCAGCTTTGAGACAGTGATGAGATCAAATATTTTCCTAAGGAAAATTAATCTGTGGCAGTTCTGTGCAAGGAAAGTTGAGGAAGAAACTTGGGTTGGGGAGAAGCAGTTAAAAAGTATCCCCATGGAGACGATAGGGTGGGCTTGAACAAGAGTATAGAGGCAGAAAAACTTGGTTATCTGCTGGGTTTGACCAGGGAGAGTGGAGGCTGTAAAATTGGCTGGGCTCTTACTGCTTGGTGATTTGGACAATGGAAGTTATATAGACAGGAAGACAAGGACTCCAAATTTTTCAGACCAATGTATGGGCCATTTGGGGCTGAATGAGTTTTTAGGCTTCTACTGTTTTTTGGCTATAGAAAGATACTTGATGCAGAATTTGTATATCGGTCTTTCTACCCTCTTTCAAATTTAAAGATAGTCTTCTCCTAATTTATGATGGCTCTGTTGTGCTCTGTTATCAGTTTTAAGTTATATAGATGTTTCTCTGCATCTTTTTAGATTTTATTTGCTTTTCATGCAGAAAATTATGTAATCATAGGGCTGAAAGGCATATTGGGTATCTTTGGTATATATATATATATATATATATATTTTTTTTTTTTGGACAGGCAGAGTGGACAGTGAGAGAGAGAGAGAGAGAGAAAGGTCTTCTATTTCCGTTGGTTCACCTCCCAATGGCTGCTGCGACCAGCGCACCATGCTGATCCGAAGCCAGGAGCCAGGTGCTTCTTCCTGGTCTCCCATGCGGGTGCAGGAGCCCAAGCACTTGGGCCATCCTCCACTGCACTCCCTGCCACAGCAGAGAGCTGGACTGGAAGAGGAGCAACCGGGACAGAATCCAGCGCCACGACTGGGACTAGAACCCGGTGTGCCGGCACCGCAGGTGGAGGATTAGCCTATTGAGCTGTGGCGCTGGCTATAATCTTTTTTAACAACTGATGGAAGCCCATTGAGGATCTTTCTGTATTGGGGATGGGCAGGGGTCGCCATCCCTAGGGTTTTCCCACATTTCTACTTTTTCTCCTTTGAATGTCAGTGGTCCCACTGACAGCTTATCAGTACTGTCAGATGGCAGAGGTGTCACAGTGTGGCATTCATCTCATTTATTAATCAGCCCATTCACAATACATAACGCGTGCTCCTGTTCTAGGTGCTGGCCAGAAAGAAGAAAACAGATGACTTGTGACCCCAACATTTGTTACTTTGAAGTAACGTTTAGTCGGTTTCCAGGACTCTTTTTCATATTGAATAACATAATAGTTCTTGGTTGTAGAGCCAAACACAAAGCAAATAGCGATTTTTAGATATACAATGTGAGAACTCAGGAAGCAAGGCTGATAATAAATCCCCTGTGGATCCGGAATATAGATTTCAAGATTTAGCCCATGTCATAACCACATGTACCCAGCATCATAATTCTTTACATCTGAGAATTACTATTTACAGTCCGTAGAGTGTGGTGTAACTTGATGTAGAGTCAGGTAGTGGGTTCCCCTCTTCCCGATTCTCTGTTGTCAAAGCTGCTGTTTGATACTATTCCCTGAGACACACAATTCCTTTTGCTTTTGACCTCAACTTTCCAATTTTCATTTAGCCCTGGTGTTTATCAAACTGATGTGTGAGTTGATGTATGTCTGTGGTCTGCCATGTGAACATCATTTTGCTTTCAGTGTCATTTTGTTTTGATGAATGCTTTCGTCTTTTGGTTCACAACATCACCAGCTAAATCAGATCCCGTCCTATTCAGAAATTAAGCAGTATTTATTTGTTCAATTTATTCATCCAATTTATAATGTGACTAGAAGTCCATAATCTGTTATCCAAAACCCTTGGGGCCTCAGAATTTATAAATTTTTAGAGTTAATAATTATAAAGTTTAAATACACATGACACTTTTGATAGGGTCTGTGCAACATCCTATAGTCACAACACTAATTTTCTGTGGCAAAACATAGGGATATTGAAATTAGGTGATGCAAGGAAAGACTATGAGTGGTGTCATCTATGCAGGTCATGTCAAATTTGTCATGAAGTAAGAGAGTTTTGGTTTTTAGAGCTTTATGGATTTTGGAATCTCAGATAAGGCCATGTTTCCTTGATTAAACATAAGGTAAACTAGAGGGTAGCATTGGCTTTCAAAATACACATTTTGCTTCATACTTGCCTGTTCTACCTTTTACTGTTGTAAATCAGCTCTAATGTGTTTACCTTTTTTTTTTAAAAGGGGACAAAAGTGAGTTATTGGCTTAACAAGAAGTATAGCTAACAGACTTTAGATATTGCTGTATTCAGGGCTCTAATTATGCATTTGGTGAGGTTACCTTAAATCTTTTATATACTTTTTGTCTCTAGGCTTTTAATCTCTCTGCCCAGTAGTCTCTGTTCATTCTAGACCACCTCCTTGTAGTGGCAAAGATGACTAAAACAATGTGATCCCACATTCAGGTTTTCCACCCTCTTCCTGTTTGAGCTCATTTTCAGTAAAATTCTTGTGGCATTTCACTGGCTTTGATTGGGTCACATGCCTATCTTTGATAAGATGTGCTGATTGATTGCCTTAGGCCTGGGCCACCTGACTTGTCCTGGGAGCAGGGGTGTCAAGCTCTTGCACTGAGCAGATGTGGCTTTCTCAAACAAACTGGGAGTAGTTGTCATAGGAAATGGAAACTGATGGGAAAGAATAAATGTTACTCCACAGGTTGACCCTGGATTTTCTTTGTAAGTAAAATTATTCTTATGCAATACAATGGGGTTATTCTTAATATACTTTAGCTTTTTCTAGCTGTCTTTTACTCTTTTTCATTTGGGAAACAGAGAAACAGAGATCACCCACCCACTGGTTTCCTCCCCAGTTCCCTACAACAGAGGCTGGACCAGGTAGAAACCAGGAACTCTGAACTCAATCTAGGCTCCTATATGATGGCAGGGACCCAACTCTTTGAGCCAACACCTGCTGCCTACTGCCCCCCAGATACACATTAGCAGGAAACCAGAATGGGCAGCCCAAACCAGGACTTGAACCCAAGTATTGCAGTATGGGACTTAGGCATCTTAGTGCAAGGCCCACACACTCCTTTACTCTTTTATACTTAACAAAACACGAGTGCACTTCAAAAAGTTCACAGGGAATGGAATTAAAAGATAAATTTATTTAACCACAAGATTTTTTTTTAATTCTTGAATAATTTTTTCATAATGTCCACTTTCCATGAACTTTTGAAGACTTCTCACATGCATAGATTCTCCAGGTTTTGTTTTTGTTTTTTGGTCCAGAATAAAAGTGTCTAATTCTGTTTCCCATGAACTTTCTGAGGTATGCTCATCTGTAAACCTGAAAGTCTAAAACCAATTTAAATCTAAACTGTACTCATTATCACATTGCAGTGGTTAGGGACCACTCATAGCATCTTCAACTACAATGTGGCAAGCCTTAAAGGATTTTGGTGTTTTCTTCAGAGAGGCAATTCTTAAAGTCTATGTCTATATTGTCTTGTTAGTGCAGAGCTGATAACTCAACAGCTCTCTCTGGATGTGCTAGTATTATTTTAGTTATCCATAGAGAAGCTATTGTGCATGGTGGTTTAGAGCATAGGGTTTGGAGCTGGACTGCCTTGGGCTGGAATCTTCTACCATTTACTTGGATGAGTTACTTAACCTCTCTGTGTCTTAGTTTCCATATGCGTGAAAAGAATATAATGATAGCATCTACCACACCAGTTTGTCCTGAGGATCACGAGAAGTAATACCTGCAAACTCTTAAGAAAGGAGCCTGACACACAGTAAATGGGCAAAATCCTTCCCTATCATTATTATCCCATAGGGCAACAGTAACTCTGAAATTCACCTTAATAAAGTAAAAAAAAAATTACAGCAAGGACATTACCGTTTCTATGTCCTGCTGCCCTGTGTACACGATTATGACTAATACCAGTTGTCTTACTGTCAGGTTAAAGTGAGGAAAAATAAGCCAACTATAATTTTTTCAAAAAGCACTTATTTTGACACAAGAGATTCTAGTGAGCTTTACAAACTTAGAAAGTGGAAATCCTTCCTGAACTGATGGAAAATGAATGCAATTTCAAATCCCAAACCAGGCTCCTATTTTGGTTGCTATTCTTCCCCTAAAAGACAAAACCTGATGTTTTCTCAGTGTATATAAAACAAATTTTAAAATCCATATATAGCACAGTGTTTACCACCCACCCCTGTCCGTGGTCATGAATATCACAAATTCTTTAAATTTCCCAAGCCTGAGATAAATGTCAGACCATTCTATAAATTGACTTTATGAAGCATTTCTGAGCTGAGCCTTCTGACATTCACACCAATGTTTCCATAGTAACTAATGTGTTCAGAAGGGGAAAAGCAGGAGGCAATGAAAAACAAAGGAGAGGATCCAAATAAAAGGGAGATGCAACGTGAAGGGAACTAGAAGGTTCTATGGATTTTGAACCATTGCTTCTTATAGGAGACAAACGCGCTTAGGCATGGGTTGGGAGGTGGGGGGCCCCTCAGCTGACAGACCCACTGAGGGGTCCTTGCCAGAACAACTCCCAAGGACTGACCAGCAGGCACTGATGACACTTAGACCGTGACTCATTCATGCCAATTTGGATTACCCCCTTCTGTTTTTATATTAATCTTAATTCTTTCCTCTGTTTTGAGATGCCTTAAATTACCATGGTAACAGTGAAGTAATTTATGCCTGTCACTGAACTGTCAAAAAAAAAGAAAAGGAGGGGGAGTAACATCAAGTCAATGTATGGAATAGTTAGAAAGCAGGGTAGGGGAACATAGGTGTCAGCAAAGATCCTAATCGTTTGCAAACATTGAAGTGCAGCATGCTAGAACACTATTTAAGGATGGGTTCTGTTTTCAAATCCTGTTTGACGGTGCCCTATCATTGGTATTTAGAAGCAGGTTTGGTGAACATTAGTTCTACAGCACAGCACCCTTTCTTATGAAATCTTCAGACTTTTCTATGAAAATGTGTTTAATTCCCAAGTTGTTTGTAAGGTAGATCAGATAAATGGTTATAGGAGAGTAGGGATGTTTTTTTCCTAAACCATTGGGGTAGGAGTGGGGAATAAATGGGTCCCAGGAACATCCATATCCTAATTCCTGAAACCTGAGAGAGACTATGCTACTATCTATAGCCAAAGGGATTGAGCAGATATGATTAAGTTAAGGATCTTGAGTGAGGGAGAGTAAACTGGAAAATCCATGTGGGTCCT
The DNA here is from genome assembly GCF_051225735.1 of Oryctolagus cuniculus. Classification (NCBI taxonomy): domain Eukaryota; kingdom Metazoa; phylum Chordata; class Mammalia; order Lagomorpha; family Leporidae; genus Oryctolagus; species Oryctolagus cuniculus. The sequence goes on from NC_142877.1 coordinate 99,811,039, forward strand.
ATGTAAATACAAAGGTCCTTAAACAAGGGAGGCCGGGACTTCAAGGTCAGAGGAGGGGATGGGATGAAAACATCAGAGGGCACAGTGACTCAGGTCCACAGGCCAACAGCACAGGCAGCCTTGAGATGCCAGCCAAGGCAAGGCAAGGGTTTACTGAAGCAGCAGCCCTGCTGACACCTTGATTTCAGCAGAGTGAAACTGATTTCAGACTTCTGCCCTCCAGAACTCTGAGATAACAAACTTGGGTTGTTTGAAGCCGCTGGCTTGTGGCAATATGTTAGAGCAGTGCAAGAAAATAACGCAGTATGATCAGCCGTCTCTGGTCTCCCCAGGACCTCCAAGGCAGTCTGGTTTGATCTTTACTCTGAGCCGGCAGAATCAAATGGAGCCATCCCCTGACTGTTGGTTGAGTGTTTCTGGCCTGCTGTGTGTCATTCACTGTGGGTTCCTCGGGCCGGTCCCTCTCTGTGTGGGGCTTTAGAGACCTTAGATCTGGTCACCATGAGGGTCCTGGTCATGGCAAGGTGAGCTGCTGGGGTGAAGCAGGCCTCTAAAGTCCCCACTGGACCACCTGGCAAAAGCAAGGGCTTGCAGGCCCTGGGTGCAAAGTACTTCCTGAGCAAGAGGACTCTTGTGTGCATGATCCATGCCTCTGCATGTTTAGCTGTGTGCAGGGTAAGCTGCCTTATCTTTGCAACTCCATCACATATCCCAAGGTCTGATGCCATGTTGAATGGGCATCAGTAAACTCCACAGTTCCCAGGACCACGCTGGGCACCCAGGAGATGTGGTGAGAAAAGCAAATCCTTCTTCTCTACATTGCTTCCTGGGTGGGTTTTATTTATTTATTTATTTAGCAATTCTATCACTCTTCCCATTCAGGTGCTATGTTAGGGATAGTCATCCTATCACCCAATGCCTACGAAAGCCCCGAGGGAGATCTGAATGTTTACATCTTCCAGATGCAGAAACAAAAGACCCAGAAACTAGATCCTTCTGAGGGTTGTGCAAGGTGAGCGAGGAGCAGAGCTGGGCCCTGAAAGCAGGCATGACTTTCTGACCCTCACTTTAATTGCTGCCTTCTGCCATAGCAGGCATCCCAGGATGGGGACCAGTGGCTTTTCTTCCCTCTGGTCCCCAGTAACTGTCTTTTATCGTCTGAGCTCCAGATGGCTCTAACTCTCCTTCACCAAGAGGTGAGAAGGAGGCCACGAGAAGGTTGGAGAGGGTAAGGGCTTGAGGTCAGATAGAAATAGGGGTCTTGCAGGTCCTGGAGGCATCCTGGCCTTTAGACATTCATTATTTTACAGGGGAATCTGACGTTTGCAAAGTAGCCCTTGCTAGAGCCTTGTATGCTCTTGGTTTATTGTCTTCTTTTTCCCGTGATATGCAGAATTCTAAGATGATTTGTAAACCTCCTACCCCTGTTGCCATGGACTGAATGTTTGCGTCTGTTCCCCCCCCCCCCCGAAATATACATACGTGGAAGTTCTCATCTATATTGGGGTGGGATTAGGAGGTAAGAAGTGGAGCTTCAGGAGGTGGTAAGGTGCTGAAGGTTGAGTCCTCATAATAGGATTAATGCCCTCATAAGGGACATGAGGGAAATGATCTGACTTCGCTACATGAAGACACAGCATCCCTCTGCAACCCAGGAAGAGTCAACTAGGAAGAAAAACAAACAGACAAGAGAGCCCTCATCAGTAACTGAATAGGCTGGCACATTGATCCTGGATTTCCCAGTTGGTTGTGTTGGTTGCTTATACCACACAACCTATGATATGGGTCACAGAAATCCGAAACAAGACATGGGGTAATACCTTCCTCTTGACTCTGATGGGATGTCACTCCCATGATTAGATTCCTTAGTATGGGACTTCCAGTAAATTGAAAAGGAGATTATCTGGGTGGGCCTGACCTAATTCAGTTGAGTATTTAAAGAGAGGTTGAAAGAATGAGAGGGTCTATAGGAAGGACTATGTCCCACGAAACACGGTGCCTCTAGGAACCGGGTTATGCTTGGTCAACAGCTAGCATGACAACAGGATCCCAATCACACAACCACAAGCACACGAATCGTGCCAGTAATCTGGAGGAGCTAAGTTTCTCTAGTGGAGCCCTCCCATCCCCACCCCCATGCGGCTGCAGCCAGCCAACACCTTTAGTGTAACCTTGTGATACCTTGACAACCCGGTGTTCAGACTCCTGGTCCAGGAACACCTGTTTCCTCTACCCATTAGATCGCACTGCCATGCCCCTGGCTCTGTCTGGCACCCCGAGGTGGACCAGGCAGATGCTTCTAGGCGGCGAGGCCGGACGCGAGCGCCCTCTGTCGGCCCGCGAAGGAGCGTGCCGGGCGCATGTGCGGGCCCTGGCGGAGGCGCAGCGGTGCGCTGGCTGTTGGCGTCGCTTGGTGACTCCCGGCGGGGCCTTAGGTGTTGGCTCTCGCATTTGGGGGTACTGAGAGTGTCCGCTCAGTGGGACCTGGATATGGCACGTGAGTTTCAGGGAAGTCATCTTTGAGACTTCCCTGTCCCTCGGGTGACCACTGGGTCTCTTAGGGAGCCGGGCCTGGGGCTGCGCTTTGGGAAGAAGGGGCCAGGGCGCAGGAGAACTTAAGCTAAGTAAGAGTTGTCTCTGTGGGAACCAGAGGCAGATGGAAGCGGGCGAGGCGAGGTTCTCTCAGGTAGCTCTGGGCCCATGACTGCCCTCTGAGAAGCAGGGAGGAAGTGGGGTTGGGGGGTGAAGTTGCCTCTGGGCAGATGGCCAGAACCCGGGACGCAGGTGCCACCCCAGTTAATGGAACCAGAGATCTTGGCTTCTTTCACCACCTTCTATCTTCCAGTCCCAGCGCAGGCCGTGGCCTGGTGGGGTCTGGTGAATCCTTTTGCCTAAGGGAATCAAGTCTCCCTGTGAGTTGAGTCTCTGCTACACTGTACGGATACTAAAGAGTCTCCATCCTGGCGCACCAGCCGAACTTAATTCTTCCAGTTTCTAACCCATTCCAAGAAGACAGCATTCAGCTGAACCCAGGGCCAACCTGCAATCAAAGGTGTCTTCCTGCTGTTTTAAAGTGGTGCTTGCTTGCTTTCTTTCTTTCTTTCTTTTTCTTTCTTTCTCTCTTTCTCTCTTTCTTTCTCTCTTTCTCTCTTTCTTTCTCTCTTTCTTTCTCTCTTTCTCTCTCTTTCTCTCTCTTTCTCTCTCTTTCTTTCTTTCTTTCTTTCTTTCTTTCTTTCTTTCTTTCTTTCTTTCTTTCTTTCTTTCTTTCTTTCTTTCTTTCTTTCTTTCTTTCTTTCTTTCTTTCTTTCTTTCTTTCTTTCTTTCTTTCTTTCTTTCTTTCTTTCTTTCTTTCTTTCTTTCTTTCTTTCTTTCTTTCTTTCTTTCTTTCTTTCTTTCTTTCTTTCTTTCTTTCTTTCTTTCTTTCTTTCTTTCTTTCTTTCTTTCTTTCTTTCTTTCTTTCTTTCTTTCTTTCTTTCTTTCTTTCTTTCTTTCTTTCTTTCTTTCTTTCTTTCTTTCTTTCTTTCTTTCTTTCTTTCTTTCTTTCTTTCTTTCTTTCTTTCTTTCTTTCACAGGCAGGGTGGACAGTGAGAGAGAGAGAGACAGAGAGAAAGGTCTTCCTTTGCCGTTGGTTCACCCTCCAATGGCCGCCGCGGCCGGCGGGCTGCGGCCGGCGCACCGCGCTGATCCGATGGCAGGAGCCAGGTACTTCTCCTGGTCTCCCATGGGGTGCAGGGCCCAAGCACTTGGGCCATCCTCCACTGCACTCCCTGGTGACAGCAGAGAGCTGGCCTGGAAGAGGGGCAACCGGGACAGAATCCGGTGCCCAGACTGGGACTAGAACCCGGTGTGCCGGCACCCGCAGGTGGAGGATTAGCCAAGTGAGCCTCGGCACCAGCCTTAAAGTGGTTTTATCATCCACTCAAAACTGCTTTGGCCATTGGTTTTCTGCTCGCCCCATAATATTTCTCTCACTCTCTCCCTTCCAATCTCTCCGTCCCCCTCTTGAAATTTCAAACATTCAAAGACAGGGTTATTAATTGCTGTCTCTAAAACCCTAGCAACAAATACTTGTTTTGACCTTTCTCACTGGAAGAATACATTCCCCAGATAGGGACATTTAGGTCCATTTGTTAGGAATCAAATCTAGAAAGACAACTAGAAAGAAAAAGAGAAGAGTGAGGTGGTGACTCATCCTGCACAGATAGGGCAGAGGCATTTGCCAGCCTGGATGACTCAGTTCTGTTCGAGAGCCCCAGATAGTGGGATATGAAGGGGTTAGCTCATTGCTCCCTGCAGCTTCCGGAGCTGGGAGTTGGGAGGATGTTTGATTTGGAACCACCATTCTTTTCTTAATATTCAGCCTGCTCCTAATCATTGAGCACAGGCTTTTCGTCCCTTCTACCAAAATGTTTTGCGTCAGTGTGAACACTTCTAAATTGAAATTCGAAATTATTATTCATTGAAAACTGGCTTGACACAAAGAAAGGAACATGAATGAAACCGTCTAAACCGCCCTTGCATTTCCAAGTGCGAGTTCAATTCCTTACAAAGTCATTGTTATGGGTTTAGGGGAAATTTAGTCAATTCCCAAGTGCCACCTCCAGAGGGCACAGCTGTCTCAAAAACAATTTTTTTTAAATACCTTCAATTTTGTCCAAGCTCTTGAGTAAGAGATTCTATCTGTATTAGGCGGTGATTGTGATTCCTGGGATCCAAACTTGAGGTATTTTGACATCATATTATCTTAATGTTATTTAGATATTATGGTAGTCCATTTGTTTCAGCAAGTATTTAACATAATATTTCTACTTTTTAAAAAATGAAAAACTCATCACTCTGCTGTTAATTTGCCCCTGACTTAAAAATCTCTACTTCTGTTCACCTTTAACCCATCACTTCAACAGAGTCAAAAAGCATGTTTAATTTTTCAAAATCCGTTAAAAAGTTTATTGGCATCCAAAGCCCAAAGGCACCTTCAAAAAGTATGAAATGTGTTGTTCTTCCGTATAATATTATTTTGTATTTAGAACCCAAAGTATTATTGTAGAGTGAATGCTTTGGAAACTTTTTTTTTTCTTTTGAAGCTACACAAAACATCTACGTATTTATTTTTGCAGCATCAAAATTTATGGTGACTGTTTATTTAAAAATGCTTTGATTCACTTGCAGAGGAAGGGAAGTTGACATGAATTTCCTTAGAAAAGATTGACATTGTTTTCTTCTAGAATGTACATTATACAGTTCACTTTCTCCTTGCACTGTCTCAGCCATTTCTGCCATATTTAGTGTGAAACTGAATTGTATAAGGCTAAAATCTAAGATGAGGGAGAACCAAGGGTTCAAGCAAATACTTTATGTTTATTTCTTTGTGTCTGTTACTTGCTGTTCACTTTGGCCAGTTTTTCTTTCCTGTTATTCATGCTTTCCCAGTTAACATTAAATATAAGGAAACTGGCAACAGGGTAGGAAAGGGACTGCTGTAAAGTATTTAAAACTGCTTAACATATTTATAAGAAATCACTTTTTAGGTTTTGGAAGCTTATTTCCATGTTGGCATGGAACATTTTGGAAACTGATTCAGAGTAGGTGTTGAAAATGTTTAATGTTTGTGTCTTGTAAAATGAGAAAGAGAGCACACTACCAAAACAGAGTGTGTTCTACAAGAAAACTGCATGGGGTGGGTGTTTAGCCTCGTAGTGAAGATGTCCACTTCCCACAGCAGAGTACCTGTTTTTTTTTTTTTTTTTAAATATTTATTTATTTATTTGAAAGTCAGAGTTACACAGAGGAGAGGCAGAGAGAGGGAGAGAGAAAGGTCTTCCATCTGCTGGTTCACTCCCCCGATGGCCACGACGGCCAGATCTGTGCCAATCCTAAGCCAGGATCCAGGAGCTTCTTTTGGGTGTCCCATGCTGGTGCAGTGGCCGAAGGAAGTGGGCCATCTTCCACTCCTTTCCCAAGCCATAACAGAGAGCTGGATCGGAAGTGGAGCAGCTGGATCTTGAATCAGCGCCCAGATGGGATGCTGGCGCTTCAGACAAGGGCATTAACCCGCTGTGCCACAGTGCTGGCCCCATAAAGTACCTGTTTTTGTTGTTGTTGTTGTTGTTATTTTGAGTACCTGGTTTTAACACCTAATTCCAGCTTGCTTCTGATGCACACCTTGAGAGGCAGTAGCTGATGGTTCAAGTACTTGGGTCCTGTCACCCACATGAGAGACCTGGATTGAGTTCCTGGCTCCCAACTTCAGCCCCCACCCAACCCTGGCTGTTGTAGGTATTTGCAGGGAGTGAACCAGCAGATGGGAGTTAACTGTCTTTCTCATAAATTTTAAAAAATTAAAAGTGAAATCATGCTTAGGAAATGGTATTAGCTAAGCATGTTGAAATATCAGGAGAGGGCCCCAAGAAATATCCCTGAAGTCAAGTTAAGTCATGCATGAGCTACTCAGAGCTCATGTGTATGGGAGAGAAGTATAATTACCAAGCCATGAATTCATTCCTCTTTTATTTGAATTCAGAACAGCAAATGTTAGCTTAGTAATTTATTCCTTGGCCTTGTGTATTAGTCTAGTCTCCCCAGAGAGACAGTCGAAGCTGTCTGATGCCCAAGAACCAACTGGTAAATATTATTGTATTTTTTTCTCTTTTCCATAGTTACTAACCACACATTAGACCAAAAAGATCTTGCACAAATAGTTGTCAATGAATCGCTGGGCTCTGGAGTTGCTGACCAAGTCCCACTCTCAGCTAGAGAATGGCTGACTCTTGAAATCTTAAGGCATTTGTGAAATCCTGAGTGCTTTTCTCCATTATGTCTCTGGGAGGCCTGAGCATACATTTCCTTAGGGGAGTGGATGTACAGCTGTTATCTGATGGGTGACTTGCAGAACCCTTATCAGAAGCATTTGGGCAGAATACCTCTGAGGCTGGTGTAGTGAAAGGGTTTCAGATGAGGGTGAGTTACACAGAATAGTTGCAGTGGTAGGGTCAGGAACCCAACTGCTTCACGGGAACAGAGATGACTAAATAAAAATAGGCCATCTCCTGCCCTCATCCCTGTATGTATATATCCTAGAACTTCACTTAATCATCTGTAAATGTTAACTGCCCTTTGCAGTGGAGGATTAAGTGGAGGCTATCAGAGATGGGTCCATGGTTCGTCCTGTCTCTGGAGAAAGTTTTTATTAGGTGGCCTGGAAAATCACCTGACAATGAAAATGTTATGGGATTCTGCATTGAGCTTGCATTACATGTATTTTATTACAATGAAAGACGATTTTATGCATGCTGAGGCATCATAAGGAAATGTGAGGTGAAGACCAACAAGGCGGAGTACGGCATCATTAGATTAAGGGTGCGCTGTCCCAATTCAGGGTCACATTTCTTGTTCTGTGCTGCCTGTTAGCCTAGGGACATGGGTTGATTACATGGCTAGTTCAGATTTGCCGTCTCTGGCACATGAGTCGAGTTTGCTATGTTTATAATTCTAGTCCAATTAGAAATGCATTTAGAGAGCTAATGTTATTCGCAAGAATTTAGAAGTAAATTCCTTAGTAAAATAAATGGAACTTTGGTAAAGGGAATTGTAACCCAATTTTGAGAAGTCTGAATGTTTTTCTATCAGCTTTGCTTGACATCTGGTGAAACTTTGGGGGGCATTCAGGAGGAAGCAGGCAGGACTCATGTGTTCTCACTGTTTGACTTAGGGCCTGGCTTAAAGTTTTTTCTTTTCTTAAAGTTTGAATGACACAGTTTTAAAAAAATTAATTAGAAGGGCAAATAGAGAAAGATATATTTCTCATCCTCTGGTTCACTCTCCAAGTGCTTTCAGACAGCCAGTGCTGGGCCAAGCCATAACCAGGAATCAGGAACTCCAGCCAGGTCTTTCTCTTGGATGGCAGAGACCTAAGTATTGGAGCCATCATCTGCTGCCTGCCAGGGAGTCCATTAGCAGGAAGCTGGATCAGAAGTGGAGCCAGGAATCAATCTCCAATATGGGATGTAGACATCCAAAACCATGTCTTTAATGTTCTCCCAGCTACTACCACATTCTGTAAAGGTGACTCATTCATTTAAAACGATGCAATTAATCTAAACAGTTCCATTTCCCCCCGTATTGTCAAGGCATTTACCTGGTTGCCTGTATATCTGTGTAGATTGATGAATCCCTCATCAGGGGCAGCATCTCATTCTGTGTTGCAGATGGAGTGTCATACACGAGGATCAATCAGTGTCCAAACCATAGTCACCAATAGCCAACAGTGTCTCTCTCTTGGTTATGTTCAGTGACTTTAGTTCAGGGTAATCTGAACTAGGCCATCAGAAACAGAAAGCCAGGACAGTACCCTTGTGTTTGATGGAAGTGGCCTCCCGGTGGCACTGGAGGCCACTTGGCTGTGCTCAGAAAGGCCTCACGTTTAGCAGGCAGAAAAGATACAGAACACACCATCCCCAGATCAGACTCTTCAGAGTCTGTTTGATTCCACTTGCTGTGATGTGGATGGGTTCCTACATTTTACCTTCAGTCTCTGAAAGTGGTTTGGGGCTGGTTGCACACTCTGGTGTTTGTTAATTCCTGAGGTGACACTTTCAAGTTCCGATGTTTGATGTTCCACAGTCCCAGAAAGAATGATTTGATCCTGTAAGAAAAATTCAATTGTTTTCCATCTTGCCGTTCAAGCCGATGGCCCCATGGTTTTAGCAGGTATTCTTTTTCTCAAGCAAGCCTGAATCATGGGGGGGTGGGAGGGGAGCTCTTAGGACATTGTAATAATGTAAATAGCAAGCCGGTGGAATTACAAATATTAACGGAGTGATTTTTAGAGCGAAGATTTGGTTACGGTCTTCAAGAGGGATGACTATTTTACATGGTCCAGAGAGCCCTCTTTTAATGTCATGTCTGTGGCTTTCCGTACTTTGAAAACCATCCTCTGCTTGCTAAGAAGAGAAAAATACAGGCTAAGGAATGAAATGGTTTGGACACATTTCATTTAGTCAGATTCCACACCTGCCCCGCTGCCCCGTCCCCCTCCCCAGTCCTCCTGATGGTTTTCAACCTCTCCGGTTCTCTAATGATGTTACTTGGAGAATTAAAGACAACCCAAAAAGCAAAACAATAGCAAAGAAGAAGGGTCTGACAAGAACAATGAACCGAACTCTCTAGACCCTTCGCAGAATGGCAGCCAAGACAAAGGACGGTTTTCACTCTTTTATAAAAGCTGCCCTTACCTTTTCTTCCCTTTCAGGCCTTTTTCTGGTCTTGGTTTCCTTGCAGCTTTCTGCATCTTATTATGAATAGCTATTTTAACTTCTCCTTTTTTATTAATAAATAAGATGATATTACTGTTGCTAATTTACTGTTTGGAAAGTAGAGGCTTTTAAGTGGGCCTCTTGAAGGTTTTAGAGTAATTGCAATTTTAAGTCTTTCTCTTTTTTCACCCATTGAGTCTGATTTTTCTCTCAGCCAGAGTGTTTTGCCTATTCTTTACTGCTGTTTTTTTTCTTTTCTTTTTTCTTTAATAAAAAAAGATCGAAAGTTGTTCTACAAATACAGCTGAAAAAAAAAAATGTTTCTCAGTGAAAAACAACAACCCTGAAATGAAAGGCAGCTCAAATCAGACCAGAACAGACTTGCAAAGTGAAGCCGATGTCCTGGGGGCAGAAGGGAGAAACGCTAATGTCCCTTGTAATCAGTTTGGGCCATTTCAGTACTAAATGACAGGATCAAGAAGAAAAATTTTGAAATTGATTTTTAAGACTGCCTGAAAAAGGAGACTGAAATGAATATTAAGTGATTTCTTTGGGGCTGTCAGAAATAATAATGGAAGAAGAGACAGGCCCAGCATTGCTGCAGATACAGGATCAGGAGTTTAGAGTCAGTGCAGATTGGAGATGAAGATCTGCACTCCAGTTTTTACAAAATGTTAATAAACGGAAAGGAAAGGAAGCAGCAAAGGGAGCTAAGGAAGAGTGTAAGCGGATATGAGCTGGACAGGGTAGTGGAAAAGACCTGACACCACATATCGAAGGTATGGTACCGTGTGGGGCATGTGCTGTGCTCCCGGCTCTATGGGGCTAAAAGAACAGCCCATTTCCCAGGGAAGGTGGGGGGCTGCACTGCAGAAGGTGTGGATGTGGGAATGGCTTTGTATGGACACATCCATACACTCCCACCGGCAGCCATATACATTTATGAGTTGGCTGGGTGGAGTGGGGTTCCAGGCTGGCTGTTGAATGAGCCCATATGGCATGAGGATTGGATTTATGTCTTTGGTCTCATTAGCACCATGTTGGAACCAACAGAGGTAGCTGACTAATTAATACAGAGATGCATTGGGTGTTCTCTGGGATTTGGAATCAGTTTCCCTTAAATTAGCCATGTCAATTACCACAAGTCTGTAGATACTAAGAGTTGGAAAAGGATCTGGCAGGATTTAAAAACAAATGGGAAACATGAGAAATTTTAATAAAAATAGAGAACACCCACCTTACCAGCCTTGTGCTTTTCCAGCATGCCAGTGCTTAATACTAAGTGTTACAGCTTTGGGAAGGACCAATCCGACTTTTTGTTAGTTTACTTTTTCTACAGTCTGGTTTCAAAAGTTTCTTGAATTCCATTTTTTTTTCTTGTTCCCAGAATACATGGACTGGAAAACTCAATTTGCAGCTTACTGCTTACTGATATTGAAGTGGATGGTAAGCCTTAGTTCACCTCTCTTGTGGAAACAGTAGCTCATCTTCCTGTTTGGATCCTTCTCACCTTCTCTTTGTCTTATGGGGTTTTCTGTCAAGGCACATGGCCTTTCCTAAGTCGCGAGGTGGGCAGTTTTGAGTCTAAGCCAGTGTTTCTCAACTAAGGGTGCTTTGGCCAGCGAGGGACATTTGGCAATGTCTGGGGAGATATTTTGTCTGAACTACAGTGGGTCCCATGCGCATATAGTGTGTACAGGCCAGGGATCTTACTGAACATTTTCCAGTGTACAGAACAGACCCCTACAACAAAAAATCATCTGATCCAAAACATCAGTGGTGTTAAGGTTGAGAAATGTGACCTAAGTCTTTTTCTTCTGATACTTTAAAACTTAAGATGTGTGATATAAACAATGAACTTAAAAAATGATAGGAACTCATTCAGTACAGTAGCAATGCCTATTTACAACTGTCAAGTTGTTCCTGCTAAGTAGATCTCAAATCTTTCTTCATTCCCACCATTTTCTGTGCTAGGAGCTCCAGGGTTTTGATTTATTCCACGAGCTGTATGATACCCTTTTGATAAAGTCTTTTCTGCTTAAATTATCCAGAGAAATGTTCTCTTCTTGCAAAGAATTCTAAATAGCTAGTACCAAAAAAACCTAAATATGGTTGTTGAGTAGCTAGCCGGTAGTGGAGGGTCAAGACAGAGCAAGGAGAAACCACAGAAAGGAAAAAGAACTCTATACATTTGGGGTTTCTTGTCCTGACCCAAGCCAAACTGCTACTGCAAGGGAGAATCAGTAGACTAATAGATTGCTGGGAGCTCGCTCCAAAGTGGGAAATAAAGTTTTCCAGGATGATAGGCTATCAATGGCAGCAGATTAAGTGCAAAACCTAAACCGAGGGATTAGAAGTAGTAATAAGTGACCTCTACCTCTTAAACTCTGTCGTGTCTTTCACCTCCTTGGGCTGATGTGCACAAATGCCTAAACCAGGGACTGAAGATAAGTTTCTCAGTCTTAAAAAAAAAAATCTCATTTCAAGCTTCATTTTAAAATAATGAAAGCATAGTTGGCAGTACCTGACTCACATCATAGAAGTTTTCTTTAAAGATTTTTAACTCAGGGCTGATGCTGAGCTTCGTGCTCTATCCCATTAAACAGGAGAACCTTTTTCAAATGAAGATGATCCTGTGAACAGAATGGTTTGATTACTGAGGCTGGAATAGGGGACTGTGGGAGGCTGCTTGGGTCTGTTTAGCTGTGGGAGACCTTGGGGGCAGCCTCATGAGAAGACCGGTTCTGTTGGAAGCTAAGTGCATGGGCTGGAATATGTTAAACTATTCTTCAGTGAACAAAATCTCAAAAAATATGTGAGCATACAGATAGGAGATTCGTATTTGAGATCTCATGAGGTTCATTGTACTTCCAAGAGAGGGTTTCTTTTTTTTTAAGATGCCAGCAAAATGCCATGGTATTTTATTTTTGTCTCTGGTAAATTGCATTGGAAACTTAAACAAATTAAACATCCTGTTTTGTGTTTCAGAGACTCACTGGGGAAAGTCTGATGCTTCAGATGGGAAGAAACATCAGGAAATAAGATACTGTGCGCAATCACCTTTTTTGAAACAGTTCTGCATGTGCTGGGGCCAGGGAGGGGTGCCTGGGTAGTTCAGTGTCACTCAGAGTTGCAAGCAGTTGTGTTTATCAAAGAAGAAAACAAAGGTGGAATGTAGGGAGGTACAGTGTGTGTGTCTTATTATGCTATAATAAGATGCTTATGCTATGATAATAAGAGAAATATGTTTATTGCTTTTTATATTTTAAGGATTTATTTCTAATGTACTAGTGATCCTCAATTAAAATTCATTATTGGCCGGTGCCGCGGCTCAATAGGCTAATCCTCCGCCTGCGGGCGCCAGCACACTGGGTTCTAGTCCCAGTCAGGGCGCCGGATTCTGTCCCGGTTGCCCCTCTTCCAGGCCAGCTCTCTGCTGTGGCCAGGGAGTGCAGTGGAGGATGGCCCAAGTGCTTGGGCCCTGCATGGGAGACCAGGATAAGTACCTGGCTCCTGCCTTCGGATCAGCACGGGGCGCTGGCTGCAGCGCGCCGGCTGCGGCAGCCATTGGAGGGTGAACCAACGGCAAAAGGAAGACCTTTCTCTCTGTCTCTCTCTCTCTCACTGTCCACTCTGCCTATCAAAAAAAAAAAATTTCATTTTTAAAGCCACTTTGAGAAAACGTTAAAATAAATCAATAAAAATAATAATTCATAATCATTATCGAAATGAAGGTAAAGGGATAGAAATTAGCAACTGAAACTAAGAGCTTGCCTTTGGAATTTACTGGGGACTGTATTTTTCTTGAGTTCTCCATCTCTAAAAAGCATTTTCTATCATTTTCCATGTTGGGAAAATGAACACAGTTTCTACCTCAACACCCCCCTCCTCCCAGCCCCAATGTACACTGGTTTTTTCTAGAATCACAGTATTGCTTCCCTTTGATGCCTTTCTGCTCAGACCAATGGAACTGTCCAGGAGGTTGCAGTCGGGCTTGTGCCCTCCTGAGCCCGAGTGGTCGAATTAGCATTTTATTGCTAATTTTCGTGCTTCCTGCTTTCAAGAGGGTCTTCTAGACAGTGGGAGCTGTCTGGCTCCTTTACTTTTCCTTAAAACATCTCAGCGCCCTCCACCCCAGCGTGAACTCTCAGTTGAAATACTACATTTAAAGGCCAAGCAGCACCCAAATGAATGGGTGTTTGCAGCACCTTTCAAATGTCACTTTAGAAAAAAAAAAATCTATAAAGTGAATGCTCAGGTCCCTGGGGAAGGAGCAGAGCAAACTGTCGCCCTTCCCCTCCTCCCTCTGCTTAGAGATCCGCTCTCTCCCTCTCTCCCCATTTCCTCCTACCTCCCACTTCCTCCCCCACACACCTGAGCAATATGACATTCTGGTTTGGGTGTATGCCCTGGAGGCTGAACTATGCAAGAAGTGTCACCCGCAGAGGTGTTTCCTTTCAGAATGTCATTGTTTAACTTCAGGGTCCTGTTATTCTTGTGTGAATGAAATGTCAGAAACGAATTTCACCGTGTAATTTCCCAGGCATTGACAGGTCTTTGCCATCTGTCATTGGATCCTGGTTTTACCTTTGGTTTCCTGCCATGTTTAGGGTTTCGACCTATCCCTTTGAGTCCTGGTAATTTTACCTCTCAATAGAGCCTCCGATGGAGGGCTCTGCTGCCAGGGGTGAATTTTGTGACTTTAGAGATTGCAGCAATTTCTTTCGTAGGCTTTGCTTATTATTATTTTTGAAGCCTCAAGTGTCATGAATCCTGTCACTTGAACAGTGTCGTTCTTGGTGATTAATGCCATGTGTTATCTATTTATATCCTCAGTGTTTGCTGATGAGGAGGGGTGGCCTTACACACACACACACACACACACACACAAAACTCAGCCTTGCTTTTTGAAATGCAGGACTGAGTTCTGTTTGCTGAAAGAGGTGGTTTAGGGCAGAAAAATTGTTTTAGGAAGAGGAAAAAAATGTAATTTTTTTATAAGAACTCAACTTTAATTGGAAAGAAGAAAAACTAAAGTTTTTCATTCCCTACATAGTGGAGATCTTGAAAAAAAAAATCCTCTTGCTCTGAAGTCAGAAGACGGATTTTATAAAGTACAAGCAGATTGTCTTTGAACTGAATTTTAAAGCTCGCCTGTCAGCGTTGACAAGTTCCCGAATTCAATTTTCAAACTAAAACTTAGAAAACTGGGAAAGACATTGTGTCTCCTCGGTAGCTTATCAAAAGAAATGAGGTGGCAGGCTCACCCTGCTGTCTTTGGGCGGCCAGGTAGAGGCAGTTGGACGCTCCCTGGCAGGCTGGCACTGATGCCTCCCGGAGACAACGCCTGTTTGAGATAGGTTACGGTAGGAAGAGCTTCAGCACCTAAAAATGGCCGAGACCAGAGGACTAGGACAGGGAGGGTGCTACCAACTTTAGAGGAGCTTTAACCACCAGTGATCCTTTCCAAACACTGGTCTTCATGCATGGCAGAAAAAGGTTTAAGACACAGACAGTAGCATTCTAGTTGTCGCTATACAAGAGCAGGGTTCGCCTACATACAAATCCAAGCACAGCCACCGCCAGCTCTCGGAGCTTCCTTTTTGGATTAAAAACATACTCGTCATGCCTCCCAAATTCTCAAGGTCTTCCTTGTCTGTGAGATAATAACTTGTCCTAAAAAAAAGAAGACATATTGAAATTACTATATCAGTATTAATATAAGCAATTGTTGAATACAATGTGCTAGGTGAGGGGTCTTTAAAAATTTATGGAAAATATATGTTCTGAACAAACTATACATGGATTTTCAATTTTTTGCACTAAAATAAACTAACCTTCTAATTCCATTTTCCCACGAATTTTTTTTTTAAGTTTATTCACTTGGGAGAGTGAGAGGGAGAGGAGAGAGAAGAAGAAGGGGACAGGGGGAGGGAGGAGAGGGAGAGGGAGAGGGAGAGGGAGAGGGAGAGGGAGAGGGAGACTCATCCACAGGGTCACTTTGGCCCTAAAAGCTGAAGCCAGGAAACTCAGTCCCAGTTTCTTGCATGGGTAACAGGAACCCAATCACTGTGCCTTCTGTGGTTCACACTAACAGGAAGCTGGAGTCAGGACCTGGGTGTTAAATCCAGGCACTGATATGGTACACAGGTATCTTAACTGCTAGGCAAAATGCCTACCCCACCTGTGAACCCTTTGAAGAACCCTCCGATACTGTGTTAGAGCCTATTAAATCTTGTAACAACCCAGTGAAGTAGGTGGTGACATCACCGTTGTGCAGATGTGGAAGTGAAGTTCAGTTTATTGAGCACTTTCCTACTAATAAGCAGAAGAGCTGGGATTTAGACCCCACTCTGATTCCTAACCTTGCTTCTGAATGCTATGCTGTAGAATCTTCCCCAGAGTCCTAACAATGATGAGCTCAGTGGTAGAATTTCTTCCTACAGATTTTCTCAAAAATAAATAAATATCATGACCTTTTGAATACTCTTCAAATTGTGTAATTCTATTAAGCCTTAAATTTTCACAGACTTTTATATCTATTTGGACTTTAAAAATTCAGATTTATTAGTTACTATATTTCATCTTTACTCCTGTAACTGTTATACAAATTTATTAAGTTGAAATCTTATTAGCTGGAGCTCTCAAGTAGCCAGATGTTTTGCTTTGTCTGCCCTGCCCCTTGCATTCTGATGTGAGAAGGAGAAAAAAAAAAAAAAAAACACAGAAAAATAAGCTCATGCCAGAATTTCTTTTAAAGGTCAACCATGACCTGTGGTCCTAACCCTTTTTAGTTAAATGTGAGTCTATTTCCTTATGGCTGTGAAATGCTTAATCAACCACAAAGTCCACTAAAAGTGTTAAGGTAGTAGTTGTATTAGGGTAAGCCAATGTCTGCGACAGAATCCCTGTGTCTCAGTATGTCAACACAATAAAAGTCGGTTTCTCTTGCACCTGATGATCCAGTGGGAGTCTGGTGTTGGTTGCAGCTCTGCTCCATACACACATTTGGGTACCTGGACTGTTTCTGTCTTGTGCTTCTGACAGTCCTCTAGCATCTCATGGTTCTCCACTGCATCTGTGAATCTGGAAACAAAGGAAGGCAGCCAATCAGGAAGATTCTCTGGGGCCAGACTGAAGTGGTGCAGAGCGCTTCTCTCCACATTCCAATGGCCAGGGCTCAGCCACACAGCCTCACCGAACCGCAAGGGTGGATGAAAGATGCAGTCGAGTGCTGTGCCAAGGAAGAAAAGGAAATATGGCTTGGTCTTTACCTATCCCCGTCACTGTTGTACTGTGATAGTTCTTCATGAGAGTGTATAGCCCTTCCGTTATTGTGAACCACCTATTGTCATATAGATTACTGGTTTCCAAAGCTTGGGTCATTAAAAAAAAATCTCCTAAGCTTTACCCAGACCCACACAAAATTAGAATGGGTGTGAGGGTAGGGGTGAGTATAGAAACAGGCTGGAAATCTACATTTTCCAGAAGGTCTTCATGATTCAGATATAGCCAGTCCAACACCACTTTGATGGTTTGGAATCACTGATCTAGATGAAGCACTCGCTTAGGCAAAGATACAGATTAACTCATTTCAGGAAGTTTGCTTTGTTTTTTGGTTTGCTTTGTTTGTTTTTTTAGCAGAAGAGACTGACAGAAAAAAGAGTGATCAGTAGTAAGTTAATACAAATCTCTGTTTATACCAAGCCTTCTAAGTAATTAAAACTTTGAACATATTCTGTGATCAGTTGGTTTTTTTTTTCTTTTTTTTTTTTAAGATTGATTTCTTATTTGAAAGGCAGAGTTACAGAGGCGGGGGGGCGGGGGGGTCTTTCATTTGCTGGGTCACTTCCCAAATGGTTGCAATGGCTGGAGCTGGGCCAATCTGAAGCCAGGAACCTGTAGCTTCTTCCAAGTCTCCCTCATGGGTGCAGAGGCCCAAAGACTTGGGCCATCCCCTGCTACTTTCCCAGGCCATAGCAGAGAGCTGAATTGGAAGTAGAGCAGCCGGGATTCAAACCGTCACCCATATGGGATGCCAGTACTGCACGTAGTGGCTTTTACCCACTATGCCACAGTTCTGGCCCCCAGTTGTTTTCAAAGTCCAGAGAATACTTCATGTGTAAGACCGCCTCATTTCCCACGCAGCATTCCATGTAAGGGAGGGCCATCCTGGATATTGTGGACACTGCCTACCTATATTTTCTAATTTTAAAAAGTGCTCCATGTTTTATTGCAACCTTTTCCATCTTCCTATCAAACACAATCATACATTTCTAGTTACCCAAATGACCCCATAAAATTAACGCAATTTTAGTAAAACTGTTTTCTGAAGTAAGCAGTCATTAGATTTCAAGAATCAAATTGTGTGCGTTCTATATTCTGTCTTCAAGTACATGGAATTGCTAGTTTGTTTATTTGTTTTTAACTCACATGATCCTTGTATAAAATACTTCTCTCTGTAGATTGTTTAATAGTGTGTGGCTTTTGAAGGATAAAGGTGCCATCTTGTAACCAAAAAAAGTTGTGGTGGTAAAATTGGTCTTATCAGCTTTGCTGGACCATTCCGTGGTTTCCACCCCAGGTTACAGTGGGAGAGCTCAAGGTGATATTTCAGCTTTACTCGTTCATGTTGCCATCGTGTTGGATTTATGAAAGGCCACTGAAATTTATCACCCTTCTCTGTTATTCCAAAACCATAATTTTCTAGTCTCCTGCTTGCCTGTGAGCATTTCTGATAAAATGTGCAGCTCTTTGAACCTTCATGGCATGAATTTGTTCATGATCTTAAATTATATTTTGCTGTGGCACAAACAGAGGATGAGAAAAACTGGTCATTCCACTTCCCTATGGAGGGCAACATTGCAAACGATTTTGCATAGAGCCTCATATTACCCTTAAAATTCTGTGTTCTCCATTGCCTACCTAATAATGTTCACCTGCCTTGGCCTTGCTTTCAAGTGTCCTCATACTCTTACCTCTACTTGGAACTGCTGGTGAACTTCATAGCACTCAGCCCCTGGGTCCTTACCTGGAATCTCTACCCAAGCCAGTAAGTTAATTCTTCGTTCCCCAGAACATCTTGAGTTTTTTTGCCCATCATAAAGATGATATTTCCTCATATTTCCAAGCCACATTTCTTCCCAAATGAAATCCAACCTATTCTTTAAAATTTGGTTTGAGATGCCACAGACTCTGCAATCTTCCTGTGATTTTGCCTGCACTTATCAGGGAGTTTAGTTTTAGTTTTAGTTTGGAGTATGCTTGACAAATTCTGTACTTCAGTGTAAGCTCCTGAAGATCAAAGATCTGCTTTATTCACCTCCATTCCCTAGAGTGCTTTAACTATGGGAAGCATTCAGTAAGTGACCTTCATAAAAAACAGCATTCAGTTGAGGACTGTGCTACAAAGCGAAAACCCAACATTAGACTTTCAATGCAGAGCATGGTTTCCCAACGTGGAATAGTAATACAAGTTACTTTGGGGGAAAGGATGTGGTTCCATTTACATAGGTTTCTTTACTAGGGGACTTTTCAGAGTCCTTAATAGGCTTATACAGTATAATATGTGAATGTGACTGTCTTTGAGATGAGGCAGTAAGCATCATATTTCCTATTCTTTTGACCACAGAACGCATTTTTATGAAACATATTGATGAACCAGGATTTTTAGTAACTCATTTTGGGAAATATTAATTTGGATAATATTCTGCCTTTTTGTAATACCCTTGATAATGAAAAGTACTTTTACAATTAAAGTCATTCTCATTTATTCTGAACATCACTGACGGCTCATGAGAAAACAAAAAATACTGTTTTTTAGTTTACACTCCAAGGCATCATTATTTTGGATGTTGTGTGTATATGTGTTTGTAAACTGCCAAAATTTATCAAATATACTTTGGGCTTTAGCTAAAAGATATGTGTAATTGTGGAAAATTCCTGGTGATGTTAATGTGACTTAGAATAATGAAGACACACAGCCAAGAGCCTTATCCCTGTCAAACATCTTTGTAGAGAGATGCAAATGCCTTTGTCTTAATAGCAATTTTCCTGTAGATTGCCCAGCATTCAGACTATTTATGCAAATCTCCATTAATGCAAGCTTTATTTGATGATTTGCGGAATGTAAAATCAACAATTGAGGGTTCTTTTTTTCATTATTGGTTTATCTGTTCCACACCTTCTTTCTGTGGACACACACACACAAAATCAGGTCATTGTGTGTTTAGATTTCTCTTTAAATGAAGTCTGTTATTGTCAGCAGTCATTTGTCACGACTGTAATTGCATGTACAGTGGATGAGATTGAATTTCAGAGCAAGAGGAGTGAAAGGATCTTTGAAATTGAAGTTAAACCTATGATTTTTTGTGAACTTTGGGGTGCCTAATTAAACGATTAGTAACAAGCAGGAGTTTCCAAATGTCAAGTGTATAATTATGAAATAAACAAGAGCTGGTCTTTCCAATACATTTCTATGCTGTGCTCTGTTCCCCCTCACGAGGCCCCAAACTAAGTCCTCCGCTGAAGAGCTTGAAATTAGGATGGATTTCCACAGCTAATGGACAGAAACTGTGTCTTTGGGGATATCATGACTAAATATATAGGGTAAGAGTGAGTTTAAACCTGTTAAATGTATCCATGAGAATTGATTTTATCTCTCAAAATATGTATTATCAAGAAATCCATTTTCATTCATTTTTATGTCTTTATTTGGCTTCCTTCAGCCTGTCTTACCATTGAGTTTCACCACAAACATGTTAGAATTCAAAATGGTTAAATTTTTATACTGAAAGTGAATTAAATTTGGAACGGGGAAAGGGATAGGGGAATATGTGATAAGTCAAACATGCTAATATTTAATTGAGCATAAAATCTTCTCTTGTATTAATTAGGACTGATAATGGAAAGTGAGTAATCTTTTCAATTATAAAATATTATAAAGTTTTAAGGATAAGGGATCTCGTTTTGTAAGCCCCCAACTCCCACTCCTCAGTTTACCCCTGGTGTTTCTGTATACATAGTTAGGTTTAGAAAATTCCTATTGGTTTTAGCCAATCAAATGGTAGACCTGTTTATGCTAGGGAGAGTGGTAGGCACAAAGAAAATAAAACTTCTTAGCTGTTTCCCTGAGAAGTTTGAAAGCTTTTTGAGAAGGCAAGGTATATACAGAATGGAAAAAATGATC
Organism: Oryctolagus cuniculus; assembly: GCF_051225735.1. Lineage (NCBI taxonomy): Eukaryota > Metazoa > Chordata > Mammalia > Lagomorpha > Leporidae > Oryctolagus > Oryctolagus cuniculus. The sequence goes on from NC_142877.1 coordinate 99,831,478, forward strand.
AGGTATTATAAAAAATTTTATTTTTATAATTTATTGTTATTATATAAGACATGAGTTAGCTCTGCTTAAAAATATAAAGCACGTATGGTTTATGCACATAGATAAACAGAGAGAGGTAGACTTACCTAGTTCTTTTGTTGTTTATCTTCATATCAACATGGCTTATTTCAGTGATTAACTTATGGGCATATGTGCCAGCTTAGCTGCGTAAAATAGAAATTAAAAAAAAAAAAAAAACATTGGTCAGCAAGACATTGGTTTATTTCTGTCTCATGAGAAAGCTCAGAGGCAGGTAGCACAGGGATGCTGCAGCAATACCATGATACTGGCACATACCCAGCTGGCTCCAGCTCCCTGCCTTGTCCTGGCCTTCTTTTCATGATCTGCTATGGTTTCTAGAGTTTCAGAATCCAATTTAAGTTCCAGGTAATGGGACTGAGGATACAGGGAGAAAGCTATGCCTCCAAGGATACTTCCCAGCTATTGTACTATTGTACACATACTTTAGCTCATCATTGACCAGAATTTAGTCTCAGGGCCATAATTAGTTGCCGGGGGATAGAGTGTATATGTGTGTGTGTGTGTGTGTGTGTATGTGTGTCTTGGAGGGTGTTCTGGTTGTGTGACAATGGACTAGATAAATATCAAAGTTTTTCTTAAGGAAAAAGGAGAGAGGAGATTTGGGGAGGAAGCTGGCAGTCTCTGCCATACATTGTTACTAATTTTTTATATTATGATGCCAAAATGAACCTTCTTGAAGGTGGGTAACTATTAGTACATGCCACATAGTGTTATGTTTCAGGTGACTTTTGAGAATAGAAAGTCCTTGAGGAGGGGTATAGATAAAGGTATGTTCATGGTAAGCTAGGGTGCATGGAAAAATGATGAAAAGTCTGGATAAACTGCAAATGGGAGGAATGACTGAGGGTACATCCAAGTTGGGCAATGGTTATGCACCAATTCCTGTAGTTACACATTCAACAGCTGTTGATTGAATACTTAGTATGCGTCAGATACTGGTTGTGCAGAGATAGGACTGACAGCCCCTGCCCTCCTTGGAACTCCCAGACAATAACTCACAGCCCTTTGATAAGCAGACCAGTCTGCTTTTGGGACAGGCATGAGGGGAGTGAGGGCTGGATTAGAAAGGTTAGCAAAGACTACGAAGAACTTGGACTCCTAGTTAAAGAGATTGAACTGGATCTTGTAGCTAGTGGGGAGCCCCTGAAAGCTTCAATCAGAAAAATGATCTGAATCTAGGGGTGTTAGAGGAAAACAAATCTGATGCACACAGGTTAACTGGAGGAGGCCAAGAAGACTTAAAGCAGAGTGGTCACTCAAGTTGTTACTCAGCTTTCCACATGAGGTGCTGTGGCCCTGAGTGAGATTTGGGTGACTGATTTGGGTCCTGGTAAGCGGTCTCTTCCTTGTTTTCTGGTGGCTGCTTTCCCTCCATGTCCTTACATCATGCAAAAGAAGAGATATAGACACAAATGCACATACACAGACCACACACACACACACACACACACAGGGAGGGAGTGCAAAGCTTGTGTTTCCTTGTCCTTTTATAAGGGAACCAGCCCTATTGGATTAACGCCCTACCCTTATGACCTTGTTTAACCTTTACCAGTTTCTCACAGGCCCATCTCCAAATATAGTCACTTTGGGGTGAGGGTTTCAGTGTATGAATTTGGGGGAGACACAAGCATTCAGTCCAAAACAGTTGCCAAAGCCACCTGAAGCACAATGTTTTCACCTGCAGAACTGGGGAAATTCTATCTACCTTTTCAAAGGGTTATCAGGAGGATTAAGTGAGATGAGGCTTCAGAGCACTTGGCGTGGTGTCTGGCACAGGGGAGGTGTGCAGTAACTAGAAGTTAGAAGAGACAGATGGTCCAAAAATTTCAATGGAAAAATTTGCAGACTTAGGGAATTGATACAGAAGAGCAGGGAGAGTGAGGGCACAGAGGTGATGTTGAGGATTTGAGATAGGGTGATGGGGAGAATGATGTCAATCGACAGAAATAGGAGACTCTGGGAAGAAGCCAGTTTTGGGGGAGAGATTGATGAATTTGATTTCAGGTATGATGCATTTGGTGAGATGCTGGATATGCAAGTGGAAATTTCCAGCAGACAGTTGGGGTTTATTTACAAGAGAGGATATATGGCTGCTAACGACAGCTCCTGGGGGACACAAAATTGGTCGAGGCTGAAATTCAAGAGGAAAGAAACAGCGAATTCAAATGAACCTGCACAGATCCAATAAGCGAAACTCTAGCCTATGCAGCAGGAATTTAGTTTTATAAAGTTTTCTGGTTGAACGAATGAACAGACCGAGGCGAATGTTGAACCGATAGCTGAATTCTCTGGATGAGTCTTTCAGTTCTTCACGTCACTTTGCATATTGTAGACACAGGAAGATAGTTCAGGGTCCTAAGCCACATAAACCCACAAAAGGAAATTCACATCTTGAGCATTTGGGTTGTGGGTTTTATGGGAAGGCAGAAGTAGCTTTCTCAGTAGTAGGGCAAAGTAGCTGGGAAATTTCTGAGCTGGGATATTGTCTCTAAACACTACAGAGTCCTGGGCAGTCTGAAAGGCCTTTAGCACTTCAGGATCCAATTAAAAGGGAATTATTTTTCCATTCCACAGCTAAGGAAATGGATCAACAAAGAGGCTGAATGACTGTTTTAAAACCTGACAGATGTATCACGGTAGACAAGGGAATGGATTTCGAAGGCTCCCCCCTTCCTGAGATGCAAGTTATTTTCTTCTTAGTGCAGTCTGTCAGTTCTCCTAGCAATGAAGCAGTTGAAATCAACCTTTGATAGATTCATGCCAGTAAATAAAAAATAGCACGCCTTTATCCAGTTGCAGCAATGGGAAAGAGCAAGTACTTAGACATAATCACGTTTACTATTAGCTTTTCTTGCTCTGTCGTATGGGCTCCATCCACACAATGCTTCATACTCCTGCAGACAGAAGTAAACTAGCACTTTCCTCAATTCGGTTTGCATGCACTTTTCCTACTCTGTAGAAATAGTTGTTGCTAACAGCCCTGATGTCTTTTTCTTACCAAAATCACCGGACATTTTTCTGCCGCTTTCTGAATTTTTCTGCCGTTTGTCACTGTTTCATCAAGATCTCTGTCCTGTTGGCTTTCTTGGTTGTCATGACACCTCACTGACTATTTCTTCCTAGTTTCCTTTAGGGGACCTCCTCCTGCTTGCCAGTTCAGTTCTGGCATTCTCTTTATCCTAAGCAAACTATTTTTCCTCGTTCTGTATAGTCTTTCGCCTGGTTGCTCTAACCCATTCTCATTAGACCAATTATCATCAATAGAGCGCTGACTCCTGAATCTCATATTGGGCCCAGATTTCAAGCTTCAGACTCACCTGTCAAACTGGACAGCTTTATTCAGATAATTCACAGGCACCTCAAGATGAGAATATCTGAAAATAAGGGGCTCTTTCCTCCTCAGGATCTTTCTGCTGCTTCCTTGTCTCTCTTCTATGAAATTTAAAATCTAGGGAGTTGACAGTGTGGTGCATTGCTCACATTGCTGGCTGGAACACTGGCACCCCACTGTGAGTGCCAGTTTGAGTTCTGGCTGCTCCATTTCTGGTTCATCCCCCTGGTCATGTGCTTGGGAAGGCAGTGGAAGACCTGCCTCCCTACATGGGAGACATGGATAGAGTTCAAGGCTCCTGGTTTCAGCCTGGCCTTGCTCCAGCTATTACAACCATTTGGTGAGTGAAACAGCAGAGAGATCTTGTCTCTGCCCCTTGCTCTCTCTAACACTGACTTTCAAATAAATAAAATAAATTTTTAAAAATCTCAGAAATATGGAATCTGGAAACCCATGTTAATCCCTTCCTCTATTAGCACAATGAGTAGTCAGTCATTCACTAGCTGCTGCCAACATTACTTGTATCTCTCCAATCTGGCATTTGGGGAAGATGAAAATAGCATGATTTGGGAGAAGGGAAAAGAGACAAGATATTGAATGTCAGATATATAGATTGTGTGTTTAAATTATGATCATGCCCACTTTGTCTTCGTGCAAACTTGTTTATCCAAGAATGAGCCATACATTTGAATGAGATTGTCCTTTCTTAGGAAAAAGTAATAGATATTGGAAATTAAAAAGAAAATACTGAATTTTTTATCTGAAAATGCATGCCTTTCTCCCATTTATAGGTGAGCAAATGGAAATCCAGGAGTTAAAATGTCTTGCTCAAGATTGTAGAGCTCCTTTTCAGTAGAGTTTGCAGTCTTTTTTCTTTTCTGTCCTCTTTCTCCTCCTTTGGTTATGTAGGGTGTTCTACACCTAATGACTCAGGAACGACTCATAGACTTTGCTGGCATTCTCTAGAAGCATTGCAGCCATATTTTATTCAATCCTTTAGGTTATTCATGCTCATTATGAAGGTGGGGTTTGGACATCATTAGATCAACCCAATTGTAGGCATACTGCCATCACCTCCCCCTTCCCTATGCCGGGTTTCTAGATTTCATCCATCAGTTCACAGTATGGACTCCAGAGGGCCCAGAAACAGCCCAAGTCCTTAACACGGGGAACTAGCCAAGTAGTATCAAACAGAGTTTGTGAGAGAATTGAAACCCATTTTTCGTCCGTTCAGGAGTTGTTTAAGCCCACATTTCTTTTGTTTCTGGGATCATTGCAGTAAATAATGATGCTCTGAAGAACTTCAGTAGCCATTTAACTCATATCTTATCCCCCACCATGTGTCTATAGATTATTACTGAGTAGGAAGCTTATTGTTTTAATGTTTCCTATTTCTCCTTTGTTGATTTTTAACTAACTATGAGATGGTATGTTAGAGAGTTGCTTCATATCCATCCTGTTTTTTCCACTATTCTAAACATCATTCTGAGCCTGTGCTAGGTTTCATATTGCTAGTTTGACAGAAAAGAGTATTTTCTGCTTATAGATGGAACCGTTCAGGCACCAAGGAAGGGAATGTATAGATTTAGGGCAGAAAGTCAGTAGTGGAATTTGAGCCCTGGGACTTTCCAAGCTTGAATACTGAGATACTGTGAGTTTCCTAACACTTACCATATAGTGTTTCCTAAACTTCTTCTCACTTTGACATGCAGTTCTTTATTTATGTTAATTTTTGAAAGTATGAAAAATGATATTTCTGAATTGATAGAGTCTCTGAGACTGGAAAACAGTGTGCCAGATGGTGGGAGCAGCAGGAAACATGTCTCGTCAGGAGCAGAAAGGTAATTGTGGAGGGATGGAGAAAAGGTAGGAGGGACTGCAAAATGGTAATGAAGGAATGGAGAGAGACCAGGTTATTATAACAATTTTAACAAGAAACTCCTGTTTGATTTAATGACATTTAGTTAATTGAGCATAGATATCCCTTGTATGATTTATTTCCAGTACTATCTGAGGTATCTTGAAAGATATGAGTTATGTGACTCCTTTCTTGGAGTAACTTAAAAGATAGGAGAGGGGCCAGCACTGTGACGTAGTGGGTAAAGCCACCACCTGTAGTGCCGGCATCCCATATAGGCACCAGTTTGAGTCCCAGCTGCTCCAGTTCTGATCCAGCTCTATGCTATGGCCTGGGAAAGCAGTAGAAGATGGCCCAAATCCTTGGGCCCCTGTACCTGCCTGGGAGACCCAGAGGAAGCTCCTGTCTCCTGGCTTTGGATCGGCGCAGCTCCAGCTGTTAGAGCCATTTGGGGAGTGAACTAGCAGACAGAAGACCTCTCTCTCTCTCTCTCTCTCTCTCTCTCTCTCTCTCTGCCTCTCCTTATCTCTCTGTGTAACTCTGACTTTCAAATAAATAAATAAATCTTTAAAAAAAAAGATAGGAGAAAAATATGAGTGGTACCTTCTTCAACTTACAGGTCTGGAATTGGTGTTCCACCTTCTGATCTTAAGGATGGTGTGACACTACTTCCAGCCCTATGCCTGGGCTCCACCTTGGCAGGATTCTCTCTTTGTTTTCACCTTTCTGGGAATAGTCACTGAGGATTATGCCTTGGTTCTTTTGTCCTCAATCCTTTGCACCATTCCAGGCATATGAAAAACACTCAACAGTCATTGGACTGTTAATTTTCTCTGTGCTTTGGGTCTTGTATCTCTTCCTTCTTATTGAACCATTTAGCAAACTCAAACTCACCCCTTTCTGACCTCACAGCTGGAATATTCTCCTGTATTCCAATTTTTCACTTCTGTCAGATTGGTCTTTTTAGAATACTACTTTTCTCAAATTATTTCCTACTTAAGGATTTATGGATATTCCATGTTGCCCATGGTAGCATGTCTATTCTTTTCTGCTTAGATTTTAAAGCCTTCTTATGATTGTTTTAAAAAGTATTTATTTTATTTTGAAAGTCAGAGATTGATTTTCATATAGTGGTTCACTCTCCAAATGCCTGCAACAGCTAGGGTTGGGCCAGGCCAAAGCTAGGAGCCTGGCACTCCATTCAGGTCTCCCATGTGGTTGACAGGGTCCCAAGGACTTGAAGGATCATGTGCTGCCTCCCAGAAAGTCCATTAGCAGGAAGCTGGATCAGAGTTAGAATAACCAGGACTCAAACCAGGCACTTCAGTATGGGATGCAGACATCCCAAGTAGTGGCATAACACAGTATGCCAAACGCCCATCCCAAGACCTTCTTCTTATCTCTACCTGTCTCATCTATCCATCCATATCCATCCTTATTCTCAAAATAAGCCATTGGCTTTGTGAAGGTCAAGCTTTCTCTTGGTTCCTGTCTAGGTGAGCATGAGGTCTCTGGGAATAAGAGACAGACCAAACAGTGTGAAAAGAAGGGTGGTGGTTATGGAGAAGGGAATATACAGCCTTTTGTGAGCATTCAAGTTCAAATAAAAAGGATTTTAGATAAGAAGCTAACATTGAAGTTAGGGGTAGAGATGAAGAGCATTTTCTGGATTGCTACTTGTGTGCCTGACCCTGTGACTGCTACTTTGACAGCTACCACCTCGCTCAATCCTCACAACTGCCCTGGGTGGTTGGGTATTGTTAAATCCAGTTTATGGGAAATTGAGGCTCAGACCTGATGTTTGCCTGACTGAGCTCACACAGATAATAATTGTGATATTTGTGCTATGTGACAATTTCCAGGAAAGTCTAGCAAAAGTCATATCACGTAATTGAACTTAATGGGGGCACATACAGGGTGTATAGTATGTTAGCAGTTACCACGCAGTTTTGTGTTTCACGTTCTGCCATCCTTTAGGAAGCCTTATAGAATTTCAGTGGTGCATATGTAAATGAATTTGGTATTAGTACCTATGAAACAGACAATGATGTTCCAGTGTCCCACTTCCCTTATAAAGTAGAAGGGTATGAGGAATGATTTGAGAGCCATCCTGGTTATGATTGGATAGACATGAATAGAGGCTCTTCTCTGTCAAACATCATGCTGGGTTATCTGGAATTTCTACATTACTTATTTCTTTGGGTAAAGACATTATAGAGGCCCTTTTTAAAATTGACAGGTAACTTAGGAAGTGGGACCTCATGGAGCAATTATCAGCCATCAGTGTCCTGGCTCAGTGAGTGAACCTGTCATTCAGGGCCTGGATAGAATGAAAAGAAGGACAGATTATTGTTTATTGCAAAGAGAGAAATGGGAAAGCAAGGGTAGCAGAACGAGGCTCCTGGGTAGCTACAGAGTGTGGGTGGATGCCACACACAACGACGTGGGGACACAGCTGAGGATGAACAGGTGGCAAAGACGATCTTTAAATACTTGGTGTTCTTTCACTGATTGCAGGCCCTGGCTCTTGAGGGGGTGGTAGGTGCCATCAGTGGCTTCCCCGGTTATTGGCCACAGATGGCTTGGCATCACCTGAGTTTGTTCTGTTGGAAGATTCTTTTTCTTAGCCATTTTCCATGAAGGCTCCTCTTCTGTGTATTTTGCATCAGGGTAAGAACCGAGTATCTTCTTCAGTCTGGAAAAGCCTGCTGTGTCTGTCCCCTGGAGAGGAGGCTCATTAACTGTCACAATAAAGGGATTCTGGAATGCCTCTCTTGTAGGTCAGAAGGTCCTCTTGGGCCCAGCAGCTGTTTTTTGGAGGGGCAGGGGGAAGCTGAGAACAGTGAGTACACAATAATATCCTCTCAGTGGTACCTTGTTCCTTCTACCTCACCAGAAATTCACCCTGTGTCACCCTTTGGGATTAAGACAATAATTAAACAAACTAAGCAATCATTAAATTAAACCTGCATTGGAGTGGAGGGAGAAGAGAACATAAAAGAAATCCGTTGGAACCTACCAGCTGCAAGTTTGTTTACCCGGGGCATGATAGCATGTGCAATGATCAGCCTTCATTATGGGGCAGGAGTGCAGGGACTACACTGAACAGGTTACATCCTGTGTAACCTTACAGCCAATTATTTGAACAAAACTGTAAATTAACGTATAAATATCCTCTGCCACAGAATTGAATGCTAAGTAAATCTTGCTCGTTTTGTAGTGGTAGAGGTAGAATTAACAAAATACTTTTATTTTCAAACCTTGGGCATCACTTCTAATGTGCATTTTCAATGTAGCTCTAAGGGTTTTCTCTAAAAGTATGCTACGTAGGCTCCAGAGAGGATGGAGGCAGCCCTGCTGAGCAGGGTGAAGATCAGAGGTCAGAACCATGGATTATTGTAGAAATATAAATAGATTAAAAACAGTTCATAGGAGATTATTGTTAAGGATGAGTCAGTCTTCATTATGAAAAATATTTTTAGCATCTGTGTCCTTACGTGCCTTTTATTTCATGCCCCTTGGTAAGTAACTCATGGTAAAAGAAGTTCTTATGTATTGATTCATTTGCATAAGTAATCTGTCTCATGAGAGTGAGATGAGGTCCAATATAGCTTACTTGGAAATTCTTGAATAGGAAATTTTGGGGAAAGCTGAACCATCCTTAGAGCAGAATTAGAAGGCAGTAGGCACAGAGCAAAGTGCCTGGGAAAGGGAAGTTAATACATGTTTATTTTGGTGCAAAAATTTTTTAGTGAAATATGTATTTTTCATAATTTTCCATGAACTTTAAAAAGTTATTTATTTGAGAGACAGAGGGACAAAAAAAGAGAGACAGAAGGAGCTCCATTCATAGAGTCACCACTCAAATGCAGTGGCCAGGGTGCTGAAGCTGGAAGCTGGAGCTCAATCCAGGTCTCCTGGGTGGGTGGCCTCAGCCTAGTCACTTGAACCATCAGTGCTGCATTCCTTCTACTGGAATAGCAGGAAGATGGAATTGGGAGCCCAAGCCAGGTAACAAATGCAGCCATGCTAATCTGGGATGTGGGCATCTGAACCAGAGTCTTAATTCCCAGGCTAAACTGCTCTTCCATAAATTTTTGAAAACCCCTCATAGCGTTTTTCCTTCCCAAGAAAAAGGGCCAAAAATAAAATATTTTCTTTCACTGATTCTTTCATATTTAGAAGTCATAGGATCACTCTATAATTGACAGAATATGAAGCATTTCAAAATTTATAAAAAATTTACTACATTTTCTTTACACTATATTAATCAAGTTTATTTTTATTTGTATAGGGGTTCTTTGGAGGCTTATGGACTTCCATAAGGCTTCCCCAAGTAAAAGTATCAAGTTATGAAGTAACTTATATTTTGTTTTTTTTAAAGTATATATTCCAATTATATATTGGGTTTCTAAGTGGACATTGTAGTCCAGATATACTTCAGTAATTCACACTGAGTGCCTGAAATATGTTGATTGCATCATTAAGCTGAATTTTAATTTTATTTAGTTTAAATTTAAATTTAAATACCTACATGTATCTAGTTACCACCATGTTAGATGATAGAATTCTAGATAGTCTAGAATAGCATGGCATTGAGTTGTAATTTGCTACCTAAGCTTTATGGCCTTAGGTAGATTACTTCTTTGTGCTTCAGCTAAATAGGCTTTCATTAAGTTCAGAATTCTTACTGTTAACGAATTCTGTGCTCCAGACATAACTTTTCAGTTTTGTTGCTTATTTCTGTCCTCCATTTCTTAATTCTGCACAATTCAGATTGCTCTTTGAAAAGAGCTCTTATTTTCCACCTATATTAATGGAGGTGCTTGATCGCAAGTTGAAGAAAATCTAACTCAAATTTACTTATAGAAAAAAGGAATTTATCACCTCTGATGTCAGGGATAAATTGACCCAGGAAGCCATTTTATTCCATTTCCTTTTTCTGATTTCTTTTGTGTGGGTGTTATTCCCAGATGGGCACTTCCATTTGAGTTTATATCTAGCAACCAAGAATTGTGGACTTATCCCACTGGCTTGGCAATTGCCTTGGGTCTAGGAGCTCCACTGAATTTTCATATCTGTATTAGATTGTTGGGTTGTTATAAAAATGTGGATGGATTAACCTGATTTTCCACATTTATATCAACAATGACATACGTGATGCTGATTTTCCCCCATGAAATAGTTTATGATTGTACACAGAGGAAGTCTTGTTAAGGTCATATATGTCCACTTCAAATCTAAGACAATGATAAGTGCAATCAGTCCGCTTTGAACTCTTGGGATATGAAAGCTTCTACAGTTTAGGTCTTTATAATACAATTTCTTTCACAGTACATTGGCTGTAGTGGTGAATACTGAGCTTTTGTGTAGATAACAGGGTACCATGATCAGTGTCTCTGAGATGCAGTTCAAGATTCTGCAGTTTACCCAGCTCCCAAAGTGACTGTGATGCGGTGTGTGCTGGACCCCATCTGGAGGGTGGTTTCTCAACTTCCATCCTTGGTTCTTTGTCTGTGTATAACATAGCCATCTTTTTGCATATGGAGAAAAGTCATCTTGATCATCATGAGTCTTCTGAAATTTAATGACCTAAAATTACCAGAAGGAGAGACATGCCCAATTTAATTTAAATGTCAGCAGATTTACAAATTTTTTAGTGTACTTAAATACTGGCAATGTTATCAAACAGAAACGAATGTTAGGCAACAAAATACAAATCAGTTATTTGAGGAGCTGCCAAAACTATTTTTGGAGGTAAGAGTTGGATGATGCTATTAAACGCCAAATTCAATTTCCTCAGTTTGTGAGATCTATATCTTAGCAGCCTCCACGACATTGGAGAAGGAGCAGGGGCTTTGAAATCTGAGCTAAATTTTAATCCCAGACCAATTTTTCACAAGTGGTTTCCTTTGGATAAAGTTGCTATTAGCCTTTTTGAGTTTTGTGTGTCTCACGTACACCAGAGCAGATTAACTTTTTTTTAAAAGATTATATTTATTTGAGATTCAGAGATATAGAGAGGAGAGACACACAGAGAGAGAGAGTTCTTTCATCTACTGGTTCACTCTCCAAATGGCCACAATGGCTAGAACTGAACTGATCTGAAGCCAGGAGCCAGGAGCTTCCTCTAGGTCTCCCATGTGGGTACAGGGGCCCAAGAACTTGGACTATTTTCTCCTGCTTTCCTGGACCATAGCAGAGAGCTGGATCAAAAGAGGAGCAGCTGGGACATGAACTGATGCCCATATAGGATGCTGGTGCTGCAGTTGGAGGCTTAGCCTACTATGCCAAGTGCCTGCTGGAGCGTATTTAATTTTTTTTAAAGATTTATTTATTTGAAAGAGTTACACAGAGAGAGAAGGGGAGCCAGAGAGAGAGAGGTCTTCTGTCTGCTGGTTCACTCTCCAATTGGCCACAACAGCTGGAGCTGTGCCAATCTAAAGCCAGGAGCCAGGAGCTTCTTCTGGGTCTCCCATGCAGGTGGAGGGGCCCAGGGAACTGGGCTGTCTTCTGCTGCTTTCCCAGGCCATAGCAGAGAGCTCAATTGGAAGTGGAGCAGCGGGGACTCAAACCAGTGTCCATATGGGATGCTGGCACTGCAGGTGGCAGATTTACCCACTATGCCACAGTGCTGGCCCAGATTTAGTTTTAAAATCTACAAACCATCAGATCCAAAGACTGTACTTTAAATATTGGTTTCCATGGCTCACTTGGCTAATCCTCCACCTGCAGTGCCAGCATCCCATATGGGTGCCGGGTTCTAGTCCTGGTTGCTCCTCTTCCAGTCCAACTCTCTCCTGTCGCCTGGGACGGCAGTGGAGGATGACCCAAGTCCTTGGGCCCCTGCACCCGCATGGGAGACCAGGAAGAAGCACCTGGCTCCTGGCTCCAGATTGGTGCAGCGCTGACCATAGCGGCCATTTGGGGGGGTGAACCAACGGAGGAAAGACATTTCTCTCTGTCTCTCTCTCTCTCACTATCTATATCTCTACCTGTCAAATAAAAAATAAATAAATAAATAAATGTTGGTTTCCTTTTTTTTATTATGTTTGTAATAATCAGCATATGAAACCAGACTTATAGCTTATAATGGAAAGGACACATTCTACTAGCCCAGAGAATGTATTAGTAGATGGCAAAATAATACTGACAGGGTAAGGATTAGAGTTAACAATAGTGACAGATTTTATCTATTTCTCAGGGGACAAGTTCTGCTTCATCAGTAGTCAAGGACAAAGATGACAGGGAAGCCATGCTTGCCTTTTTGGAGTGAGGGTGGTGATGGGTGTTCCTGTCTATCTCAGGTGGTCTTCAGTGCTGTGAGCTGATGTAAACACCCCTCCTTCAACCCCAACCAAACACCTATGTCCCTTCTTCTCGCCATACCTCTGCCCCTCAAAACCCCTGGCAGATGTTAAGAAAGACCCTGTTAATTACCATGGTCAAGTGCATAAGAGAATGACAAAAGGTGATGAATCATGAAACTGCTGTTTTAAATATGGGCATAGTAGACATTCTAATAAATTTTCCCTCAGTAATATAATTCTTATCTTACCTTATTTCTGAATCTAAGCAGCATAAGAAAATGCAATAAACTGAAAGTGTAATTATTTAGGTGTCTACATTGCATTTAAGCATTTGGGTAGAGGAAGTGTTGATAACAGTGCTTGTGTTGACAGTCCTATACTTTTAATAAATAAATTCAGACTTCAGTGTAAAACTGAGCAGGTTCTTTGCTGACCAAAGCAAATATATCAGCAAACTTGGCCAGGGCTGTGGGGCACCTGCAGGGGCAGAGGAAGAGGAGGGAAGGGGATTCACAAGATCAAATGGATTAACACATGATCTCATTTATTCATCTTGATTCTCACAAACATTGTGGTTTTTTGATTTTTTTGAAATTGATGTAAAAATGGATTTACTACTGAATTTTACATATTGCAAATCTAAAATGTTGTTATCTTCTCATTGTAAAGAAAACAATTACTGAGGTTCCTTCTAATAGTGACAGACAGGCGATATTTACTAATTTATAAGTCTAAGAATCCTATTTAGAAGTACAACTCAACTGTTTTCTGTAGGAAAGATTACAAAGGAATTCAAAGGTTTATAGACCTTCTTTTCTTCTTTCCATCTGTTACCTTATTCTAAGAAATGGAGACAACTTTAGGCAAATAATTTTAGAAAAAAGTCCTTGTTAGAAAAAAGAGCCTATCAAATCATGATAAATAGTTTGTGCTTTTAGAAAGTTTTAGTTTTAAAATTCTACATAGATTGTATCTTATATATGATTAATAAATGCTTATAGGAGTATATAGGGGCAGGAATGTATATATTTAAATATGAGTTTTAGTTGATTCCTTGAAATGAGTATCTTTTAAGTGTGATTGTGGTTGAAAGGATGAGGAAATTACAATTTTGAAATAAGTTTGTTATAAGAAAACTCTGTACTATAGATACGGTGTTTGAAATGCCTCAGTAGTGACAACAAATTGACTAAAACATGTTTTTCATTTTAACAAGCCTTAGAACAAAATTAAAGCTGAACATATCTGGCAGCCTATAGTTACATGTGCTTTTCTAAAAATGACTCTGATGACCTAGGAATCTAAAGATCTTTTCACATTAAGACAGCATAGAAGGGGCTGATGTTGTGGCATAGTGGGTAAAGCCTCTGCCTATGATGCCAGCATCCAATATGGGCACTGGTTTAAGTCCTGCCTGCTCCACTTCTGATTCAGCTCCCTGCTAATGTGCCTGTGAAAGCAGTGGAAGATGACCCAAGTTCCTGGGCCCATACCATTCATTTGAGAGACCCAAAAGAAACTCCTGGCTCCTGGCTTTGGTCTGGCCCAGCTCTGGCTGTTGTGGCCATTTGGCGAGTGAACCAGCAGATGGAAAATCTCTCTCTCATTCTCTCGCCTTTCTCTTTTTGTAACTCTGTCTTTCATATAAAAAAGTAAATCTTAAAAGACAGCATAGCAATAACCCTATTAGGAAAGAGTAGGGAGACTCGGGAAAAGCTAAAAATGATGATGGAGAAAGCACAAATATGTGTATCTTAAGGCAACATCTTTGAATGGAAGGGGAGAGGGAGTGGGAGAGGGGAGGGTTGCGGGTGGGAGGGACGTTATGGGGGGGAAGCCATTGTAATCCATAAGCCGTACTTTGGAAATTTATATTCATTAAATAAAAGTTAAAAAAAAAGAAAGAGACAAAAAAAAAAGAAAAAAAAAGGCAACATCTTGAAAAATAAGAGAAGTAATTTCATTTTACTGTTTTAGAGGTATGGATTCCAGATACTTATAAGCACAGTATCAAATATGTACATCTTAAACTAAACATAAATACTCATTTCACCTCAAGAAATTATGTGTGAACCCCTCACCCTAGTCCCAGAATAGAGAATATTACATTTTCTTTCTATATTAAAATGAAGGAAGGAGGGGAAGTAGCTTTCGTAGCTTTTCCCCTAATACGGTTGAACTTGCCAACTTTGCCATTTGCTAGTGATCTTCCTGAGTTAAGTGTGCTGTAGAAGAATCTGAAGATACTGAATCATAAATAATAGACAGTTACACAAAGCTCCTGGAAATTCCGTAAAATGGCCAGTTTGAGCTTTAAGAAGCCATTATGTCAGAAATCCCCAAAGCTCCTCTCTGAGGCAGGCAATGGTCTACAGCCTGGAGAGAACTCCAAAGGCTGTGTGCAGTATGGTCTCCACATTCATGACTGAGATCTCAGCACCAAAACCTGGGGGAGCATGCTTTTTTCTTTATACTCATAATCAAGACAAAGCCCCATCGGCTTCTTTCAAGTTTTAGAAAAACATCCTTGTCAATTTTTGCAATAGAAATAATATGGATATATACTTTTACTTTGTTCCCTTGCACCAAAATCATTTCATATGCCATTTGCACATGGAAGTACCTTCTCTAGAGTAGGCAGATTAATTAAATGAATGTGAGGAAGGCTTTAAAAAATTGAGAGTTTCTATGGAATATTTCCAGGTCTTCAAAAAGTTTGTGGAAAATGCTCATTCTCTCTTAGTTTCATTTTTTGAGGTATCTTCCCATTTAAGGATAATATAAACAGATTCTCTACTTGTTTACTGTTTCTCAGGAAAGGAGAATGAGAGCCCTGTTTGAATCCATTCATTCTTTTTCTCTTTCTGCTTTGCTGCTAATTTCTTCTACTCAACACATACATTTAATTGTAATTAAGAAAAGGAAGAAGATGACAATTAACAAGTGCCGGAGAATGTTCTTATAAACAAGGAATTTTCTGCTTGCTACTTGAAGTTTTTATTTTTTGCTACTTAGAGTTTTTTGTGAAGAATAATATTTAAATTAGGAATAAAAGCTGGAGAAGAAAAGGTATTTTCTATATTCAGAGACTGAAGTGCTACAAGTATAAAATATATTTTGATCATATTTATTAAGGATCAGAAGGCTTTTGAGAGCTAGTTTTAAAAAACCCTCTAAGAACTGAAACAATGCCACAGACCTTTTCATTTTGAAAGAATAAACAGGATTATGAGAATAGGTAACTTTTTCCTTGAGGAGCTATAAACGCAAGTCATTAGTAAAGTTCATTCGCTCCATCGGAATTCATTTCTTATAAGGTCTGTTGGATAATTATTCTTTCTAAACACGACAACAAAAACTGAACAGATGTTTAGGTAGATAATACGTTTGATGGATAAGATATAATGAATCTGTTCTTTTCATTGTTTTTAATAAAAAAGAAATATCTGATGGTAGGATTTCTTCAAGGGTCTTAATAGGAATATGTTCTGTAGATTAAAGGAAGGAAAGAAGGTGGGATGGAAGTTGATGTGATGCTAGGATAATGAAAAATGTATCACTTAACAAGGTTTGCATTATTCAGAGTTATGCCCATGCAAGTGTGTGCTCTAATCCCCAGCCAATACGTTGCTTGGTAACCAGTTACCTGCACACCTGCTCTGTAGCTATAAGAGACAGTGCATGTATGGTTATTGGCCGTATTTAGTACTGAAGAAAGAGATAGAAATCTAACAAATATTAATATTTTATGCAACAATATATCTTTTACCTTATTTTGGCATTCACTGTTTAGCAAAAGACTTTTTTTTAATCAGAAGAGTTACTGCTTCGCATCACACTTTCACCTCCTGAGTAGCATGAGAAAGGACTTAAATTCCTTTCAGAGCATCTGTAATCAACTGTTTGCTGCAGACAACAGATGCTACCATTAGGAGGGATTTTGCACTTAGGTGAGAAGGAAGACTGAATGGAGAATTTTAGTTTATAAAAGATTCCAACTGTGGAGGCAGAATCATTCTAGAATCCATCTGACCTTAAGGGTCCGTCTACAGGAAGACTTGATTAACAGAGCCCTAGAAACATCAGTCCTTGTGATTAGGCTGTGGTGTAGCTGGATTGTTCCTGATTATTTCTCTCTCAAGTTACAGTAAAGAACAGTTCTACCATTGATTGTGTGGCAGTGACCCGGTAGGGGAGCTCTAAGAGGCAAGCCTAGGACCACCACATGAAGCCCATGTGGTTTTTCCCCATTAGAAGGCTGATTGCACACTATATGTTTGAGACTCAGGGCTGCTAGAAAGTATGCCAGGAGGGCTTCAAAGTCATTTCCCCTGACTGACTGACTGCTGGTAGACTCACAGGCTTTTGTTTTTCCCCAAAGACTTGGCCTGTACCCTTAGATGTCGTTCAGTTAATTAGATCTTAGCCCTGTGTATGGATTAGAAACACCTGGAGAACTCTTAAAAAATACTGATGCTCCGGTCCCCACCCCCAGAAGGTGATGCCTGCTCTAGGGTAGGATTCGGGCCAAAAGAGGAAAGAGGTAGAACAAGGCCAGGTATATTAGTCTAACTCCTGTCTCTTCACTTAAAGGGAAAGTGAGGAAGACACATTCCCTTTCTGTTAGTCACCCATCCTTTTATTCTCTCGATAGTCTTAACCGTTTGGTTAACTGGAGCAGGCAGGACTCTTCTGCTCAGGGGAGAGAACAGCTATTGTATCACTAGGTTTCCACCTCCCTGCTTTGATTGCTGCCTTGGCTCTCATCCTGGAACCACAAGGAGGCAGTGAGTAATTTGCTGAGAAGGCAAAGTAATTTGTTGACAAGTCCCTCAGTTGAATTAACTGTACGGCAACTCAGTTCCAAGGCCAACTATTCACCTCTGCTCTGCGTTCCATCACACCTAATTATGGGACATTGCTCAGGTTCTGCCATGAGATTAAATGACAGCATTATGATACTTCAAAATCAAAATCTCAACATTATAATTAGGTGCCCAAATTGGATATCAATCTCCTATAAAATGTCTAGGGGAAATTAAAATCTGAACACTTCATAAATTCCAGAAGAACTCAAGTCTAAAATCATTTTTTCTTGTTCTAGTGATTTGGAAGTCCAAGGAAATTAAAATTAATCCATCCTCCTCAGTTTGTCATTTTGATCAGTCTTAGACATGTTCTTGATTTTAGATAGTTTTGGGGATTTTCCAGGATCTGTAGCTGAGGTGGAATCCAGAGAGAATTGAGATCTTCTGTCTCAGAAGTTATCAGGTTAGGATTGCAAGTCTCCATGAATAACTCCTGTAAAGAATCTGAAAAGTTAATTAAGGACACTCAAAATCATTGTTTAGAAAATAAGGCAAATAGGACAGGCGTTTAGCCTAGCACTTAAGATGCTTGCATCCCATATCAGAGTGCTGAGTTTGACTCCTGCCTGTTCCCCTTCTGATCAAATTTCTTGCTAATGTGTATCTGGGAGGCAGCTGGTGATGATCAAGGAATTGAATTCCTGCCACCCATGGGAGAGACCTGGATTGAGCTCCCAGCTTCTTCTTGCTTTGGCCTGGCTCAGTCCTGGCTATTGTGGGCATTTAGGAAGTGACCCAGGCAGAAAGGATGTGAGCTTTCTCTTTGTGTCTCTCATGTAAATAAATTGAAAAGAAAAGAAGCCAATCCCTAGTTCTTGAGCTATTATTCCATATCCATGGCATAAGTGTGTTCCTTGAACATAGCTCTTAGAATTGTCAGAATCTGCAGCAGAAATGCATTGGTGACTGGGGGGCGCCCCAAAAGAGAAAGAGTTCGGCTTCACCAGGAAGCCAGTTGACTGATACTAGGTGTCTGAAACAGAAAACCTGTGATCTTAAACCCAATTGTAATGGGGAAAATATCCCAGCTGAAGATTGGGCACTGGGAACTTAGAATACCTGGGAGAAAACCCCACCCACACAGCTTTCTCCTCTTCTTGATGTGCTATTTAAGGCACTGGTGCCCTCTGACAGAGAATAGAAGTTCAGGGTGGCGACAGCTGCTGTCATTGTAACTGTGTGGAGAGTGAGGCTGAAGCCTTAGAGTTTGGACATGCCACCCTGCCTCTGCTTTTGTACATAGCTGTCGCAAGCAAAGATCAGCTGAAGAGAAAACCACGTATAATCTCTTGGCCAAGCCTAGCTGCTGAAAGCCACCTACCTAACTGTTGGAGCTACCACATGGACAATCTAAGCTGCTGTAAGCCACCAAACATTCCCAGATATGGGCACCACAAATGGCCAGAGATTTATGCACTCTGAATCACCACCCTTTGGTCTTATTTGTCAACGTTGCTGGTTCATGCTTTAGTTCTTGGGGGATTATTTTCTAGACTTTTTAGGTTCCTTGCTCTGTGGAAATGTAGGGTAGAAAGTGTGCTTCGTGAGTACAGCTTGCCTTCGTGCCGGGGAAGTGGAATGTCTCTGTCTACTCAGTTTACCATCAGTAGAGTGCTAGAGCTTGAGGTGTATGGAGGTAGGAGGACTGGATGGGGCCAGTGAGTTTTATGTTAATTGAAATCCTTTCATGTTTAAGGAAATGTTAGAAGGGAGGGAGAGACATTCACTGCCTAATGCTTGACTCATTAGTTACATGTACCTGCTCTGTGCCCACTGGCCTGCCCGGCAGTATTACTCAGTCTTCTCTTATCCCACCAACTGAAGAGCTTGTGTGTTTGCTCGTTCTGCGTTATCCACACTGCTGCTGCCCAAGTCAGACCTCTGTTTTCTCTTTTACTAAGAACTACATTCCCTTCACTACTGGAATTCTAGCTTTTGTGCCCTGTTCCCTCCTTACCTCCAATATACATGGACCCAAAACTGAAAAATCTGTCTTCCAGATCACCAGAGTAATCATTTTATTGTATACCACTTTGGGTCTTATACACACTGTATATGTAGGCTACACTAAGTTTACAAAAAAATTTTTTTCTTCAACAATACATTTTTTAAATTAAAATAAAATGTTCTTTAATAATAATTTAACCATAGCTTCCTGTAGCATTTTTACTGTATAAACTTCAGAATGTTTTCTCTTTTCAACTCTTATAATACCATTTAGCTGAAAAAAAAACACACATTATATAGTTGTACAAAATATTTTATTTCTTTACATCCTTATTCTCTAAGCTTATTTCTATTTTTAAATTTAAAAAAATTTACTTAAAATTTTTGTTGTTGTTAAAAATTAAGACACAAACATAGACGTTAATCTAGGCCTGCCCAGAGTCAGCATCATCAACATCTCTGTCTTCCTTCCGCACATCCTGTCTCACTAGGAGGTCTTGAAAGGCAGTAACATGCACGAAGCTGTCACCTCCCCTGATAACAGCTCTTTCTTCTGGACACCTCTTCCAGGACCTGCCTGAGGCTCTTAAGAGGCATCACTCTCTCCAGAAAGGTATCTTTGGTGGTCTGCTTGTTTTATTTTTCATTTTTATCATAGATTTGTTTCTAAGCAAACAAATAATTTGTTTATAAGCAGGTACTGCACCATGAACATCATTCTCTGTTAATGAAAAACTGGTGTTGGGGTCCATCCAGGAGCTTGCTGAGATCTGAAAGAGTCTCTGTGAAACCCTTCTCTGTGAATTTTCTAGCAGGTTTTTTATTTTTTTTTCTTCTCCTGCAGTTTCCCTTTCTGTTGCCACCTCTTTAGCTTTGCGATCCTGTTCCAGTTTCATTCTGACCTTATGGGACCATTGTCATACATGTAGTCCGTTATTGGCCAAAGCATCATTATGTGATTCAAGACTATGCTTACTTCATAGGGTTATTGGGAAGATTAAATAAACTAGTTCATGTGAAATACCTATTACTGTGTCAGGTGTAGAATATGTGCTCAATAATTAATCACTACTTTCTTTTGGTGTCTGCTTACTTACTCAGGCCGATGTCTCACTGATCTCCCTGTACCATAAGGTCTTTCTTCTCTTAGTCACATGCTCTTCTCTAACCCTCACACTTACTCACAAGTCTTTGCTTCCTTTGCCCATGCTGCTCCTTCTGTTGGAATGCATTTGCCAGGCAAAGCCTTATCCATCACCTGATGCTCATTTAAGTGCTTTTTCCTCACTGAACAGATTTAAGTATCACTTCATCTGGGCTCCCGACTTCCCAGTGTACATGCCATTAGTTAATCAAATACTCGCACTCTCCTAAGAGTGTGTACTTCCTGAGACTGAGGACTGGATCTTTCTGGGCTTATTTCCTAGTGCCTAACACAGCAACAGCCATGCCTTGGAGGATGTTCAGAAATGTTTATTGAATGAATGGCCATGCAAATGAGAAACGTTTTCTAGGGGAAATTTTCAGTTTTTTTTTTTTTTTTTAAGATTTACTTATTCATTTGAAAGACAGAGTTATAGAGAGGCAGAGACAGAGAGAGAGAAAGAGAGAGAGAAAGGGGTCTTCCATCTGCTGGTTTACCCCCCAGACGGCTGCAACGGCCGGAGCTGTGCCGATCCGAAGCCAGGAGCCAGGAGCTTCTTCTGGGTCTTCCACAAGGATGCAGGGGCCCGAGGACTTGAGCCATCCTCTGCTGCTTTCCTGGGCCATAGCAGAGAGCTGAATTGGAAATGGAGCAGCCAGGACTCTAACCTGCATCCATATAGGATGCTGGCTCTGCAGGTGGTGGCTTTACCTGCTAAGCCATAGTGTTGGCCCCTCAGGTTTTTAAAACTTTGTATGTGTGATATTTTATGGAGAACCAGTGTATTATTCTGTGGTCCTTTGCAATTCAGTGGCAACTCTAAGTGAAAACAGGATTTTAGAATACAGATAATTGCTATTTTCACTTCAAACTACTTTTTAAAGTCTAAATTCAAAACTAAGAAGTTTTTACCTAAACTAATATGCTGTGGGCGTAAGAAGAAGGAAAGGGTAATTCACATCGAACCTTTTAGCTTCCTTCTTTGTTGAAATAACTTCTAAAACTAATGATACAGCTGATGAAATCTCTTCTAAATGAATCGCAGCACTGTCCTAAGTAAAGTTGGTTCGTCTCAAGGCAGATAGTTCTTAGAGTTCTTGCAGAGTCTGGTGATCATTCAAAGCTTTCTTTTCTTTTTTTTAAACTTTTTTAAAAGGTCAATTGGTTTATTTTCATGTTTTTAGCAACAGTTTACAAAGCAATCTTTTACAGCTGTCACTGTATTAATTTTCATGGTTTTAGTAATTGTGAATTTTATATTTCCTTGGGAAGCAATTAATACATTTAGGAAACTCTCTTGGGCTTCATAAACACTTCCAATTAAAAAATATTGATTTGGCAGTGGTTTCTTCTTGGTGTGGCTTTGTCTAACCCGAATGTGAGTAAAAATAGGACAATTGCAGACATTCTCTCTTTCTTCGATAGAAGTTAATTAGTTCTATGGGTATTATTAGCCTGTAAGCGCCTAGAGGGCAAGGATAATGTCTTATTCATTATTATATCTCACCCAGGGTCTATCGGGGTCCCTGCATGTGTAAAAGGCAGAAATTGGTGTCCCCAGTAGGAAATCTGCATAATTGGAGGAGCTTTGCCACTGGCCAGTGTGAAGCCCATGAGGAGAATCAGCAAAGGACTTGGGGCAGGAGATTAGTAAGTGTGAGAAGCAGGACAGATGCAACCTCTCAGAGGCACCTGGGACTAAGTGGGAAGTGGAAGTAGAAGGGCCTTTCCTATGAAGCGTGGAAATGGGGCAGGGAATCCAGTGAGATTTCTGGATGTGGTGCAATTCCTTACACCCTTGAGGTTGAGGTCACCTGGAGGATATGGGTGAACAGATGTTTGCATAAACTTGAGAAAGATTCCGAAGTCAGGGGATCATAGTGTGTGTATGTATATTTATGCATGGTGTGTTTTTATATGACGTTGTATGAGTGTGGCTCCTTATCAGAATTCAAGTCACTATTGGAGTGAAGTATTTTTTTAAATTTATTTGACAGGTAGAGTTATAGACAAGAGAGACAGAGAAAAAGGTCTTCCTTCTGTTGGTTCACCCTGCAAATGGCCACTACAGCCAGTGCTACACCGATCAGCAGCCAGGAGCCAGGTGCTTCCTCCTGGTCTCCCATGCGGGTGCAGGGGCCCAAGCACTTGGGCCATTCTCTACTGCCTTCCCAGGCCACAGCAGAGGGCTGGACTGGAAGAGGAGCAACCAGGACTAGAACTGGCGCCCATATGGGATGCCGGCGCCACAGACAGAGGATTAACCAAGTGAGCCATGGCACCGGCCCCTGGAGTGAAATATTAGCTTTTTTTCCAAGCCAAATTCTTATGTATAGCATTCAACAGATATTTTGAGATTGTGATCCTGAATGTCAGTTTTCCTTAAGGAAGACAAAAAGTGGGAAGGGGAAAATAGGTTATATTTTCTTTCTCTTTCTTTCTTTTTTTTTTTTTTTTTTTTTTTTTTTTTGACAGGCAGAGTGGACAGTGAGAGAGAGACAGAGAGAAAGGTCTTCCTTTGCCGTTGGTTCACCCTCCAATGACCACTATGGCCGGCGCATCGTGCTGAGCCGATGGCAGGAGCCAGGTACTTATCCTGGTCTCCCATGGGGTGCAGGGCCCAAGCACTTGGGCCATCCTCCACTGCACTCCTTGGCCACAGCAGAGAGCTGGCCTGGAAGAGGGTAACCGGGACAGAATCCGGCGCCGCGACCGGGACTAGAACCCGCTGTGCCGGCGCCACAAGGCGGAGGATTAGCCTAGTGAGCCGCGGCGCCGGCCGGTTATATTTTCATACTCCACTGTAAATTTCATCCTTAAGGTTAATCCAGCTCAACCTTGTTTCAGAGCTGAAGCTGCTGAATGCAGTTCGGTTGAATTACTGTTTGAGGTAGAGGCAGTGATGAGACTAGCCATTGGACCTTTTGGTCACTCAATAGATTTCCTGAGCGCCAGCTTTGCCAGGTCCTCACACTTCCATTCTATATTGAGGAGAATGGAAATAATCAAGGTATTTGAATAAATGAAAAATATGCAGTGTGTCCCATATATTATTTTGCATTATGCAGAATGTGGGAAAAATGCCATCAAGAAAAACAAAGCAAGACATTTTAAATAAAGCGATCAAGGAAGGCCCTGGCTTGACAGTGATATTTGAACAAAGGAGGTGAGGCAATAAACCATGGGGATATATTGAAGGAACAGGGAGTGTATTGGCCCTGGGGTTGGGGTATGCCTGAGATGTTTGAGGAACAACAGGATGCCAAAGTTGATGTCTAGAATAATAGGAGGTGAGAGTCCATGAGCGTAGACAGGAGTGCAGAACATATCAGGTGAGAACTGTTGGAAGGTTTTGAGTGATAGTATTTTAAGAGGATTTTCTGTGCTGTTGGATTGAAAAATAAATGTAAGGGGACAGGGATGGAAGCATTGTGGCAGGCAAGAAGATCATGGCACTAATCCAGGAGCAGAATGACCACAGCTCCCACCCCAGGAGGTTGGCAGTGAAGGTAGAGAGGTGTCAGGATCATGATAGTTGGAATGTTATGCTTGTGTTAATTCATTCTGATATCACGTAATGTGGCATATTTATTATTTTAGGGATCTGGTTAGAGAAGATACAAAGTTATGTAAAAGCCAGTTCCTAACCCCAGTGTGCTCAATTTTATGGAAAAGACAAGTATTAAAAAATATACTAAGAGCATTGCAATGTGTTTCAGCAAGCATGTGACAGAAATACATCCAAGGTACAGAAGCAGACCCCAAAAACGAAAGGCAGGTGGGAAGGGCTTTTTTGAGGAGCTCTATTTTAAATAAAGAACAAGAGTTTTATAGGCTTTCTTCCTAGATGAAGGAAACAGCAAGATTTGTGGAGCAGTGTAAGCTATTGTATTGTTCATTTCTGTTTTACTCTTGGTGATACAGTAGATTCAAAGTATCAAAGCAAGAATTCCCTGCCCACCATCCTATGCCCCAAGTAGTCTTGCATAGCCCAGCAGGATTTGTGGTTTAAGATCTGTCTTGGGGGAAGAGTTGCAGACAGAGGGAATAGCTGTGTGTAAACATTCTAAAGTACAAACTTGCTTTGTGTGTTAAAGAATACAAGGGGACTAGAGAGGCTCACCTTCCAAGATAAAGAGCCAGCAGAGACACAGATGCCTCATAGTCAATGGGATGGAGGATGCAGCCTTCAGAGATTCATCTCGAGTTTTTCCCGGGGGAGGGAGAATAACTTTCATACCTTGAAATGAAGAGAGAAGTGACTAAGACAGGTTAGGTAGCTTCTTAGTGTTTGAGAGAGGAGTGTGAGGATTTCCTTAAGTACAGGATATGAAGCCCCCATGTGGTGGGGAAGGCTATTTGGGTGTTAATATGGACGTGGTGGCACTCCTAGTTGTCCGAGGAGCAATGGCTGAGCTCCTCTGTGGCCAGTCCTGAGGAACATGGAGAGCAGCTCTGTGAGAGACTGTAGAGGGTGGTGGTGAAGATCAAGAACTCTGGTCTTGGGCTGATGAGTCCCACCTACCCATCCTGGGCAAGTCACTTAATTTCTGTGCCTCAGCTTCCCCAACTTCAACATGCAGCAGGTACAGATTGAATATAGGGGAAGAAAAGTGATTTGCCCTCTGCCTTTCAAAGTTCTCAGCTAGAGCCCCTGTAACAAAAGACAGACTAACAAGAGGAAAAACAAATACATTTATTAACGTGGGCGTTGCATCTGAGAGAACACTCAGGAATGAGAGCCAGCTTTTTGTTCCCTAACACAGAACAATGCATTTTTAAAGTCACAAGACAAAGGAAGAAGACCTTGAGTCTCTAGGAGCAAAAATTGTAGGAAGGCAAATGTTTGGGACACCAATGGTAGATAAAGGCTAGTTAGTCAAGTTTGTTATGCTAATCCTTCTGGTGCCACCTCCACATTGTGAGTCTAAGATCCTCTGGATCTCATAATTGATTTTTGTCCTCCCTGATAGAAATGTGAGGAGGGACACCTCTAAATATATGTCTTGCTTTTAGGCTAATAGGGGAGGGTAGTTTTTTGTTGTTGTTGTTTGTTTTGTTTTGTTTTGTTTTGTATCTCCTTCTCAGTCTTAAGCTCAGAATAATTTAATGTGGCATATTTGGGGGAGGCATATTCTGTTACCCTTCAAGTCTCTACCTTACAAGATTGCTATGAGGAATAGGTAAATTAATAAATGCAACATTTTTTGAACACTGGCTGGTGCAGGGTCAGGCTCTATAAGGATGTGCCAGTATTTCTATTACTATTCCCTCCCGTAGCCGATGGAGAGCGTTGACAGAAGCACTAAGAAGACAAAATCACAGTAAAGGCAGCCATGTGGACTAGGAGTGAGGGGTGAGGTTTCTTCCCACTGTGAGGCCTGGGGTTCTTCTAGAAGTCAGTGAAGGGAGGTGACCACTGGCCAAAACTGCATTCCCTGGGATTTGATTACTCACCAACTCTGGTAAAGAAAGGCTAAGGCAGTTTTAATTTGAACTAGAAAAATAAAGAAATGTGGTATTTCTCAAATGCATCATAAAGCAAATCCTTCCTGGTTATGTGTACTTAGGGAACTATAAGCAGCTATAAATTGCTGAAAGATAGATTCTGAGGTGGGGCTAGGTGGCAACTAATGGTGAAAAGGGGGGCAGGGATCACATCAGGATAGACCTTAAATGCCCTTCTAATGGCCTCGGCCTTTACTCTCTGGATGCTGGGGAGCCAGAGGATTTTTACACAGAGGTGACATAATCCGATTTAGATCTTTAATAACTTTGTTGGCAGCAGGAACATAGATGTAAAATTGTCAAGACTAGAGAAAAAAGGTGATCAGTTAAAAGGCTGTTGCAACAATTCTGAGGGGAAAGATCAGGGACCCAGATTAAGATACTGACAGCAGGGATAAAGAGGAGGCTATAGGGACAAGCATTTGGAGCAGTGGTCAAGATGCTGCTTGGGATGCCTGCTTCCCATACCAGAGTGCCTGGGTTCAAGTCTCAGCTCTGCTTCTGCTGATACACACTGTTGGAGGTAGCAGGTGATCGTTCCAGTACTTGGATACCTGCCACCTGTTTGGGGAAATCTGGCTTGAGTTCCAGGCTCCTGGCTACAGCCTGACCCAGCTCTGGTTATTGTGAGCATTTGGAGAGTGAACCAGAGGATGGGAGCTCTATCTCTCTCCCTCTCTCTGTCTCTCCTCCCTCTCTCCCTCCCCTCTCCTTCTCCCTTTTCCTCTCCCTCTCCCTCTGTTTCTCGGCCTCTCAAATTAAGAGAAGACAATGGATTTGGAACTTTTAGATGACTCAGGCCTGATACTGCATGTGGTGAAGTCAGGCTTCTGGCTTTGGATACTGGGAATCCAAGATAAAGAACAGGTTTGGGGATGATAATGGGTGAAATTTGCTCCTGTTAAGGTCGAGATGCCAGTGTCCAAGTGGAGGGCCAATTTTGGCCAAGTCGAGGTTTGGGAGGCATAAGGATAGAGGTGAGTAGGGATGGAGTGGAATTGCTTCAAGCAATGCAATAAAGGGAAAAGAGACAGAAGCACCAAAGGCTCAGGTGAGGATCCCCGAGAAGAAAGGGCAGATGGACAGACCACAGGGAAGGGTAGCTGCTGAGGAAGAGGGAGGGAGTTTCCAGAGCATTTATGATTAAATTCAGAGACTTAAGGACCTGAGGACATTGGTGGGCGCCTTCCGTTCTATTGACAGAACAAGGTATTTAACTTTGTCAGATCCAGAAAGGGACAAGAAGAATGGATGGAGAGCAAGTTGGCCATCATGTTGCTAATGGTTCTATTTTTTTTTTTTTTAAGGGAAAGAGTTTATTGGGGGAAACCCTACAGACTGGAGGGAAGGGGCGGAGAAGGAAAAGAGGGAGAAGAGAGCATTAAGAGAGAGATCAAGAGATAGAGAGATCAGGAGACAAAGAAAAAGAGAGAGCGAGCCACATGTTCAGGAACAGGTCCTTTCAAAACTTTGCAGAGGGGGGTGGGCGGGCAGAGAAGTAGGAGCAGCGTATCCCATTAGGATGGGGGTGGGGCTGACACCAGTGGTTGGGCCATGTGGCCACCTGGCTTCCAGCAATGGCGGCAGGGGGGCTAGAGCCCAGGATGGTGTCAGGGTGTAGATTGCGCCATAGATAAGACTGAGCCATTTTACTAACATTGCCCCCTTTTGTTTTTTATAAAGCAGGAGTTGTATGGGATTACATTAGTTCCAAAAGTCCAGGAAGGGTAGTGGGACAATGATCTGTCTTTAGAGCTACTTCCTGCTGACATGGGGCGACCAGGTACTCTTTGCTGGCATGGGGCGATGTCTCAAGCTGCTGTCTCCTGGGTGGGGAGCTGAATGGTTCTGTTTTAAAATGACAATAGTTAAGAAAAAGAAATTATTCAAGTGAAGAATGAAAAATGAAATAGGAGTAGAGTGACATTCAGCAGTTGAGTGTGAAGCTAATGAATCAGTTGTTTGCCCCTTTACTTTCGTATGAGATAGGTGAAAACACTCCTGATATTTCTTCCAGGTGGAGAGGTACCCATGGACCATTCCACCGGGCTTCTGCTGCTCCTACACCTGTTCCTCCCCACAGAAGGAGAGACCCACCTGGTGGTGAGTTCTGGGGAGAACCGGGGCACACCTGGCTTGACCTCTTTTCCTTCTTGGAACAAACTCTCTGTAATTCAACCAGATCTTCATGGATGACTTAGAACTGCTGGAAGGTGTCCAGGTTCCCACCACCTTCTAATCACGGGCTTTCAGTAGCTTGTGAGCAGTGGAAGAAATTGAGTGCCCCAGATAATGGTCCCCCAGATAAGTGGTGATCTTCATGCTGCCGAGAGGGAAAGCTATTGTGAGGCTAAATCTTTTGTTTTTTTTTTGGCCTTGTGTTCCTAAGGACCATGTCCTCTCTGTGGTCTCATTTTGGCTCTTGGTTGTTGACTGTGCAAGCTCTGGCCTTTTGTTTAGACTCCCAGCACTCAAACATGGGCTTTACCTATAAAGAGGTGGTAGATTTTATTTAAAAATCACAAGAGAAAGAGGAACCCTTAATATAGAGAAAAGATGCTGCGTCAACTTGTGTTGCAGTAGAAAAACAAAATTCAGTGGACTTTTTGCACACTGGAAGGCCAGGAGGGGCAGCTGAAGAGGTCTACATCTGACCTGTATCTGTGTCTCAGAATCAGGTTTGCTCAGGAAGTCAAGCAGGGCCTGGAGTGGTTTGCAAAATATACTTCAGTCTTACTGTAGACTAGGAGTACTAGAGGAATGAAAACCAGGGAAAACAAACTGTAGGAAGAGAGAGTTCCCTTAGATGAAAGTTGAGGTAATCCTAGGCACACCAAACAGATATGAGAAAAGAATGATAATGTATTCAAGGCTAGGGAAAGATATATACAACGTTAAATTTCATTCAGATCTACCTGTTCTGAAAGGAAGTACTAAAAACGGGGAGAGATTCATTCAGAAACCATGCATCGCATGTCTGAGTGCTTTTCCTATGCCAGGCACTGATCTTGGGAAGTAGAAATACACATTGTGAATAGAAAACATGAAGAGTCTATCTGTAGGGTGGGTATCTGGCACAGTAGTTAAGACACTATGTGGGACATCCACATCCTGCATCAAGAGTGCCTGGATGCGAGTCCCAGCTCTACTTAGGATTCTAGCTTCCCACTGATGTGCCCCTTGGGAGACAGTCAGCAATGGCTCAGTTATTTGTGTCCCTGCCACCCATGTGGAAGACCTGTTTTAAGTTCTGGACACTTGGCATTGGCTTGGACTATCCCCAGCCATTGCAGACATTTGGGGAGTGAACCAGCAAATGTAAACTTAATCCATCACTCTGCCTTTCAAATAAAGAAAATAAATAATAAATAAATAATAAATTAATTTAATTTAAAATTAAAAAAAGTGAAAAGGCCATGTATTATATAGTATAAATATTTAAAAACATTTTTATCTCTGTAGATGTTATATCTTAGCACTTAAAGCAGACAACAAACATAATTTAGAAACATAATACAGTATATTAGAAAATGATGAGTTACAGAAATGATGTCAAGGTAGAGGGGATTCACCATTGCTGGGTGGGATGGGGTGACTGTGGTCAAGTTGGGTCTTACGGAGAGGTTTTATCTAAGACTTGATTGAAGTGAGGTAGTGAATAAGTGAATTAAGAGGAATAGCATTAGGAGTCAAAGGAACCGCATATGCAAAGCCCCGAGGCAGCAGTGTGTCTGGTATGTTTGATGAAGAGCAAGAAGGCCAGGGAAGTGGTGGCAGAGGCAGCAGCGGGGGAATAGCAGGAGATAGCTTTCGAGATGTAATAAGGGCCATGTGGTGGAGCTTTTTCAAGACTGTTGTAAGGACTTTGCTGTTTGAGTGACATGGGATGCAGTGAAGGGTTTGTGAACACAGTAGTGGCATCAACTGGCTCAGGTCATTACGGGGTTTCTCTAGCCACTCTGCAGGGCACTGGTGGTGGCTGAGGGCGTCTGGCCATTGCTGTGGGATTCCAGGAGAGGACTGAAGTGGCTCAGACCAGACAGTGGCAGTGGAGCTTAGTCAGTGTCTGGGACTGCTTTAAAGGTAGAGCCATTAGGACACTTATTGTAGTTTGTGAGAGAAAGAAAAGAGTCAGGAATGAACTGAGAGTTTTGTCCTCAGCTACTGGAAAGATGGAGCTAAGAGTTATTTTAGTTATTATTAGATCAAAAACAGTGACTGGAGCTCACCGTGACTGGAGGAGGAAAGCAGGATCTTAGAGTTTACTAGGATGAATGACTGCAACCAGCAGCACCCGTGTCGAGAAAAGCACTAATAAGTACCCCCTAAAAGTTACAGAGTACACCTGTCCCTCTGACCCAGGAATTTTGACAGCTACACTAACTGACTACAGATGCTCGGACTGATTGAGGCAGGAAGACCAGGAAGAAACGTGAAAAATCCTCAGGGGATTCCCAAGTGAATTGCAAGGTGGTATGGTGTGTCTTAGGCCTTTTGTGCTGCTGTAACAAAATAGCTGAGATTGGATCGTTGATAAGAGCAGAGATTTATTTCTCTCAGTTCTGGAGGTTCGGAAGTCCAAGAGCAAGGAGCTTTCAGGTCTGGCGTCTAATGAAAGCCTGGTCTCGGCTTCCAGGAAGCTGGTTTGTTGCTGGCGCCTTCTGATCAGCCACTGCTTTCATCTTAGAGGACAGAGAGTAGAAGGCAAAAGGGGCCTAATTTTCTCAAGCCCTTTTATGATGTGACTAATCTCACTCATGAGAGAAAAGTCCCTTTCAGGTGCCACCTCTTTTTTTTTTTTTTTAAAGATTTATTTATTTGGCCAGTGCCGTGACTCACTTGGCTAATCCTCTGCCTGTGGCGCTGGCACCCCGGGTTCTAGTCCCGGTCGGGGTGCCGGATTCTGTCCCCATTGCTCCTCTTCCAGTCTAGCTCTCTGCTGTGGCCCAGGAGGGCAGCGGAGGATGGCCCAAGTGCTTGGGCCCTGCACCCGCATGGGAGACCAGGAGGAAGCACCTGGCTCCTGGCTTCGGATCGGCGCAGCACGCCAGCCAAACTAACCATTTGGGGGGGTGAACCAATGGAAAGGAAGACCTTTCTCTCTGTCTGTCTCTCTCTCTTTCACTAAATCTGTCCAAAAAAAAAAAAAAAGATTTTTTTATTTGATAGAGTTACAGAGAGAGGAGAGACAGAGGGAGAGATCTTCCATCTGCTGGTTCACTCCTAAATGGCCACAACAGTTGGGGCTGGGCCTAGCTGAAGCCAGGAGCCAGGAACTTCTTCTAGGTCTCCCATGTAGGGGCCCAAATAATTGGGCCATCTGCTGCTGTTTTCCCAAGCCATTAGCAGGGGGCTGTATTGGAAGTGGAGCAGCCCGGACACGAACTGTTGCCCATACGGGATGCTAATATTGCAGGTGGTTGCTTTACTTGCTATGCCCCAAAGGCACACAACCCTCCCCCCCAACCACCCAGCTCTTTTTTTTAAACAGATTTATTTGTTTACCCGTTTCAGAATGGTGCAGAGGGAGAGGTCAATCTTCCATTTGCTGGTTCACTCCCCAAATGCCTGCAACAGCTTGGGCTTAGCCAGGCTGAAGCCAGGGACCTGGATCTCCATCTGGATCTCTTTGTAGCAAGGGCGCAAATACTTGGCTTATCATCTGCTGCTTTCCCAGGAAAGTTGGACTGGAAGCTGAGTCTGAAGCAAGCTCTCTGGTATTGGATGTGGGCCATAGTAGCCATCCAAGGCCCCACCTCTTAACACTACCATGTTGGGGTTTCAGTTCCAACATAGGAGTTTTTGGAGGATCACAAATATTCAAAACATGGCATGGTGGTGGTGGGGTCACACACCCAAGAGATGTTTTGGATTAGTGGTAAGCATGGCACCTCGAAGAGGAGACATATTAATGGGGAACCAACTTGGATGTTGATATATGGAGTCTGAGTCTAGGTTATATGTTGGTCTCATAGGGACATACATCCTGGTTGTTACAATTCAATTAAGAAAAGCAAAGACAGAGAAGATAGGATTTGTTTAAACAAAGAAATTTACTGGGGCCAGCACTGTGGTGTGGCAGGTGAAGCCAGCACCTGCAGTGCCGGCATCTCACGTGGGCAATGGCTTGAGCCCCAGCTACTCCATTTCTGATCCAGCTCTCTGCTGTGGCCTAGGAAAGCGATGGAAGATGGTCTAGGTCCTTGGACCCCTGTGGGAGGACCTGGAGGAAGCTCCTGGCTCCTGGCTTCAGATTGGCACAGCTCCGACAGTTGCGGCCAGTTGGGGGACCCCTCTCTCTCTTTGCCTCTGCCTGTCTTTGTGTGTAGCTCTGACTTTCAAATAAATAAACATATTTTTTGGCATCTTTTTTTTTTATTTAGTAAATATAAATTTCCAAAGTACAGTTTATGGATTACAATGGCTCCCCCCCAATAATTTCCCTCCCACTCGCACCCCTTCCATCTCCCGCTCCCTCTCCCATTCCATTCACATCAAGATTCATTTTCACTTCTCTTTATATACAGAAGATCGATTTAGTATATATTAAGTAAAGATTTCATGAGTTTGCACCCACACAAAACACAAAGTGTAAAATACTGTTTCAGTACTAGTTATAGCATTACTTCACATTGGACAGCACATTGACAGGTTCCACATGAGAAGTAAGTACACAGTGACTCCTGTTGTTGATTTAACAAACTGACACTCTTGTTTATGGCATCAGTAATCTCCCTAGGCTCTCGTCATGAGTTGCCAAGGCTGTGGAAGCCTTTTGAGTTCGCCGACTTCGATCTTATTCCAACAGGGTCATAGTCAAAGTGGAAGTTCTCTCCTCCCTTCAGAGAAAGGTACCTCCTTCTTTGATGGCCCCGTTCTTTCCACTGGGATCTCACTCGCAGAGATCTTTCATTCAGATTTTTTTTTTAAAGAAGTTTACTGGTAGTCTCAGAGTTCATGGACTCAACAGTGTTCTCTCTCCCTATGGGAGACCTAATGAGACTCACTAGAAGAGCATGTTAAGAAAACAAAGGGACAGTACAAGGAGAAGAGACATTCAGTTCCAACACACAGCACTGGTATTACTTGTGTTGGGGACAAAGGGGACCAATTGACGAGATGAAATCTGTCATGGAGTACACTTGGCCTTCCTGAACTGGATGAAGAGGCCGTGCCTGGAAGGGAAGCTCAGAGGCAGGCCTTCCTACTACAGAAGGCCGTACTTGTGGAACTGCTGCTTTGTCGGGAGTGTGCAGAAGCTTAGAGAAGACTGTCTTGGAGAGCCTGTGGCCGGACGTTGGTCATCACAAGGCTGCCAGGGGCTCCAAAGTCAACAGGTTCAGTTTAGGAATTTGCTGAGGATTCTGCAAGTGAAACAAATGTGAAGTTGAAGAGAAAGCTTCCCAAAAGTCAGCCCCGCAATTTCAGAGCAGCCCTGAGGGAGGGACACGGATATTTTCTCTGCGGGGATAGTGTAGGAGTGGAGCAGCACTGCTAGATGGAGCTCATGGAGGCACAGGAAGGAGCTAAAAAGGAAATGGGTTTTAGGAGGCTTGGAAGAGTTGGATGTAAAAGAGAGACGTTTCTCCACTTTGCCATTATTCTTTCCTTTGAGAGAAGATACAGTTTATCTAGTGGGATTTTTTTTTTTCACCAAATATGGTTAACAAAATGCCCTGACTTATTAACTGAAGGACAGTTTCTCCTAATAGAGTTGAAGGTCCTAGGTCATGTGTTCTGGACAGCCGGCACACAGTGGTTGGCATCCTACCAAGGCTTAGAGCCACACGTTTCTCACCTCCTCTCCTTCTCTCAGCTGCCGCTCGATCTCTGCTGTGTCTTTGGCAGCACTAAGTATTTGGTTCTGGGTCTGTAACTTTGGGGAGGAAAAGTGTTTTTGGAGTTGGGGATTGACTTCTTTCCCAAATTTGGTCACTGTAGGGCCAGGGCTGGGATTTTCTTGTAAATCATATGAACTGTTTGGGTCCTGGATCAAGCGGAGCGATATGAAAAGCGTTTATCCTTCAAGGTAGGTCCTGTAGGATCGTAGCCTAGGCTGTGAGGCTTAGAGAGGTATGTAGAGAACTTAGCACAGTGGGAATGATAATGATAATAATTACTATTTCAATAGAATGGCTTTTTTATGTAAGATAAGGTTTTTATTTGTTTTTGGTGTTTTTAAGTACTTATGAGAGGCCTGGGGGAGGCAGGCAGAGGGAGCGGTAGGGAGGTTATTGACATAACACAGGTTAGAAGCAACAGTCATCTCACCCAAGGTGGTGGAGTGGCAGTGATATGAGGGCCATGGTGAATGGATATAGAGGTTGAGAATGGGGCATTATCAAAGATTGTTTATGGTATCAGTATTGTGGTGTAGTGGGTAAAGCTGCTGCCTTTGACACCAGCATGACATATGGGTGCTGGTTCATGTCCCAGCTGCTCCACTTTCAATCTGGCTCCTTGCTAATAGCCTGGGAAAAGCAGCAGAAGATGGCCCAAGTGCTTGGGCCCTTGCCACCATGTGGGAGACCCAGAAGCAGCTCCTGGATCCTGGCTTCAGTCTTGCCCAGCCCTGGCCTTTGCACCCATCTGAGGCATAAACCAGTGGATGAAAGATTGATCTCTCTCTCTCTCTCTCTCATTCCTTTCTTTCTGTCTCTCCCTCTCTTTGTGTTACCCTTTTTTTTTTTTTAAAAAAAAAAAGATTTATTTATTTATTTGAAAGTCAGAGTTACACAGAGAGAAGCAGAGGCAGAAGAGAGAGAGAGAGAGGTCTTCCATCCACTGTTTTACTTTCCAAATGGCCACAACAGGCAAAGCTGCACCAATCTGAAGCCAGGAGCCAAGAGCTTCTTCTGGGTCCCCCACGTGGGTGCAGGGGCCCAAGGACCTAGGCCATCTTCCACTGCTGTCCCAGGCCATAGAAAAGAGCTGGATCGGAAGAGGAGCAGCTGGATTCGAACTGGTGCCCATATGGGATGCAGGTGGCCATTTTACCTGCTGTGCCATGTGCCAGCTCCTATCCTGACTTTTAAAATAAATAAACATCTTTTAAAAATAATATTTAAATGACTTTGGTCATTTAAATAACTAACTGGGTAGATGGCAATGTCCTTCATGAGATAAGGAATTAAAAAAAGGAAACAAAAGCAGTCAGTGGTAATATTGGTTGCAAGAGGTATAAGTTTTTAAACTCTTAGTAGGTTTCGGGCTCTGTGCTGAATGCTGGCTATGCATTATGTCATTTAATATTTGCAGCACTGCAATGTTCTGGTTACTGTGAATATGTACAATTCACAGAGGAGGGAACTCAGGCTCGGACAGTTAAGGAACTTGCTTTAGCCACATTTCTAGGAATTAGTAAAATAAAGTTCAGAATCAGACAGATGTCCACCCCCCACCCGGTTGTGGGAACTTATGCATGTCAGTTAACTTTCTACTGTGGAGATACCAATTTTCCTATAAGATCCAGGAATGATGATGCAGGAGGCTTAAGGATCATGCCTGGCATGCAATAAGCACAGTGAACAGCAATAGTCACTGACAAGGTGTTCTCCAGTTATTACCATAAACTACAAGCTATACACATTCTCATTTCATAGACCTGCAGAGTGTAGCTCAGAAAGGGTAGTTTATTTATTTGCTCAGTGTCAGGACGCTAAATGAGTTCTTCTGATTTCTAAGCCCATCTTCTTTTTACTACACCAGGCTGCCTTTCATTTTCGTAGGGGTAAAATGATTAATAATTAGCTTTCTGAAGTCTTGAAAAGTTATTAGCCTCCAGTGAAGCTAGAAAGTATCTGAGCTCCCGAGGTAATTTTCACGTAGCGGCTGTGTTGTAAGTTGCATCTTGAGGGTTCTAAGCTCTTAATCTGTTATCATTAGTAACTGTGATCGATTAGCTCCCCAGGTGATTCTAATGGTCCCTCAGTGTGGAGAGCTACTGCCCTAGAGAAACTCCAACGCATGAGCACAGGAGACTACAATACATCTGGGGCAGCACCGCTCAAAAGAGCACAAATGCTGGGGGGAGGAACACGAAGCCCAAATGTGTGGTGACAGGGAAGAGGATGAAACAGTTGTGCATTGTATACTGACCATGGATTTTAAGCACTGCGAGGAAAGAGATGATACCTGTTTCAGCCACGGCTGCATCCCAGCATCTACAGCAATGCCTAGTCTAAGTAATCCCATTATGTGGAATACCTGACAGCAAGGACTAACAAGTCAGTTACTGCTGCAGGCATCACCATGGACGGATGTCAGAAATGTGAGTGTACAAGATGACACAAAAGAGTAACCACAGTACAGTGTCACTCTTTCAAGCTCAAAATCAAGCAAAACCAAATAATAGGCTTTGTATATAGCTTTGTGTGGCAAATCTACACATAAATACAAAAGAAGGATGAAGAACCAAGATTGTAGTAGTCATGGAAAAGGAGTGGGGAACCCAAGAATTGCTCTGGGAAGGGAGCACATGGAAGTTTCTTTTGGAAACGCTGTTTCTTAGGGTTTCAGAGAATTTGTTTTATTGCACTTCATACCTTACATATATTACATATGCTCTTTGGATATACAGATAGTCTGTTCATAACATGAGAGCTGATGGTGGGTGACTAATGGGAAGGCGTTATGTTCAAGATGACATGTGTGGCTTTACTTTCTTTTTGGTTTTGGCAGGAGCTCCTTAAGTTGGGCTTCCCAGGAGAGTAAAAAAGTATATGCTTGGATTTGTTGAAGGGGAGAGAGGGTAGAGAGCAGCCTGACCTTCTGGGCAGGTGAACAGCCTGGCACCACAAGGAAGATGAGAGGTCACTGACCCAGCGTTAGTGAAGGAGCCAGTCCTGGGTGTTGTGCTGATCCCAGGGTCCTTGGCAGCTTCTGCACATAGCCTGGGATCTTGTTCTGGATTCTCGCCTTGAGCTACTATCGCATTTACTATGTGAATTTGGTTAATAATCCTTATTTGGATCCTAGTTCTCTCATCAGGAGCAATTGTCTTCAGTCTGTGTCAGTGGCACCTTTAGAATTCCCTGGTGATTCTGTTGGGTTATTTATGGAGGGAGGGGTACAACTGGAAAGGAGATGTCTCACTCTGCTTTGTGTTGTTATAACAGAATCCCTGAGGCTGAGCACTGCTCACAGTCTTAGAGGTCCAGCAACAGCCTCTGTTGTGGGCTTTGTGCAGATGGCATGGCATGGCAGGAGAGCATGCAGGAGAAGCAGTGGGCTTTTTGGAAGAGACCAAGCACGTGGAGAAGCCTCACTCTGTCACAAGTCTCTGTTTTACAGTAATTAATCTGGTCCTGCAAGACCTAACCCACTCCATGATAAGGGCATTAATTCCTTCCAAGATTGGTATCCCTATGAGCTAACCACCTTCCGCTAGTTTCTACATCACCTCTCAATGTCATTACATGTAGGACCAAGCTTCTGTCTTAGGAATTTTGGAGGATAAACCATATTCAAACCACAGTATGAGGACTCTACCTTGCCACCCCCAGTTTAATCAGGAAGCCACTGTTACAGATTTTGTAAGTTAGGGTCAGTATGTGATTTTATTTTGAAGAAGGGTTTAACCATTAAAACAAAAAGCCATGAAAAAAACCATACAATAAAAAGTTTGGAAATCATTGATCTAGATATATGTACCACAAGCCTACTTGTACATGAAATTACCCCAAAAAAGAAAGAACAAACCCCAAAACCCAAATTTCTTGCAAGTTCCTCTTGGCCTCCTGAATTGGTATTTCCAGGGGCAGTCTCGGGGGACTTTTTTTAACAAGCTCCCTATGAGGACCTCACAGTGGCAGATCATCTGTGGTCTGTAGACTGGTTTGGGGGAATGCTGCGAAGGAACTTTGGCATTCTTCTCTCAGCACTAACATACCACTAGTCTGTGTTTATATTCCTCCTGTGTATAACACCTTCTGTTCCACTTGTTTATTTTTTCCCATTCCTACAAAAACAACAGCTTCTAAGAACCAAAATATCAAAACGAAGCTGCCATCCTATTTTAATTTTTTCCCCATGTACAAAATTCAGGGTTGTTTTTTCTCATGTCTCCCCCCTACCCCACACCCTGAACATTGTGCATAAAAATAGGCTCCTTGTTTTTCTACACTGCCTACTGCTGTAGCTCCCACATGCTTTGGAAATCACGCCATTCAAGTTTGAACAGATACTAAGGGAGTCTAGGGAGTAATTTCCTGTTGCATCATTTGGACAGCAAAAATATTTCTACACTGTGCTTTGACATTGACTTTGAAATATTTCTCCCATCCTGTTTGCCCCCACCCACTGGAAACAGGTAAGCATGCTTGATTGAATAGCCCACCAGAGAGAGTTAAAGATAGGGCTAGGAACACCTGCTTTTGAATTCGCGAATGTGGTTACTGCCCCTCAACAAAGAAATATGATTCTTAGAAAGGCCAGTGAAGGGCAGATGAAAGAATTGAGGGAATATGTGGGCTAAAACATGAGGTCAAACTAAGAAGATTAAGACTTCCAGCGCACAGAGATGAAGGCTGCATGGGGAGATGATCAAAGACAACGAAGCCACAAAGGGCATAAATGTGTTTGTGTTCACCAAATTCCAAAGTACAAGAATGGGTAGGGAGGACTCTTTGAAGCTGAAAGAGGAGGAATTTAGGAAAATAGAAAAACAAAACCACTAGTTTACACAGTGAATCATAAACTTGTGGAACAAGTCACTGCCAAGATATGGTTTGGGTTAAATATAATAAAGTTTCAGAGAAGGTATAATATATTTATGAGTGGTAGAAGCACACTAGTTTAAGAGAGTAAATTATATTGTCCAGTGGTCCCTGCCTGACATTTTGTGTTTGGGTTGGTACCGTGTCAGAGACAGAACGCTAAGCTGTGTTTACTCGGCAGGTGACCTAATAGGACAAGATTTATGTCCTTGAGGTGGAAACAGTTTATTCACTCATGTACCCTAAGATTTTCTTAAATAATGGACACAATTTCCTCACCCTGTAGGGGTGTTTTTCTTTGAGAAAACATCCCACCATTCCAGGAAGCCCAATGGTGGTTTGTCAGTTGCTGGGGGCTGTTTTCATTAACACAATGAGGCAGGGTCAGGATTGAAACAACTGGAGTGGTACATGCATCATGTAAATTCTGAACATATTAGCAGGGCTAGAGAGGGGAAAAACGAGAAGAGACTTCCGTGCATGCCGTTGTGTTTTCTACATGGCTCATATTAGTGGGGAAAGCCCTGTGACTACTCCTTCCTGCCACCCAGAGAATCCTTTTTGGGGCAGGCATGGCCTGTTCTCCTCCTCATCCCTCCTCAGTTAAGTGAAGGACTGAGAGTTCAAGTAGACATCTTGACAATTTTGTATCGTGGGACCTGAATTCTGCCACGGAAAGATGTAAAGATAATAAAGGACATAAAAGAGACATCGAACTCTTTCTCAGCTTCCTATGAAATGTGTCCAGAAATAAATTGTTCCAGTAGTACACCAAGCATTAGGACTAAGAGTTAATTCCTTCTCAGCAAATTATCCCGTAGATTCTGTGAGTCAGGAATTTAGACAGTTAATTTCCCCTGTACCATGAATGGGATCTCCAAGTGCCTGATAGCTAGAATCCTCTAGATGATTCTTCACTCTGATCTGGAACCTGGGGAGGGGTGACCTAAAGGCTGGGATCCACAGGAAACACCCCCCAGAGCACCTGCCCATGGTCTGTCCATGGGGCTTCAGCTTTTCACAGCACAGAAGCTGAATTTCAAGGGGGGCGTATCCAGAGATGAAGCAGAGGGTAGAAACATGACCTTTGTCATGTGGTCTAGTTTCAAAATCATGAAGTGATCCCTTTCACTGCATTCTCTGGCTTACATGAATAGCTATAGGCAGCCCATATTCAAGGGAGGGGTGTTAGCCCCTCCTCTTGATGGGCAAGTGGCAATATTACATTACAGAAGGGCATGTTGGGGTGGTGGGTGGATGTTGTCACAAACATCTTGAAAAGTGAAACAGAATCTACCACAAGGATATATAAGAGGTCTTCAAAAAGTTCAAAGATCTTCAACCAGTTCAATGGTAAGTTCAAAGTGAAATTGACACTTTGAGATGCGATGACTTTGAACAGCTCTTGTCTTGACTGTTGAGGATTAGTTATATTTTTTATACTATTTGTTGAACTCTGTACTTAGCATAGGGTAATCTTATGGGTATAAATTTAATTGAAAATAAAGCTTAGTAAAAAATAAGAATGGGAATAGGAGAAGGAAGAAGAGTGGGAGTAGGGTTAGGAGGGACGGTAGGGTGGGAAGAATCACTGTGTTCATAAATTTGTATTTATGAAATACATGAAGTTTATATACCTTAAATAAAAATTTTCTGGGAAGACAAAACAAGAAAGTTCATG
The DNA here is from genome assembly GCF_051225735.1 of Oryctolagus cuniculus. Taxonomy (NCBI): domain Eukaryota; kingdom Metazoa; phylum Chordata; class Mammalia; order Lagomorpha; family Leporidae; genus Oryctolagus; species Oryctolagus cuniculus. The sequence goes on from NC_142877.1 coordinate 99,871,922, forward strand.
GAAAATGTGAATTCTGAGTCAACTATGCATAGATTTCACATTTTTGCACTAAAATAAACTTGTCTTTTAATTTGATTATCCAAGAACTTTTTGAAGATCTTCATATATGTATGTATGTAAGTATAAGTAATCACCATTTTTGCATGTTAAGTTCTGAATGGAAAATTCTATTGACATCCAGGTGACTGGAAATATTGAGGGGCAGGGAGTGGGCAGGGGGTTGAGAGCAGTATTTGTAACTTACCCATCAGAGGAGAGGACCTGAATGAAACTCTCTTCAGTACAGAAGGAGCAAACAAATAAAAGCAATATGGGGCTTTCGGAAACTTTCCGCAACCTGAGAAAAGGGACATTGCCTTGAAGATGCACATACAGTGTACTTGGAAAATGACCTACAGAAGGAAACAGAGGAATGTTTTCGAAATCTTTGGAAGGATGAAAGGACCTAATAGAAATTGCAAAAAATTGCATCCATTACAAGAGAATGTTGAGAGGCTCTTTCAGAACCCAAAAGAAGTGATCAGAGAGATGAACAGGATAATAAAGTTAATCCATGTGGAAGCCAGAGAATAGATAGTGAAATGATGAGTATCAGGAATTTCTGAAGATAATGTCAGCATAAATTGTATCAAAGTAATAATAAAAGATATAAAGAAGAAAAATTTCCCAAATGGATGCAAGGTTGAGTCAGCATTTAATACCATTTAATTCCAAAAGAAATTAGAATTAAGACCTGTTTTCAGACACAACCTGAAAGTAAAAAGGATGCCTGAAATTTATAGACCAATAAGAGCATTAATATAAAACCCTGAATCCCCCAAAAGTTTTGTGCAAAACTCAACCAAGCTATGATAGGGTAATCTGTATAACAAGTAGGTAATAATAAGCTTTTCAGGGAATTTTTTTTTGATGAAAGTACTCATCCAAGTTTTTAATAATGCATGAAAGCAACAGAAAAGTACTCTCATAGGTTTATGGGTTCAGAAAGACTATCACATGTGTACAATTCCTGAAAAGTTACTAAATATGTGTTTGCTAATGCTTTCTAGAAAGAGAAATTTTGTATTATAAAAATTTAACAATATGGAGGTGTTACCGGAGGGAAGACCGTGGAAGCCACGGGGTTCTTGTCTTCATGCAAGAAAGAATTCAGGTATGAGACAGAGAGCGGAATGATAAGGCTTTATTGGGGACAGGGCATCTGTCAGGATGGAAGGGACAGAGAGAGCACCCAGTCACTCGGGCCAGGGGAGAGCGAGGTTACAGGGTTGAGTGGGGGGAATAAACCCAGGCAGGCCAACCAGAGGGCTGAGCGCGCAGTCTGTTTGGACTCCCCAGGTTTTTAAGGGAATCTGTTTACCCACCTCCCTCTCTCCTCCAGGACAAAGAATGGGGAGTGCTGCCAGAAGGGTTTGTTGGGTGAAAGGTAGCAAATTCCTCCCCAGATTTGCTTGGGCCCCAGGTAGAGTAGGGGGGGCTTCTCTTGGGGCATCTGAGAAGGTTTTATTGCCCCATGTTGTCAGGTAACCCCTTTGGTCCTGAGGAGAGAGAGTTCTCCTGGGAGCTTTCCTTGGGGGAAGGGCTGGGACCACCTGGGAGGTTATCAGGGTCTGGGCAGGACTTTGAAGTGCAAGATGCTGGGCTTCTGGAGCTTCTGCAATAGGTGCTGGTCTTCAGGCCTTTTAATACACTCATAGGCTCAATTTCTGACTTCCTACCTAACAGAGGTATCAAATTTCATATTGTATTAACAAAGACTGACAAGTAATTCAGGGAGAAACAATGTTGTCCTCAGTTTACCTAGAGAGAAATGACACAGGTACTATTTTCACTTCTAGAAAACAGATGGAAAATTGGTGGAGCAAAGTGGAGAAAATCCCACCATAGTATTTGCTGGAAAGGTTTCAGATGAGAAAGGAGCCAGCCTGCTTGCCAAGAATACTCCAAAAAGTCTTCAGACTTCAAGCTCAGAAACAGAAGATAACTGAGAGTGGGAATGAGAATTTGCTGAAAGTGGAGAATTGGAAGTTCTATTTAAACATCTGTTTATATAAGGATACATTATCTACTTTCTCCTTCAGAAAGTCTAGCAACTAAATATTTTGCTCCAGGCAAAAACAGCAGCAGCAACAAAACAGAAACTCAGAGTGTTCTTTTCTAAAGAAGTTGTACAACAATTTGGGAAGAACTTGGGGTGATAGTGTGGGTGTTATCACCCTGGAGAAAAGCTCTTCACATTCTGTCATTTAGATAAGCCCTAGTAAAGCTAGGTCTCACCTCCTCACCTGTTATCCTGAAGGGAAGCCTTTATATCGGAGGAAGTAAACAGCCTAGATGAGAAAGTGAAAGATAGCCATAAAGAACTGACCCCTGAAGAAACAGAACTCAGAGAAGCAGAGATCATTTAGAAACAACAATGACAGCTCTACTGTTCTCAGATTTAAGAAGGTACTGGGAGCTATTACTGCCGTAAAAGGAGAGTAAAATGCCATGAAATTGAAAAGTACAAAGAACAAGGGAAGAAAATATAGGGAAGATGGCTCAAACAAAACATTTCACCAGAATAATAGGGTAGGGGAAGTTGAGGAAATTTCCCAAAAGTAGCTCAATAAGAGAGGATAAGAGGAGAAAATATAAAGGGCAATTAAAAAGAGGACTTTAAAATGTCAGTGGATGGATTTAGCAAAAATGGAGACGCTGGTGATCTTGCCAAAAATAGTTTCAGGGGAGCAATAGCGTGGATGCAACACAAATACGCAGATGATGTGATTCAGTTAAGTTGACACAATAGTTTAAAGTTAGAGGAAAGCAGTCCCTTTGAGGAAAAAATGGAATTAAAAGATTTTTATTTTTGGTGTAAAGTTTTTGAAATCCATGCAGGGGATCTTCAAAAAGTTTGTGGAAAGTGCATATTACAAAAAAACTATGGCTTTCAAATTTTTTGGTACCAAAATGAACTCATCTTTGACAAAAAAAGTATTTATTTTTTGTTTATTTCAAAGGCAGAGTGACAAAGAGAAAAAACAGAGAGAAAGGGAGAAATCTTCTATCTGCTGGTTCACTTCTCAAAGGACTGCACAGTCAGGACCGGGCGAGGCTGAAGCCAGGAACCCAGAACTCCATCTGGGTCTTGGGTCGCAGGGCCCCAAGTACTTGGGCCACCTTGTGTTGCTTTTCCAGGCAAATTAGCAGAGAGGTGGATCAGCAGCACAGCACTAGGCACCTTAACCAGCACTCTGACATGGGGTGCTGGCATTGCAAACAGCAACTTAAGCCCCTGTGCCACAACATTAGGCCCTAAAAGCTTCTTTTAATCTCATTTTCCCAAGAACATTTTGAAGTATTCTAGTATATGACCCTAACTCACCCATAGTGCAATAGACATTAACTTCACTATCTTGACCTCTCACCACTAATAAACTGGGCCAAGCTTATCCCTATTATTAAATTATTTTCAGGAATCTAGGGCACATATTACAATGGTACTGACTGGCAGTCTTCACTAGCAGAAGGAGACTTGAGTCATTTGATTAGTTTATCATTACCAAACCATAAAATGATACATAATTTCTGTCATCAGTGCTTATTTATTTGAAATGCAGACTGACATGCACACATGAACATGTGCAAACACATACATACACATAGCTCTTCTGTTTGCTGATTCCCCAAATGCCTGCAACAGTTGGGGCTAGACCAGGTCAAAACCTAGAACCCAGAAGTCCATTTAGGTCTCCAAAATGGGTGACAGTGACCTAAGCACTTGAGCCATCACCTGCTGCCTCCCAGGCTGTGCATTAAACAGAAAGATGAATGGAAGTAGAGGCAGGACTTAATCCCTGGCACTCTGATACAGAATGTGCATTGCCCACCTGGTATGTAATTTCTTTTTTAGCAATTAGAACATTTTCTAGGGATAAGAGTTTTTGTTTTCTGTGCATGAATAAGAAAACTCAGATAAACTTTAGAAGAAACAAATGAAGACAAGTTGACAGGAAAAATGATTCTGAAATTATTTTTCAAAGATTTCCATGAAGAATTCATTACTCCAAAATATTATCTGGGGCTGGGACAGGTTGTCTTTTAAATAAGAACTGTCTTGGAGTTCAATGTTTAACTATAAATGAAGGACTTTCAGCTCTGTGGCACTCTTTAACTTTACATCATTGGCAGGAGGCAAAATGATAATAGGTAATAGGTAAAAAAGTCACTTTTATATAGCAGGTGAGCTTGAGACTTGCAGTCCTGCAAATTAAGTTAAAATGAATGGCTTCTGAACAGCACATTGGGTGACAGGAAGTTTATAAATGTTGTGTCTCCTGAGGTGTTCTAGTAATAGTAAGTTTGGGCAGAATACGCTTTTTCTATAACAGTCTCCTTGGAAAGACCAGCAGTCTCCAGAGAGATTGGTTAATAAGTCAGTTACCTGAGTGTTGAAAATGAAATAGAAAAGGTAGGGGAATAAAAAACACCTTGAAGGAGAAAAATGTTAATTTAGCCAATTCAATGCTTCTCCTACCAGAGTGATATTCAAGTCTGAGAAACACACAGTTTGTGGTTTTACTCTGATTTCAATTTGTGTGATGACTCCAGGAACATGGGGTTGTGTGTTTTGGTCATGCAGAGCTGATCTGGGGAAGACAGTGAACATGATATTAGGCATGGTGCTGGGAGGGGTCCGGCAGCGGTGTTACAGAGACAAGCAGGTGTGCTGTCTGATTGCACAGCCCAGTGTGTGGGAGTGTGGTGGTGTTGCCAGGAGTTAAGCTCATTGTGCTGTTGCTCTGTGGATCTCAGTAGGAATGGAGGTACTGGTAAGTAGGGTATCTCTGTGTCAAGATCTGACGGTCATCCCAGCAAGAGCATTTTAATTTTCTCACGTAAAGGTGCTCTCAGAGGAAGGACAATTAATTGGCTTCTGAAATGCTTCAACACTGAGATCATTGGACAAATGGTTATATAAACTCAAGAATAGAACGTGCTTGGGTGTATGCAAGTCTCTCCTTGAGAAAGGCAGTGTTGCTTGCATAAAGTGTTTTTTTTTTTTTTTTCCCTCATTCTCGAGATGGAGTAAGTTTTGAAGCAGCAGTAGGAGAGATTGAGGTCTGTTTAGATTTCACAGGTCACCAACCCAGCAAGCTTCCTGGTTTCATTTTGTGCATGTAATCCTATATATGTTTACACAGAGTTTCTCCCATTTTCTGGTATCCCTAGAAGTTAATGGTGTTGTTAAATAAATGAATGTATTAATTTTAATGTGGAATCATTTTTGACAAAGCAGTAATGTTTCCTTAGGAAAGCTTCATGAAGTATTCATTTTTCTATCACCATACTGTAAATCTGTTTACCAATGATAATCATTTTAAGATTTAGTTTGCTTGCCCTTTGGTTACTGTTTTGACTGGGAAGGCATGATATCTTTTTCTCACCTCTTTTCCTTCTTTCTGCCCTCTTTCTCTGCTCTGGTGCCATTGCTCTTGTTCACGTTTGCATTCCTCTTTGCCTGAACGATAGCAGTAGCCTCCTCCTGACTAGTCTTCTTACTGTAGCTTTGCCCCTCAGCAAAACCCCTTTACAAAAGCAGTATGTTTGAAGGATGTAGCTGATCATCCCAATTCCTCCTATGATTTCCTTTGCTTGGGAAGATAAAATCCTAGCCTCATGAAAAGCCATTCATAACATTTATCCATTTCTACCACTCTAAACAGAAGATTCTCAACCAGGATCACTTGCTGTCTTCAAGGGAAATTGACAATATCTGCATACATTTTTGATTATTGTTATACATGACTGGCATCTGGTAGGTAGAGGCCATGATGCTGCTAGACCTCCTGTAATGCACAGGAAAATCCCCCTAACAAGCAATTGTAGTCCAAGATGTTGAGAAACTCTGCGGTTATCCACTCTGTGTTTTTCCCCTCTGCAATCTGGACTCCAATCACAGGAAACTAATTGCCCTTCCAAGAAAATACCATATTGTTTTGCTTATCCTTATCTTTGCACATGCTGGTCCCTCTGACTGCAATGCCTCACCACACTTTTACCAGTTGGAGGTAAAGTGTTGCCATACCTGGGCTCTTCAAGTACTTTGGACTATCTATCTAATTTGTGCTTATGTTGCTGTAATGTTTTTTCCCTTCTTCCCTACCATGCAGAGCTATTCATTGTTAGGCATCATGTCTGCCATCTTTCTATTCCAACCATCTGGTACAAATCTTGGCAGAGAATACATATTTGGCATGCTTATTTGTTGAATCTTGGATAGATGCATGGATGAATAGAATCTGTGTTTAGATCAGATGATAGTCAGCAGCCCAATATTGTTTATAATCCAGCAAACTAATATTCCAACTTGGAAATGAATTTCTCTTTTGGCCCATTCCTTTCAGTGTCAACTACTCAGTTATTTTCTTTTGGTTCATACTTTGATTGCAAATGCCTTGAATGTGGAATTACCAGTAACTACTTGTTAAAGGAATGTTGGTCATAGCTCTAGATTTAAGTAGATTGTAGCAGTGGATAACCTGAGAATCCTTCTCTTTGGGAAGGCAGAAAAGTGATTTCCATCACTCAAAACTGATCTGCCTGAGCCACATTTTCCCCCTTTTGTTTCATTCCATCCCAGTGGAACTTCCCTACTCCCAGCATCACCCACTATAGCTTAGCAACCTTGACAGCTTGGGTGCATAACTGAAGACTCCCGGAGTGAGCTGGCCTGGATGCCTCCCACAGATACAGCTGCCTTAATTCAGCTCACCCCACTCAAGTTGGGAACATTAAATCCCATCCCTGCTGCTTCAGTAATGGCATAGATTTATTTCTTCTTCGGGCGGCAGCCTCTTCTCTAGGTTCTGTTGCCTTCAATTATGAATGCTGGTTAGTTCACTCTGATTTTACCCTTAAATCCCAAGCTGTGCTGTTTTCTATCTTTAGGCTTCCTTTTTGTCATGTGGAAGAGCACGACGTGTCCAGCTTCTGCAGAATGTCCTTTATTCTCTTGGCCTGAGATGTAATCAGTAGAGGGAAGTGACTCCTTCTGGATCTGTATTGGGATGGCTTTCCTCATACTCATCCAGCCTATTTCCATCCTTTTTTCTCAATACAGTCAGACAGCTGATGGTAGTCCCTGATTTTGGACCTTCTCCCTTGATCCTTAGTTCTTTCATTTTGTTGTTGATTTGGTCCTCTTCCGTCTGCAGTAGAGTAATTTTCCATCTTATTAAGCCTGCAGTTACTGTCCTGAACTCCAGTTCTTTGCCTTCAGTTCTCTCATGGTACCCATGAAAACTTACATCTCTTGCTTATGAGTTTACCATACCCTTTCTAGGTGATGGCATTTTCCCACCCACAGGACTTTAACTTGAGACTTCTACTTATATATTGTGCTTCTCAAGTAGCAGATGCTTGGTGGTCTTAATCTTCAAGTTTTTATCCTGGAAATGGGGTTGGATGCGGGGAGAAAGATAATTTAAGGGAGATAGAGATGAGTGGTCATTTTACCTTATCAGAAAAGAGGAAGAATCACAGTGACAGAGGTTCTTTCTGTTAAAGTCAGTTCTGAATTTTGTAGTTTCCTTTCCTTTCTTAGAACCTTGAGCTCAACTTCTATCCACAAGCAAATTTTCTCTAATTTGTGGAGTTTGAAAATGCAAAACCAGTCTCCAAAAGGTTGCTGGTGGAGCCTATTTGGCATTGGGCATGGCCCTATAGGAACTACGCACCACCCTTCAGAGCAGCCAAAAGATAGATTGTGTGTGTTCAAGACCAATGCCATTGCATCCAAAACAAACTAAGACAGAAAAAAGTCAGTTTTTAGCAGGGACCCCAATCAGAAAGTTACCCTTACCACAAATATAAAAACAAACAAAAAGCCCCTTCTCTTTCCTTTGCCACAGGCAGCCAGAAAATACAGAACAGCTCCTTAAGAGCTCAGAGAGAAGACAGGTAGCAAATCATAGCACATCATGAACGGAGAGGCAAGCAGTATGTTCCAGAAGTTTACAGAGTGTAGGCAACCTGTGTGCTACAGAGAAGCCTGGAAGGAGGCTGAGTATCCTCAGCAATGAGTGATAATAAAGGTGCAGACAATGAACTATGAAGTGCATTAGGAGAGATTTAACAAAAGGGCACTCATAAGAAATGCAGCTCTGCCACTGTGGGCCAGGGTGGAATAAATATGATGGTGAAGATGGAGGAAAAATGGCAGTTAGTGTTATATCAGAAGCATAGTCCTTACGCTACATAAGGGTTTTCAGCATGAGTTGCATGAAGAAAAATAAGGATCTTCTTTTAGAACCCTACTGCCATTCCTTTGTGTTTGGATGTGAATAAGGTTCAATTTTTTCTTTGCACTTATTGTCTTCACGAAGTCTCAAGTTAACCACACAAAGCCTTTTTACATACAGACAACCAAAATCTGCACAACCAGATTGGAAGAAAGGAATAACAGCAAAAAGTGGAGTTCCTGCATTCTCTTCCATTGGTTCTTGTATGTGTGTGTTTGTGTGTGTGTGTGTGTGTGTGTGTGTGTGTATAAAAATCAGAACCCAACTAATCAGAATGTTTTAGTAGTCCCAGTTCTCAGCTCCATAATGGTTTTCAATATTATGCACTTTTTCCAGAAAATACTCAAATATCAAGAAAATAGAGGGTGGCAATATTTAGTACGTGAAAGATCCCAAAAACTATTTATGATCAGTGAATGAGTATTTTGGGATTAGTGGTGAGTTAGTTAAATCTCCTTTACATGGTTTAAATCAGTAGCTATGGAAACTTCTATTTGAAATTTATTATAATAAGGCTGAAATGATGACCCAAGTCATCAAAGAAAACCTCTGCTGTGTTCAGGATGGTGAATGTAGTTAGGTCGGAAAGGGAACTAATAATGCATCTTAGAAGGATTTAACATGAAGGTTGAAGTACAATGTTCAAGAGCATTCTGAATAATTGATATTTTTGAAACATTACTTTTAAATGAAAAATTTCAAATGCACAAAAAAGTACAGAGGATGATATGGTGATCTAGAGATTCAGTGGCATTGAAGTTCAAATTTTTAGGCAAGGCTACTTTTCTGGGAAGTGTTTTGCATTTCCTGTTGCTTCATATCAGGAGACTATAAAGTCTGCTTGTCCCATTTTAAGTGATGCTAAGATCGATGCGTGGGTTCAGGTATGTCAGTCTTACCCGTTGCTTACAAAGCTTTGAGTCCTTTGATGGTTGCTGTCTAGATCCATTATTTCATTTAAGGGCTTACAAAAGGTGATTTTGATTTTCTAGTTCTATTATTCCTTATGCATTTATTAACAGAAATTTTCCCATATAGAAGAAATGTTCCTTACCGATTGTTTGATTACACTGAAACTCAGGAAGTATCACCGTCAAGCTCAGGAAGGGAAGAATAAATGCATGATTCATTTCCTTAATTTATCAACCTTAAGAACCCCATGTTGTGAGCTCAGCAACTGGACATGGGGCCATCTAACAGCTGGGACCTGGAGGTTTGTTTGAAACTATTTGCTAAAGTCAATGATGAAATGTTTTTGTCCCTCCATTCTAGAATTATATTGTTTTTCTTGGTCAAATGTAATCATCTTACCTCCATATATACTCCCTGCCTCCAACAAAAACTAGTAAAAATTCTCAAATAAAAGTGACAGTAGAGGCATTGAGTTGAAGTAAGAGTTATGATTTTCGTGTTCATTCTTCAAGTATTTTATGATTTGTGTTTAATACAAGGACCTCCCAGACCTGACACTGCAAGGGTAGGTTTAAATATAAAGTCTAGATGTTGAGAGGTGATGTACAGTCTCCTCCTTCCCTTGTGGCAGGCCTTTTGCAAGGATATGCACACACTTATGATATATAGACAGGACAGTGCCATGACAATACTGTTTCCGTTGGCCGTCACGTAACCTGGCAAGGACATATTTGGTGTTGCTAGTTTGCTCTGTCAGATATTTTAGGAAGTAACAATGGCATTACTCTATAATAGGCTCAACACTATTAGTACTTTATTTTGGGTGTGGAGTGGCTTGAGGGGTAAGAGATTATTTGTGGGAGGAAATAATTATATTTTTTCTTTTTTTTCCTTCTATTCTACAAATCCTAAGTTTTGTGACCACTAATGGAGGAAGTAAAAAGCTTATAGGATTTGGATAAAGAGCTTGGAAAAATTTAATTCTTGGTAGTGGTTTAGACTGAAAACATTTAAGGACAAAAATTAAAGGTGATACTAAAGAGACCTTAGGGGGGATAAGGATGCCAGATAAAATATAGAATATTCAACTAGAGCCAAATTTCAGGTAATGATTAATTTTTTTTTATTTTTTATTTTTTATTTATTTTTTTTTTTTGACAGGCAGAGTGGACAGTGAGAGAGAGAGAGAGACAGAAAGGTCTTCCTTTTGCCGTTGATTCACCCTCCAATGGCCGCCGCGGCTGGCGTGCTGCGGCCGGCGCACCGCGCTGATCCGATGGCAGGAGCCAGGAGCCAGGTGCTTTTCCTGGTCTCCCTTGGGGTGCAGGGCCCAAGCACTTGGGCCATCCTCCACTGCACTCCCTGGACACAGCAGAGGGCTGGCCTGGAAGAGGGGCAACCAGGACAGAATCCGGCGCCCCGACCGGGACTAGAACCCGGTGTGCCGGCGCCGCTAGGCGGAGGATTAGCCTAGTGAGCCGCGGCGCCGGCCGGTAATGATTAATTTTTAAATAAAGTACATCCTCACAAATATTGCAGGGGACATTCTTCTACTAAAAAGAATATTGTTATTTGTCTGAAATTCAAGTATAACTGGATGTCTTGTGTGTTTAGTAAATCAGGCAATTGTGCTTGGAGGGCTCAGGGAACAGTTTGAGAGTTGTTTGCTGGATTGTGTGCTGAGCCCCCGGACTTTCAATTATTTCAGGAAAGCTCATGGGAATGCCAGTGATGACCATGAAGGTTCCTGTACAATGTGTTGATATTTATCAGAACAAAGCCTGCTGGGCATACCTAGTAGGCATATCTTTTAATGATCATTTTACTGTAAAAGTGAATTTCAATATGCATCAAATTTTGTTGGGATCTGAAACTCTCTGCCTGTCATCAGGGTTTCTCACTGAGCATCTTATTTGTATGAGGCCATAACTTCCATGGGCCTCATTGTAGGAGCTAGGACAATTATCTTTAGATTTAATCATTCTAGGTGCTAGGAGCTAGGACAGTTATCTTTAGATTTAACTAGGTGAAGTGGATCTTAAATTAAACTTTGTTTAACATGTATGGATATCCAGTAGGGAAGGCCAGTGTGAAGCTTACATTTTTTCATGACCTGGTTATAGAACAGGGGAAATTAAAGGAGATATGAACCTCTCTTTGTTTTAAATATGGGTACATGAAGTAGATTACATCAAAACCTGCAGTTCTAGTGATCCGTGAGAAACTTGTTCCTGGAATTTCTCTGTACTTTTGGTATTAGATTTACCAGGAATGCTTGGAGGCATTCTTTCCCCACCCACCCTTCAAGTGCATGTTGTTCTGATGATTTTTATACAATAGGTAAACCTTAAACAGAAATGAGGAGATGGCTGCCCAACCATATTTATATAATATTAAATAATTTTCAGGGAGAGGTCTTGCTTATAGTAAAAAGGACTAAGATTTCACATAACTAAGAGCAGAAATTTATGGTTTTATCTGTTCCATATCCATTACCTTTTTGAAGTCCTATTTTCTTTATTGCAACTTTTTGGATCCTCACATTCTACCATGTTTATAAAACATGCCCACACTCAAAGCTTCTGTTGATTGGCTCAGTGATGGTTACTTGATGAAAACTGGACCAGTCATAAAATAGCTGTGTCTTTAACCCTTCATGAAATGTCACTAGTATTCTTCCCTCCAATCCAATAAATTCCTTTTTCCTCAAGCCAGATATCCAAGTTGGATTTCTGAGATCTGTGACCAAAAATCTGTGAGAGAAGGAGGGAAGATAGGGCAGGAAGTATCTTTTAAAACTGTATGTATGAGGCCGGCGCCGCGGCTCACTAGGCTAATCCTCTGCCTTGCGGCGCCGGCACACCGGGTTCTAGTCCCGGTCGGGGCGCCGGATTCTGTCTCGGTTGCCCCTCTTCCAGGCCAGTTCTCTGCTGTGGCCAGGGAGTAAGGTGGAGGATGGCCCAAGTACTTGGGCCCTGTACCCCATGGGAGACGAGGATAAGTACCTGGCTCCTGCCATTGGATCAGTGCGGTGCGCCGTCCGCGACAGCCATTGGAGGGTGAACCAACGGCAAAAGGAAGACCTTTCTCTCTGTCTCTCTCTCTCACTGTCCACTCTGCCTGTAAAAAAAAAAAAAAAAAAAAAAAAAAAAAAAAAAAAAAAACTTATATAAATAGAACAAATTTCATGTATCTCATACATACAGTTTTAAAAGACACTTCCCACCCCATCTTCCCTTCTTCTCTCACTCCCACCTTTCTTCCTACTTCCTTTTTTGTTTTTAATTTTTTTGATAATATACTTTTTTTTCTTTGAGAACAAATTTTATCATTAATTGCAGAAGCACCTAAGGAAATAAGCAATGGCCTTGGGCACTTAGGCTTATCTAAAACTTATGAGACATAAGAATATTCTCCACTTAATATTCTAAGAGGAAGTAAATCTTTGAGAACAAGTTTTACTATTAGCTCTCATAATACAACTCTTGGATGACAGAGGTTCTGCAAGGGAAATTAGTGCACAGTGACTCCTGTTATTAATTTAACAATTAACACTTTTATGTATTATATCAGTTATCACCCCAGGCTCTTGATATGAGCTGCTTAGACTATAGAAGCCTTTTGAATCCACAAACTCCATCAATATTTAGACAAGGTCAAACACAAAGTGGAAGTTCTCTCCTCCCTTCAGAGAAAGGTATATCCTTCTTTGATGACCCATAGAAGTCTTTCTTTTTTCTTTCTTTTTTCTTTTTTCTTTTTTTTTTTTTTTTTGACAGGCAGAGTGGATAGTAAGAGAGAGAGACAGAGAGAAAGGTCTTCCTTTTTGCCGTTGGTTCACCTTCCAATGGCCGCCACGGCTGGCGCACTGTGGCCGGCGCACCGTGCTGATCCGAAGGCAGGAGCCAGGTGTTTCTCCTGATCTCCCATGGGGTGCAGGGCCCAAGCACTTGGGCCATCCTCCACTGCCTTCCCGGGCCACAACAGAGAGCTGGTCTGGAAGAGGGGCAACCGGGAAAGAATCCGGCACCCTGACCGGGACTAGAACCTGGTGTGCCGGCGCCACTAGGTGGAGGATTAGCCTATTGAGCCACAGCGCCAGCCAGAAGTCTTTCTTGTAGGACATATTTGCCCTAGTGTCTTGGCTTTCCTTGCCTGAAATGCTCTTGTGGGCTTTTCAGCCAGACCAAAATGCCATGAGGGCTGATTCTGAGGTCAGAGTGCTACTTTAAGCAATTGTCTTTCTTTTAGTTTTGGTGTAGACTGCTTCCCATGTTGGAGCGTTCACACCTTTTTAATTCTATCTGTTATTATTACCAAACACTAATCTTATTTGTATGGTCGTTTTAATGCTTAGAACTATCTATATGATCACTTTAACACTTAATCCTATCCCTATGATCACTTTAATACTTAAAATGCTTCCTCTATTTCCCCTTTCCCCCACTTGTAGGCGTTTGGTGTCCCATGGCAAGTTTTTAAGCTGTATGTTTAGAAGTAAATCTGTAGGAATGTATACTGAACTATACAGCTTTACAGTTGCAAGTTTCATACATTTCATAATTACAACTTTAGGAACATTTTGATTCTTCCCACTGTGCCTATCCTCCTACCCACACTCCCACCCCCTTTCTCCTCCCTCTCTTATACCCACTCTTATTTTTCACTGAGACCTATTTTCAGTTTACTTTATACACATATGATTAACTCTATGTTAAGTAAAGAAGAGTTCAACAAATAGTTTGAAAAAAAGAAAAAAAAAACTGTTCCTCAACAGTTAAGACAATGACTGTTCAAATTCATTACTTCTCAAAGTGTCAATTTCATTTCTATAGATTGCTTTTTAGGTGATACATTAGTTATAACAGATCAGGGAGTACATATGGTAATTGTGCCTTTGAGATTGACTAATTCCACTAGTATTATGTTTTCTAGTTTTGTCCATTTTGTTGCAAATGACCAGTTTTCATTTTTTAATTGCTGTGTAGTGTTCCATGGTAAACATATCCTATAATTTCTTTATCCAGTCTTCAGTTGACAGGCATTTGGGTTGATTCCATGTCTTAGCTATTGTTAATTGATCTGCGATAAACATGGGAGTACAGATAACTATTTCACTTGCCAATTTCATCTCTTTTGGATAAATTCCCAGGAGTGGGATGGCTGGGTTATATGATAGGTCTATATTCAGATTTTTGAGGAATCTCTTTACTGTCTTTCATAGTGACTTTACAAGTTTACATTCCCACCAAACTGGATTAGGGTACCCTTAGCCTCACATTTTTGCCAGCATTACTGATTTGTTGATTTCTATATGAGAGCCATTCCCATGGGGATTATATGGAATCTCTTTGTGGTTTTAATTTGCATTTCCCTTATGGTTAGTGATCCTGAACTTTTTTTTTTATGTGTCGGTTAGCCATTTGGATTTCCTCTTTTCAAAAATGTCTATTTAAGTTCTTTGCCCATTTCTTAACTGTGTTTTTGTTGTTGTTGTTGTTGAGTCTCTTGATCTCTTTATATATTATGGTTATTAATACTTTATCAGTTCTGTAGTTTGCAAATAATTTCTCCTATTCTGAAACTTGCCTCTTCACTTTGCTGAGTGTTTCTTTTGTAGTGCAGAAGCTTCTCAATTTGATGTAATCCCATTTGTCAATTTTGGCTTTGACTTCCTGTGCCTCTGGGGTCTTTTCCAAGAACTCTTTACCTGTGCCAATGTCTTGTAGGGTTTCTCCAGTGTTCTCTAGTAATTTGATGGTATTGGGCCACAGATTTACATCTTTAATTCATTTTGAGTAGATTTTGTGTAAGATGTAAGGTAGGGTTCTTACTTCACATGTCTGCGTGTGGAGATCCAATTTTACCAGCACCATTTATTGAAGAGATTTTCCTTGCTCCAGGGGTTGATTTTTTCTGCTTTGTCAGAGATAAGTTGGTTGTAGATGCTTGGGTTGATTTCTGGTGTTTCTATTCTATTTCATTGGTGTGTCCATCTGTTTTTGTAGCACTACCAGGTTGTTTTGATTATAACCGCCCTGCATTATTCTTTAAATTCTGGAATTGTGATGCCTCTGGCTTTGTTTTTGTTGTATAAGATCGCTTTAGCTATTTGGGGTCTCCTTTGCTTCCATATGAATTTCAGCATATTTTTTTTGTATCTGAGAAGAATGTCCTTGGTATTTTCATTGGCATTGCATTGAATATGTAGATTGCTTTCAGTAATATGGACATTTTGGTGATATTGATTCTTCTAATCCATGAACATGGAAGAGTTCTCCATTTTTTATATCTTATTCTATTTTTTAATATTCTCTTTTTTAATATTCTCTTTTTTAAAAGATTTATTTGCTTATTTGAAAGTCAGAGTTGCACAGAGAGAGGAGAGAGAGAGAGAGAGAGAGGGAGGGAGGGAGGGAGTAGAGAGAGGTCTTCCATTCGATGGTTCACTCCCCAATTGGCCACAACGTTTTGTACTTCTCATCATAGAATTCTTTGACATCCTTGGTAAAATTTATTCCAAGGTGTTTGATTTTTTTTGGTAGCTATTGTGAATTGGTTTGATCTTGGAATTTCTTTCTCAGCCATGGCATTGTCTGTGTATACAAAGGCTGTTGATTTTGTGTGTTGGTTTTATTTCCTGCTACTTTGCCAAACTTTTCTATGAGTTCCAATAGTCTCTCTCTCTTTTTTTTTGTTGACGGGCAGAGTAAACAGTGAGAGAGAGAGAGACAGAGAGAAAGGTCTTCCTTTTCCGTTGGTTCACCCCCCAATGGCCGCTGCGGCCAGTGCGCTGTGGCCGGCACACCATGCTGATCCGAAGCCACAGGAGCCAGGTGCTTCTCCTGGTCTCCCATGTGGATACAGGGCCCAAGCACTTGGGCCATCCTCCACTTCACTCCCAGGCCACAGCAGAGAGCTGGACTGGAAGAGGAGCAACCGGGAAAGAATCCAGCACCCCGACCAGGACTAGAACCTGGTGTGCCGGCGCCGCAGGTGGAGGATTAGCCTATTGAGCCATGGTGCCGGCTCCAATAGTCTCTTAATGGAAACTTTTGGATCCCGTATATATAGAGTCATGTCATCTGCAAATAGGGATAATTTGGCTTCCTTCTTTCCAGTCTATATATCTTTGCTTTCTTTTTCTTGCTTAAAGGCTCTGGCTAAAACTTCTAGGATTATATTGAATAGCAGTGGTGAGAGTAAGCATCCTTCTCTGGTTCTGGATCTCAGTGGGAATGCTTCCAACATTTCTCTATTCAATAATATGCTGGCTGTGTCTTTGTTGTAAATTGCCTTGAATGTTGAGGAATGTTTCTTTTATACTCTATTTGGTAAAAGTTCTCATCATGATAGGGTATTGTATTTTATCAAATGCTTTCTCTGCATCTATTGATATAATCATATAGATTTTGTTCTTAATTTATTAATGTGATATATCACATTGATTGATTTGCAAATGTTGAAGCATCTCTGCATACCAGGGATAAATTTCAATTGGTTTGGGTGAATGATCTTTCTGTTGTGTTGTTGGATTCAACTGGCTAGTATTTTGTTGAGGATTTTTGCATCATCAGGGACATTGGTCTGTAGTTCTCTTTCTCTGTTGTGTCTTTTTTCAGATTTAAGAATTAAGGTAACACTGGCTTCATAGAAAGAATTTGGAAGGATTCCCTCCTTTCAGTTGTTTTGAATAGCTTGAGAAGAACTGGAGTTACTTCTTTCTTGAAATGTCTGGTAGAATTCAGCATTGAAGCTATCCAGTACTGGGCTTTTCTTTGTTGGGGAGGGGTGGTCTTTAATACTGATTCAATTTCCATTGTGGGTACTGGTCTGTTTAGGTTTTCTGTGTCTACATGGCTAAATTTAGGTAGGTTGCATGTGTCCAGGAATCAATCTATTTCTTCTAGGTTTTCCAGTTTGTTTGCAGACAACTCTTTGTAGTAATTTCTGAGGATTCTTTTTATTTCTGTGGTGTCTGTTGTTACATTTCATTTTACATCTCTGATTTTATTGATTTGGGTCTTTTTTTTTATTAGTTATACCAATGGTATATTGATTGTTTATTTTTTCAAAAAACCAGCTTTTTAAGTCACTGGGGTTTTTTGTTTTGTTTTATTTTGTCTCTAATTTTAATTATTTTTTCCTTCTACTACTTTTGTGTTTGGTTTGTTGTTGATATTCTAGGTCCTTAGATGCACTGATAGCTCATTTATTTGATACATTTCCAGGTTCTTCATGTAGGCACTGACTGCTATGAACTTCCCTCTTAGCACTGCTTTTGCTGTATCCCATAGGTTTTGGCATGATGTATTGTCATCTTCATTTGTTTCCAGAAATGTTTTGATTTCCCCTATGACCCATTGTTTATTCAGGAGCTTGTTTTTCATTTTCCAAGTGTTTATATATGTTCTAGAGTTTCTTGAGTTGTTGATTTCTACCTTTATACCATTGAGGTCTGAGAAGGTGCGTGGAATGGTTTCGATTTTTTTTTTAATTTGCTGAGATTGCTTTGTGGCCTAGCATGTGATCTTTCCTAGAAAAAGTTCCATGCACTGGTGAGAAGAATGTATGTTCTGCCACTGTGGGGTGAAATGTTCTGTAGCTATTCATTAGCTCCATTTGGTCTATAGTGTCAGTTAACTCTGTTTCCTTGGTGATTTTCTGTCAGATTGATCTGTCTATTGCTGAAAGTGGAGTATTACTATTGTATTAGAGTTTATGTCTCCCTTTAGGTCTATTAGCATTTTTAAAGTAGAATGGTGCCTTGTAATTGGGTGCATATATGTTTATTATAGTCACATCTTCCTGTTGGATTGATCCCTTAATCATTACATGATGCCCTTCATCTCTCTTAACAGTTGTTCAGTTAAAGTCTGTTTTGTCTGATACTTGGATGGCAGCATCAGCTGTTTCTTGGTTTCTGTTAGCATGAGTTATCTTTTTCCAACCTTTCACTTTCAGTTTATGTGCATCTTTGTTGATAATATGTGTTTCTTTTTTTAAGACTTATTTATTTATTTGAAAGTCAGAGTTACATAGACAGAGGAGAGGCACAGAGAAAGAGGTCTTCCATCCGATGGTTCTCTCCCCAGTTGGCCGCAATGGCCAGAGCTGCGCCAGTCCAAAGCCAGGAGCTGGGAGCTTCTTCCTGGTCTCCCATGTGAGTGCAGGGACCCAAGGACTTGGGCCATCTTGTACTGCTTTCCCAGGCCATAGCAGAGAGCTGAATGGGAAGTGGAGCAGCCGGGGCTCAAACTGGTGCCCATATGGGATGCCAGCACTTCAGGCCAGGGCGTTAACCCACTGCGCCACAGCACCAGCCCTGAGATATGTTTCTTATAAGCACAAAATAGGTGGGTCTCTTTTTTCAATCCATTCAGCCAACCTGTATCTTTTAACTGGAGAATTGAGTCCATTTACATTCAAGGCGACTATTGATAAGTAATGACTTAACCCTGCCTTTTTTCTGTAATTCTTTCTACTGTTTCCTTTGGATTTCTTTTGTACTTCTACTGGTGGTTTTTCTGCCTTCTCATTCGTTCATGATGGTGGGTATCTTTCTGCATTTCTGTGTGTAGCATATCCTGGATGAGTATCAACAAATTCTTTCAAGTTCTGTTTGTTTTGGAAGATCTTTATTTCATCTTCATTCATAAATGGAAGCTTTGTGGGGTACAGTATTCTAAATTGGCAGTTTTTTTTCTGTTAAGGCTTGGACTATATCTTGCCATTCCCTTCTAGCCTGTAGGGTTTCTGATGAGAAGTCAGCTGTGAGTCTAATTGGCAATCCTCTGAAAGTAATGTGGTGTTAAAGTCTGTTTTGTCTGATACTAGGATGGCAGCATCAGCTCTTTCTTGGTTTCTCATGCCCATTTTAGAATCTTTTCTTTGTGTTTTATTGTGGAGAGTTTGACTACAGTATGTCATGGGTAAGATCCTTTCTGGTCACGTCTGTTAAGAGTTCTATGTGCTCCCTCTATTTGAACATTACTTTCTTTCTCCAAATTGGGGAATTTTTCTGTAATTATTTCACTAACTATGCTTTTTATTCCTTTCTCTTTTTCCACTCCTTAAGGCTCACCCAAGACCTGGATGTTTGGTTGTTTGATAGTATCCTATAGGTCTCCAACACTGTTTTTAAGTTTTCTATTATCTTCTTTTTTTTTTTTTTGTAAAATTTCCAAAGATTTGTCTTCTAGTGCAGATATTCTTCTTCTGCTTCATCAAGTCTGCTGTTAAGACTTTCCACCTCATTTTTTGTTTGATCTATTGAATTCTTCATTTCCAAGATTTCATTTTAATTTATCTTTGTATTCACAGTTTCCTGAGTAGAAGTTTTATTCATGTCTTGTGTAGTTTACTTTAGTTCATGGATTTGCTTCTGATTTTTTAAATAATCCTATGATTAATTTTCTAAATTCCATTTCTGGTATTTCCTCTATCTCTTCTTCAAATTCTAGTATTGAAATGTTGTGTTCCTCTGTGGGGTTCATGGTGACTTCCATTTTCTTATTCTAATTTTGGTTCTTATTTTTCAGCACTTTCTGGAATTGATTTTTAATTTTTTCTTCTGTTGACTTTTTTTCTGGGGCGAGGGCTGCTATGTTTCTGTGGCTTCCTGGAATGTCTACCCTTCCAGTGAATACCAGGAGGTGTGTGGTGGGTGTGACCTGGGGGCTCTAGTCAGTGCTCTAGGGTGAGGTGAGTTTCCAAGAAAATGAATCTGAGCTACATCCTGCAGCTTTTCTTGTAGCCATGTAGGCTCCAAGGTCTCAGCATTAAGGTTCCCCCTGGTCGCTGCTGGCACGGGTGACCCTTTGTTTCTGGTAATTGTCCGGCTATTGCCCTGTCGATGTCTGAGACAGTGGGGGCTGCTGGCCGTTCCCTCTTCCCAGCTCTGGATCACACGCTACAGTCACTGGTCTAGCGCCTGCGCACTGCTGCCGCCAGTGCTGTATTCAGTCCCTCCCCCCCCCACCCCACCCCCCGCTTCCCCAGCATAACAGTATGCTGTTATGTGCACACCTATAGGCTTCTCTGCTTGTAGTCCTGATTTAAAATGTCATACACCCTTTCTTGGCTGGGTCACAGGTTTTGTTTTGGAGAGATTGATTTGCATCCGCCACCTCTTTCCACTTCCACTTGACCTCAGGTGACCACCAGCAACTGCTGGCTCCCCAGGTACTCGACCAGACCCGAAATCCACGGGTCCCAGCCACATCCTTGCCATCCGTCCTGCCTCTCACTCCCTCCCCAAAGTACCGCTGGCCGTGGCTGTCCATAGCTTTGGTTTTCTGAGCTCTTTGGGTGTGCGCCAACACTCACCACACTGGTTCAAGCTGGTTCCCCTCCTCCTGTGGGGCTTCCCGGGCAATTTTCGTTCCTAATCTCCGTCGAGTGTATACCTCCTGTGCTTCTCCTCGCTGTTTCTCTCTATCCCTGAGAAGTGTGCCACTACCAAAGTGCCATTTTCCTCTCCTCGAAGGTATTCTTTGATAACTTAGACTGCTTTTATGGTAACACATATCTGTATGAATTGGAAATCTGATTCAAAAGTAGTAGGAAATAAGTATGTGAGGTAATGCATGTGTTAATTAGTTTGCTTTGACCATTCCACAATGTTTACGTATTTCAGAACATCATGTTGTATGACTTAAATATATAGTAGACAGTTCTTTTGTCAGTTACAATAAATAAATAAATAAATAAATAAATAAATAAATGGACTTTCTTTTTTTATTTGTGAAAAGCAATGGGAATGGCCGGAGCCGCTGCTCACTAGGTTAATCCTCCGCCTGCAGCGCCGGCACACCGGGTTCTAGTCCCAGTCGGGGCACCGGATTCTTTCCCGGTTTCTCCTCTTCCAGTCCAGCTCTCTGCTGTAGCCCAGGAAGGCAGTAGAAGATGGCCCAAGTGCTTGGGCCCTGCACCCGCACGGGAGACCAGGAGGAAGCACCTGGCTCTTGGCTTTGGATCAGTACTGAGCGCCGGCCGCAGCACACTGGCCATAGCAGCCATTTGGGGGGTGAACCAATGGAAGGAAGACCTTTCTCTCTGTCTCTCTCTCTCACTGTCTAACTCTGCCTGTCAAAAAGAAGAAAAAGAAAAGCAGTAGGAAGCCATAGTAGGCTTAAAGAGAAAGAGAGTTTTGTCTTCAGAGGTTCTCTATGTGCTTTGAGAAGACTGGCCTTTACTGGTGACTGACATGTAGGAGGATATCTTGATTAGAGACATTAAAAATGATTTCCAGCCACATCCTTGAGTCTGGGAGGAAATCATAACCAGGCCCATGTATTAACCTGCACTGTGGAAGGGACCTGGTTCCAGAAGGAGGCACATGGGGGACTCTGAGTGAAGTCACCCTGCCAGAAGATGTCTGGAAGTTGGCCAAGGTGCACCTGTCAAGATCATTGCTCAAAGGAGCAATGGTTTCATGAATGACCTTGACTGGTCTCTTTTAAGCCTCTTGACCACCTGTATATTCTGATGTGTTGGAAAGCATCATGTCTTTGGAGGTACAAATTCTGTTGTGGGAAAACCCTTAAAATAAATGTTCTTTTTAAAAGATTTATTTCTTTACTTGAAAAGCAGAGATCTTCCATCTCCTGTATTACTCCCCAAATGGCTTCAACAGCCAGGCCTGGAACTCTACGTGGGTGACGGGAGATGGAATACTTGGGCTGTCTTCTGTTGTTGTCCCAGGTGCGTAGCAGGAAGCTAGATTAGAAGCCAGGCATCTCGGACTTGAGCTGGTGCTCTTATACAGGAAGCTGGCATTGCAGGCAGCAGCTTAACCCCCTCTGCCACAATGCTGGTCCCCCTTACTATAGCTAGTGGCAGAAAACTGGAGGAACTGTTTTCCTGACCAGAGATGAACATCAGAAAGTGGCCTTCTGCAGACCCTGGTAGATGCTGTGACAGCTGGGTGAGAGGTGCAGATGGAGATGAGGAAAGTGAAGAGTAGAGTAGAGGAATTCAGGGCTCAATCCCATGGCCATCTTCCTCCCAACCTTCTCTTCCATCTACCATAGAAGCAAAAAAGAGAAAACTGGAGAATGCTTCCTGCAAAGCCCAGACTTACTGGGAATAAAGCCAGTGGGAATTTACAGATTAGCATCATGGTAAACATGATAATATATGTAAAGTACATAGTGTTATAGTATATGATATTATAGTATACAGTATTAATGTATATTATAGTATAGTATTATAGCACATAGTATCATAACATACTCTGTTATAGTGTTATTATAATCTATGTAGAGTTATTGGAAACATGACGTGTTCACATACACTTGAATAAGGTCAAAGACATTCAAGCAGCATGTATATGAACCATTTGTTTAACCATTACCAATTGTGAGAAAAGTGTTGTTATGCAGTTTTCTCATTGTGCAAACACCATAGAGTATACTTCTATAAACCTAAGGGGTTTAGATCAATCACTGGATGTAGCTCCTTGATGTGATCAAGATATACAGGGTAGCTGCCAGTATGACCTAGTGCACAATTTTATAATAATTTTTATTTTTTTAGTAAGTAAAAGTAGTATAATCTAATGACAAAAAATATAGTGTGATAAATACTTAAACTAGTACATGGTCATTTATTAGCTCTATGAAGTATTACATACTGTACACAATCATATGTATATACTTTCCTACTGGCAGCACAGTAGATATGTTTACATCAGCATCACCACAAATGTGAGTAATGCATTGCACCATGATGATGTTATAGTATGGCTATGATGTCACCATGTGATAGGAATATTTCAGCTTCATTATAATCTTATTGGACCTCCATTGTATATGTAGACATCACTGACTAAAATGTTGTTGTGTGATGCATGAATGACTGACAGTTAGCTGTTTCTAATTTTTCACTGTCTTAAATAATACTGTGATTTTCTCTGTATAACTTTATGTGCATATCCCAGGCTATTTGCTTTAGACCAATTCTTGGAAGTGAATTAAATCTAAGAGCATAGATAGTTTTATGGGCCTCAATACTCAATGCTAAATTACTTTCTAGGATAGGTAGATGAATTTATTACTCTAACTCATAGTACATAATGGTTCTTATTTCAATAGTATCATCATGAGCCTTGAGTGTTATCATTAAAATGAAAATATTAGCACATGTGAAAAATGGGGATGATGTAAATTTTCTACATTCCTTTGGCCTTTATACTATGTATTAATACAATTCATTTTAATGCACTTCTTAGATAAACCCTATTTGTGCTAGAATTATTTTTTTAAAGAGCAAATAGATTTTCTTTTTATAAAAGAGATATATTTTAGTTGGAAAGTACAGGCAAGCAGAAAGAGAAAATGAAGCTTACCTGTAAACTTATCTCCCAGCGATAAGCATAGTAGAAGCCTAGTTGTATATATGTTTAGTCTCTGTCTTTTTTTTTTAATGAATACATTTCAGCGGTTTTCAAGCATGCTGCTTATCTGAAGCAGATATGGTGATATAATTTTTTTTATTATGTGTTTATTCAAGAGGCAGAGAAACACAGAGGAGAGAGATCAGACCAACAGACATCTGTCATCTACCAGCTGACTCCAAGACTTAAGCCTGAGTGGAGCCAGAACCTAAATCCAGTTTTCCATGTGGTTGGCATGGTACTGAGTATTTGAGATGTCACCCTACCTCCTAGGGTTCACATTAGTAAAAAACTAGAATAGAGTGTGGAACAATGAGTTGAACCCAGGTACTCCACTATGGGATGCAAGCATCCCAACCAATGTCTTAACCACCAAGCCAAATGCCTGTCCTACCCATGTGATGCTTTTAAAAAAATGCAGATGACCAGACCTAATCTCTGGAGACTCACTTTCAGTAGGTCTTTTCCTTGAAACACTTTATTCCATTGTGTTTAATGGTACCACATTCTATGTGCCTCAGGGTTTCGTTTGTTTACACTCTCTGGGTCATTCATCAACTGCCTAAGGTTCAATGACCTATTAAAATGCTGAGGATTCCTACCTTTAATCCAAATGTCTTTACTGAGTGTCAGATTCTGTATTCCAGCAAGTGTTCTTCAACTATAGGATCCTCAAACTCAGTATATCCAAAAATGTATCTCATTACTTCATGGAACAAACTGATCACGATTTCAGTGTTACCCACAGTATGGCCATCCAACCTCTTATTAATTCCAACCTATGTAGCCAGGCAGGTTCCGAGATGGCTTGCAGTGATCCCTGCCTTATGATATTCGTTTACTTGCGTAACCTTTTCTTTTGAGTATAGTCTGGCCTGGAAACTTGATTGTAACAAAAAGATGTCCTGGGCTTGCCACTTTATGATTAGGTTGCATAAGATTATGACTTCTGCCTTTCTAGCAGATCCAGTGCTTGGTTAGCTTTGTTAAAGCAGCTGCTATGGTGGAGATGCCTACATCACAAAGAACGAAGGCTCTAGGTCCAACTGCTGCAAGGAGCTGAGTCTGCTCAAAAACCCTGTGAGCTTTGATAAAACAGATCATCCAGTGGAGTCTGCACATGAGACCTCAGCCATGGCCAACTCTTTGGTTTCTGACCCCCGGAAACAAGGATCTAGCTAAGCCATGCCCAGAATCCTGACCCACAGAAACTGTGAGATAAAGAAGGTGATTGTACTAGGTTGGTGGTGCTTGGTTGTACAGCAATAATATAATATACGATGAATCCACAAGTCCAGTTATTTTAATTGATATGTCGCAAATCTGACATATTTTCAACATGGATTCTGAGGGAATGGCATTGTAGTGCAGTGGGTAAAGCCGCTATCTGTCATGCCAGCATCCCATATGGGCACCAGTTCAAGTCCCAGCTGTTCCACTTCTATCCAGCTCCCTGCTAATGCACCAGGATGGGAGTGGGGTAAGGAAAGCAGAAGATTACTCAAGTGCTTGGGACATTGCACCCACTTGGGAGACCTGGAAGAAGCTCCTGGCTCCTGTGTTGGTCTGGCCCACCTCAGGCTGTTGTGGCCATTTGGGGAGTGAACCAGTGGATGGAAGATCTCTCTGCCTTTGTCTCTGTCTCTCCCTCTCTCTCTCTATAACTTTGACTTTCAGATAAATATAAAATAAATCTTTTTTAAAAAATGGAATTGGATAATATTCCCCTACAGCACTGTTACAATGTTTTCAGGGTGAAGTCCAGAGTTCTCTACATGACTCACAGGATTCTCTGTGACCTGGCCTTCCTTCTTTCTTCTGTTTTAGGTCATACATACATTGTTTGGTGCTGACTTTTGACCTTAACTCTCACTGAACTCTCTGCCTGAGTACTCTCTCGTGTACTTACTGACTTGCTCTGACTCCAGATCTTTCACCTTTCACAACTTGTTTTTCTCAAGCAAACAATTTCCTTTAAAAAGTCTCTCCCATATGCCCAAGTCAAAGCTGGATCTGCTATCTTCATGCACG
This sequence comes from Oryctolagus cuniculus, assembly GCF_051225735.1. Classification (NCBI taxonomy): domain Eukaryota; kingdom Metazoa; phylum Chordata; class Mammalia; order Lagomorpha; family Leporidae; genus Oryctolagus; species Oryctolagus cuniculus. The sequence goes on from NC_142877.1 coordinate 99,897,548, forward strand.
CCATCTATTGTTGTGCATATCATTGCCATTATCTATTTCTGTGTCTCATGTTCCCCACAGACCTTAAGCTACAGAGCACAAAGATCATGTCAATTGTATTTACTACTTGTTTGATACTCAGTAAATATTTGTTGACTGAATAAATAAATACCAGTGGTGGATCATTCTGCCTTGAGTTTGGAAAAAAAATATCTGAAGCACAGAGCAGTTTTTTGTACCTACTATGTCTGGATTAAGCTCTGGCTCAATAATTGCATCCAATATCATCTTCTGCAGTATTGCCCACTGTGTTCCCTACATTGTGCTGGCTTTTTGCTTCAGAATGCTGCCAAGCGGATCTTGGTGACATATTCTTTTCAGTTTTAATGATCATGAGGGTGAAAAGGGAAACAAGTAGTCCCCAGTAGTCCTGCATCCTTCTATCACTTTAATCCTAAATTTCCAGGTTTTTCTTAGAAGGGGCCCATGTGAGTTTAATACATTCTCTGCCTTTTCTCCGTCTGGCTTTGTCTTCGGTGATGAGAAAGATTTTAAAGTTTTGCCTTTGAATGTTATCCTTCCTTTCCAGGGCTTGCTGATACAGGAGTTCTCCTATATTTATTGAGAAAATGGGAAGAAATAAACTAAATTTGCCATTTGGCCCAAAAAAATTTTGCAGTGATTTATGCTTAATTTAACTTGTGTAATACTCACCCTCTACCTCATTTAAGTGACTGTTTGATTTCTTATCTTTTCTTATGAGAAGTTTGTTCTACTTATAATTCATCTCTGTTCATGGGAATATATTTGGAAATTTATTTATAGATTCATTATGTGTTTGAGAATGTCTTTATCTTGTTTTCATAGATTAATAACAATTTGTGAAGTATGAAATACTTAGGTTGTAACCTTTTTCCTTAAAATCTTGTGGCTGTTGATCTGTTGTCTCTTATCCTTTGCTGTAGAGAAGAGAAGTCTGAGGCCAGTCTGATATTTTTCCTCTGTGGATCATACATGCTACACACACACACACACACACACACACACACATTCTCTCTCTCTCTCTGTCTCTGTCCCTACGTCTCTCTTCTTTTTGGAATCTGATTTTTCCTTTTATGCATGTAATTCAATATTTTTCCCCTGGCATGCTTTAATTTTGTCACGAACATGGTAAACCTACTTGGTCTGTATATTCAATTTTTTTTTCTAGTTTCGGAAAGTAATTTTCATCAAGTTGCTTCTGTTTCACTTGTATAGATTTCTTTTTAGAAACGTTTACAATTCTTAGGTGGGATTTACATGTCAACAGTGAATATATATTTTTTATGCCTCGGGCTGCTTTTCTGCAGAAGAAAAGCCCATGTTGTTATTCAGGTTTTTAATTTAATATTCATCTATTGAGGAACAAATTTTTAAGACTCCAGCTTTTCTCAAACCTTTAAGTTCACTTTATACATTTTATTATTTGATTTGTGAACCTAGTAAATTTTAACTATTGCTTTCAAGGGAGCCTTTGAATAATGTTTGATCTGTTTAACTTGAACATATTCAACTCCCAAGCAGTTCCCTTTATAACATAGTTAATAAAATCCCCTTAAGTATTTAAACTCCATTTATAAATTTAATACATTCAGTTTTCTTTTTAAGCTTTTCAAGTGCCTGCACTACCAGCCAAACCTTAACAACTCCAGTAAATCTAATAAATTAAATAACGAATCACATGTTCTCTTAAACATTCTAATACTTTAAAAACTTGATTAAATTCTCTAAATCTTTCCACTAAAAGGTAAGTCTAAAATCCATTACTCAATTACATCCTTAAATTGGAATCTCAGGTCTCATCTGTCATATTTGCCTGTATGACATATACCCTTAAGCATTAAACTTCTTAACATATTGTACACATAAATATTCCTCCATGATTAGAACCCCATTCCTAAATGTAACACATAAGTATTCTGTATGTTCAGTTTAACTTGTTTTTGTTTCTGTAGTTAATGGAAACATTCCTGTTGCAAGAAGACAGATATCCCCTGGATTTTATTATCTAAAATAATTTGAGGTTACTATTCCAAAAAGGTTGGAGTTACCATTGCAGGAAATGGAGTTAGTATTTAGAAAGAGGTGGTTGTCCCATCAGTTAGTGGAAGATGCATATTGTCTAGAGGTTTTTGACCAAGTTGAATTGGGTCCAGGGTGCCAACCCTGTGTTATGACAACAAGAGACTCCTAGTCCTATTCCTGTGTATAAGGTTGGTGTCTTTTGGTTCAAATTGTCTTTTTTCCTTTCCATTTGAATAGGTGGGCTCTTGCAGCCTGCTGAATATTGCAACTAATTTCAAAGCTGCCTGTTTGGAGTATGCACTTCTTTAAATTATTTTCATGTATTTTTCTTTATCTTTGGAGCCATGTATGTAATTCTGTCCTTTGATTTGAATAATAATAATAACAACAAGACTAATCACACATATCAATGACTGACTTACTGAGCATGTGTGCCATGTGCCATATTCGGTACTCTGTATAACGTAACCCTTGTAATCTCCAAGCAGTCCTATGATTGTCCTCATCTAAAAATGTTATTATAATTTTAATTTTTAGGTAAAATGAAATAGAATAGCTTAACCAAAGTCACATAGTGATGGGCTAAGGATTCCAACCCTGGCATTGTCTTTGTGCTGACTCACTAGGAAACACTGTTTCTCTGTTGTAGCTAACATCAAAGGGCACAAAAGAACGTAGACTTTTAGAGGGGAGAGATGTGTCTTAGGTTCAAGTTATGCTTTTAGTTTTGTAACAGTCCTGCTAAAGCTGAAGCGGACTTCCTTCCAGCATCTTTGCTGTGTAGTTGGACTTTTGATTCATTTGCAGAATTTTCGTGCAAATGAAAAGCCATCTTTCCTATAATTGAATTTTCTCATCTCTCATTCCTTTGTGTGTGTTGTCACAACTATGTCAATCATATTCTTTTATGTTTCTTGCCTTCTTACCTGGCATTCATAGATAACTCTGTTCTCATGTTCTCCACTATCCCTGTTTCTGATTTGATTTTTTTCTGCTGTGTGAACCTCACTATTTATGCTCTTCAGTGTGAGTTGTAATTCTGTTATTGCAATTTTAGTTTTCTTGAAATTCTTCCTTGTTTCACCCTACTTCATTTGTACTCAGTTTATTGTATTCGAAATTTATCCTGTTGGAGACTCTTTCTTTCCTAATGGCTTCATTTTTGAATTTCAAAGATGCTACATTCTCTTGCACAGCATCCTCTTGGCACAGTGAGACTGCCAAACTAAATTTCTTAGAATTTCTTCTGGTTCCTCTAAGTAAAGACCTTTTCCCTGGGGGAAAGGGAACAGATTTTCTCATGATGTCCAGCAAGAGAGAAGGAAGTAAAGTATTATTTACTGTTGATATGGCTGAAAGGTGTGATGCCTTTTCTCACTAATCATTAGGATTCAGATGGATACTCCTATAACAAAGGACAGGCCCAGGAGTGCAGTGGAGGATGGCCCTAGTCCTTGGGCCCTGCACCCGCACAGGAGACCAGGAGAAGCACCTGGCTTCTGGCTTCGGATCAGCACGGTGCGCTGGTCGCAGTGGCCATTGTGGGGTGAACCAATGGAAAAGGAAGACCTTTCTCTCTGTCTCTCTTTCTCACTGTTCAAAAGAAAAAAGAAAAAAAAAGAAATAAAGATCCAAAGACTGATGGATAACTGTTTTTATGCTTATGTTCATTGAAGAATGGACAACTCTATAGAAATGTGATTGGATAAAAGCTGATGGTGGTAGACTGAAGGAATTCAGTAAGGCCTTTCTGTTAAGATTCTTCTTGGCCTCTCTGTAGCATTCCTTTATCCCAGGCATGGTGCAAGACCCTACTAGAATGAGTATTTTATGATCTATAGTCCAACAAGATAGATTTGAAAATTTCTTTATAGCCAGCTCCTACACAGATAGGTAGGGGGATGTTGGATAGTGTTTCTAGGTTTTATGACTGGTTTGAGAGGAGAGCAGTTCAGTTTCTATGATCTACCTTGGGGAAGAGGAATTATAGAGGAATTATGATTTGCTTCAGTGGAAAGAGCAGGGTAGGAGACAGAAAAGCTGGAAGAGGTCAGAAACACATTGCTTCTGAGACTGCTCCGGGGGCCTTCTGGTCTCCTTTAGTTTAAAGTACTCAGTGTGCCCAAATGCCCTACTTTGGGGCATCCTTTTGCAAGCCCACCACTTTCTAGGTCATACCCTATTATTTCCTGGTTGAGTTTCAGTCTAAAGCAGTGGAGTAAGGTGGTTGGGTTAGACAAGGTGGGAGGGGAGTGAGGAGAGTGAATCAGCAGGTAGTGTTTTAGATGAGGATCTCCAAGGCCCAGCAAGCATAACTTGTAACTCATGTTCCTAAGTCATATATTTAGTTGAAATATTTCTCATGGGGCCATTGCTATGGTATAACAAGTAAAGCCATAGCCTGCAGTTCCAGCATCCCAAATGGGTGCCGGTTTGGGGCCTAGATGCTTTACTTCCAATCCAGCTCTCTGCTAATGTGACTGGGAAAGCAGTGGAGGATGGCTGAAGTTCTTGAACTCTTGTACCCACGTGGGAGACCTGGAAGAAGCTCCTGGCTTCAGACTGGCTCAGCTCTGGCCATTGAAGGTATTTAAGGAGTGAACCAGCAGGTAGAAGACCCCTCTCTCTCTCTCTGTCTCTCCCTCTCTCTGTGACTCTTCCTTTGAAATAAAGGATTAGAGATGGAGGCTGGACTCAATTCTCAGCTCTCCAGTATGGGATGCTGGCATCCCATGCAGCAGCTTACCCTGCTGCACCAGTTACTAACCCTGGGATAGGTTTTACATTTCAAGTAACATATTTCCTTGATTTCACAGGTGATGATGTGGGTTTACCTCATCTTTCTCCTTTTCATATGAAAGATCAGCTTCAAAATCTTGTATTTCTAAATAACCCAAACTATTATTTTCTTTTGAGGGCAGAAACATCTGAATACTTATTCATAGAAACCCAAGCAATGTACATGGCTTTAAAAACACAAATATAAAACCTTTAGTTCACCCACATATATCTTAGAAAATATAATGAAGAATATAGCATTTTATTCCATAAAAGTCATGAACAACAAGAGTTGGCCAGAATGAGTGGAGGAGAATGGGAGGGTTTTCTTTCCTTTTTTTTTTAACTTTTATTTAATAAATATAAATTTCCAAAGTACAGCTTTTGGATTACAGTGGCATTTTCCCCCCATAACTTCCCTCCCACCCACAACCCTCCCATCTCCTGCTCCCTTTCCCATTCCATTCACATCAAGATTCATTTTCAATTATCTTTATATACAGAAGATCAATTTAGTATATATTAAGTAAAGATTTCAACAGTTTGTACTCACACAGAAACACAAAATATAAAGTACTGTTAGAGTGCTAGTTATAGTATTAATTCACATTGTACAGCACATTAAGGACAGAGGGTTTTCAAAGATACATCTTTAGGCCAGTGCCGCGGCTCACTTGGCTAATCCTCCACCTGTGGTGCCGGCACCCTGGGTTCTAGTCCCAGTTGGGGCGCCAGTTTCTGTCTCGGTTGCTCCTCTTCCAGTCCAGCTCTCTGCTGTGGCCCGGAAGGGCAGTGGAGGATGGCCCAAGTGCTTGGGCCCTGCATCCGCATGGGAGACCAGGAGGAATCACCTTGCTCCTGGCTTCTGGTAGCAGCCATTTGGGGGGTGAACCAACGGGAGGAAGACCTTTCTCTCTGTCTCTCTCTTTCTCTCACTGTCTAACTCTGCCTATCAAAAAAAAAAAAAAAAAAAAAAAAAAAAAAAAAAGATACATCTTTAAAATCCAGTTAGAAGACACTAATGGCCCTTCATGGTGGACAGTAGAATTTAAGCCCCTTTTCCTGGCATTCAAAGTCACCTGTAATTCAGTTGCCATCTGTGTTTACAGTCTTATCCCTTACCCTCTCTTTTGTGAATCCTGAATTAAATGCAAAACTGTTTTCTGGGTTTTACCTTGGCAGCAAATATTGTTCTCTCCCACCCTAGTTCTTTGCTCATTATATCTCTTTCTGGAATGTTTTCCCCCCTGCCAGAGTCGTTCAAGACCCAGCTCTGATGCTGTGTCCTTTGTTCCCAGCAACCAGTAGTCATCTCTGCACCCTGCGAGACTCCAACATTTATGATGGGCTACTACTTTGCGTATCAGCTCTCTGGGTTCTTATCTCTTTGACTCAATTGAACTTTCAGTTTTATAAAGGCCCTGCATTTTGTTCACATTTATCTTTAGTCCTAGCAAAATTGAAGCACAGAGAGTGTCTGTAATGGACAGACCATTAATTGAAATAAGACATAATATCAAGATGGCAAATTAAAGGAGGAGAAAAACAAGAGATGGGACAGACAGAAAGTAGAGATGACAGAGAGGGGGGGAAAGGAAAAGGCAGGCAGAGAAGAATGAGACAGGCAAGGCTTTCTTTAATTCAAACAGATATGTGTATTTTTCACTGAAGTGCTTGTTAGCATGCTAGCGCCATCAGCATTGGGGACAAGAGCCTGTCTGCTTTTATTTACAAATTTCAAAGCTTGTATTTGAAATAAACATTTATTTTCCCATGGAGTACTCACAGGTTTTGTATTGTGTCAGAGAATGTATTTGGGTTTTTAAAAAACATTTTGGAAACTCCAGGGTGTCAATCAATTTTCCAGTTATTCCTGTGAGCCTCTTTGACATTTACATTCTATCATTTTTGCCTATCTTTGTTATTTGAGAGATTAGGGCTGTCTCATTTCACAATACCCAAAAGATTATGTTTGAGACCAACAGTTATTTCATTTTGTGTGCATTTTTTCAATTCAAATCTATCATTTTTCTTAAATCCAGTCCTTTTTGCTTTTACTCTAATTGTTTCATGGTGGGGATAATATATAGAAGAGACCAAAAGTAAAAATGCAAAAACTCACAGGGCACAAATGAGTAGCTGCCTGTCTACAGGTCTTAAGCTGCTCTCATTAAAGCTTAGTCGTCTCAGATGCCCAATGTGGCCAACTGAGGCCATCGGTTGTCCTGCTGTTAGCTCAGTAGCACCTTATAACAGCTTTTCTCGAGCCAAACGATATGAAGGCTGAATTGATTTCTAGGCTATTTTCCACTCTTGTTTACTCTAAAGTTTTAGTAAGAGGCTTAACGGATCTCAGATGTCCTTGTGTCAACAGACTTGGCTTCTTGAATGTGTTATTCCTTTGTGAGGAGAATCAGTTTCCATACATTTCATCTGAGTACATGTCATGGTAACATCTAAGAAGGTGGTTGGTTCTGGAATGTGGCTTCCCTCACTACCATGGAAGGCCAACATTAGTGGAAAGAAAAGTGTATCTGAACGCTGTAGGGGAAGTCATTGGGAATAGTGTGTTGCCAAATAATTTTCCCATGTTATAATCAGTTCAAGATGAAACAAGACAGAAAAAACTTCTGCATTACTGATAATAGTGGCATTAGAAAACTAACTTAGAAGGTAAGAGTACAGCTACAGAGGTTGGGAAGAGAGGAAGATATTTCAGGTAGTGGCTTCAGCACATGCAAAGACCCAGAGGCAAGCAAGAATGTGATGTGTGATTTGGGGAAGTAGAGAGCGACGAGACCGGAGAGAAGAACCAAGGGACTCATATGCCAGGAAAGGAATTTGGACTTTGAATTTCAGAGAATAAGGAGAGCTGGCTCTTTGAAATGATAATAATGATGGCATGTGCCTGTGGATACAACTTGGTGGCTCTAGCCTAGCCCAGCATAAGTCAAAACTGCTGCAAGCCTACGAAGAGCCTTCATTGGGAATTAGAAATGCATTTTAGGTGGATGATAGCTCAGTTGGTAATTGCTACATAATCAATGACTCTAAACACAGTGCATAAGACAGTCATTTTTTAATGTTCATTGATTCTGTGGATCAGGAACTCAGCATCTGCAGTGAAACTGGTCTCTGTGTGACAGTGTTTAGGGCATCCAATGAGAAGACTAGAAGGCTGGAGGTCATTCAACTGCTGGGGAATATCTGGAAATGTCATTACAGTTAGAATACTGCAAAATATTCCCTGAAAATGGAAGGAAAAGATAAGTTTGTTTTAGTACAGAAAATTTGAAAGTCTAGGTATATGAGGGGTCAAAAAGTTCATGGAAATGAGGTTTCACCTCAACCCGGTTAGAATGACTCACATACAGAAATCTACCACCAACAGATGCTGGTGAGGATGTGGGGAGAAAGGGACACTAACCCATTGTTGGTGGGAATGCAAACTGGTAAAGCCACTATGGAAGTCAGTCTGGAGATTCCTCAGAAACCTGAATATAACCCTACCGTTTTGACCCAGCCATCCCACTCCTTGGAATTTACCCAAAGGAAATTAAATTGGCAAACAAAAAAGCAGTCTGCACCTTAATGTTTATTGCAGCTCAATTCACAATAGCTAAGACCTAGAATCAACCCAAATGCCCATCAACAGTAGACTGGATAAAGAAATTATCGGACATGTACTCTATAGAATACTATACAGCAGTCAAAAACAATGAAATCTGGTCATATGCAACAAAATGGAGGAATCTGGAAAACATCATGCTGAGTGAAATAAGCCAGTCCCAAAGGGTCAAATATCATATGTTCTCCCTGATCGGCGACAACTAACTGAGCACCAAAGGGAAAACCTGTTGAAATGAAATGAACACTATGAGAAAGAGTGACTTGATCGGCCCTTGTCCTGACTGTTGATGTACAACTTAATACTTTATCCCTTTTAGTATTTTTTTTGTTCTACTTAATACTATTGGTTGAACTCTGTAATTAACACACAATTATTCTTAGGTGTTTAAATTTAACTGAAAAGTGATCCCTGTTAAATATAAGAGTGGGAATAAGAGAGGGAGGAGATGTACAATTTGGGACATGCTCAAGCTGACTTACCCAAATGGTAGAGTTAGAAATGTGCCAGGGGATTCCAATTCAATCCCATCAAGGTGGCATGTACCAATGCCATCTCACTAGTCCAAGTGATCAATTTCTGTTCACAATTGATCACACTGATAGGTCTAAGAGTCAAAGGGATCACATAAACAAGAATAGTGTCTGCTAATACTAACTGAAAGAATAAAAAAGGGAGAGAACGATCCAACATGGGAAGTGGGATACACAGCAGACTCATAGAATGGCAGAGTTCCTAAACAGCACTCTGGCCTCAGAATCAGCCCTTAAAGCATTCAGATCTGGCTGAAGAACCATGAGAGTATTTCAGGCATGGAAAGCCAAGACACTCTGGCAAAAAAAAAAAAAAACCTAAATGAAAGATCTCTGCGAGTGAGATCCCAGTAGAAGGAACAGGTCATCAAAGGAGGAGGTACCTTTCTCTGAAGGGAGGAGAGAACTTCCACTTTGACTATGACCTTGTCTAAATAAGATCAGAGTCAACGAACTCAAAAGGCCTCCATAGCCTTGGCAGCTCATGACAAGAGCCTAGGGTGATTACTGACACCATAAACAAGAGTGTCAATTTGTTAAGTCAACAAGACCTCTACCTTATACCTTATAAAAAATCAACTCAAATGGGCTGATCTAAATCTATGACCTGATACCATCAAATTCCTAGAGGAAAACATCAGGGAAAGTCTGCATGACATTGGTGTAGGCGAAGACTTCTTGTGAACGACCCCAGAAGCACATGCAATAAAGACAAAAATAGACAAATGGGATTGCATCAAGCTAACAAGCTTCTGTATTGTAATGAAAACATTCAAGCATTCAACAAAGTGAAGATGCAACCAAAAGAATGGAAGAAGATATTTGCAAACTATGCAACTGATGAAGGATTGATATCCAGGATCATAAAGAACTCAAGAAACTCAACAACAGCACAACAAACAATCCAGTTAAGAATCCAGTGAATAAGTGGGCAAAGGACATGAACAAGCATTTTTCAAAGGATAAAATGCAAAAAAGCCAAAAGACAGATGAAAAAATGCTCACGACCATTAGCCATCAGGGAAATGCAAATCAAATCTACAGTGAAGATTCTCTTCACCCCTGTTAGAATGGCTCTCAGACAGAAATCCATAGACAATAAATCGTGGTGAATATGTGGTGAAAAAGGTACCCTAATACACTGTGGGGGGGAATGCAAACTAATACAATTGTTATGGAAGACACTATGGAGATTCCTTAGAGATATGAAAATAGATCTATCATATGACTCAGCCTTCCCACTCCTGGGAATTTACCCAAGTGAAATAAACTCAGCATGTGAGAGAGTTATTTGTACCCCCATGTTTACTACAGCTTAGTTCACAATAGCTAAGATATAGAATCAACCTTGATGTCTATCGACCAATGACTGGATAAAGAAAATGTGGCATATACACACTGTGGACTACTACTCAGTCATAAAAAAATGAAATCCTGTATTTTGCAACAAAATGAGTGCAACTTTATGCTTAGTGAAATAAGCTAGTCTGAAAAAGATAAATATCATATATTTTCTCTGATACATGGCAGGTAATATAGAGTACCAAAAATGTATAAGAATGAAATGGACATTTTTGGGATAAGATTGCTGTTCTTAGTCCTTGTTTATATTCCTGTGGAACTATGGTCTTCCTACTTTTTACTTGTTGACTGTTATGATTAGTGGTGAATTAAGCTTTTGAATATAGAGTAGATTAAAATTATGTCCTTGTAAAAACTGATGAAGAGAATGGTGGGAGGGAGGAAGATTGGTGGGGAGCAGGGGAGTGAAGGAAATGTGGTTTGTCTTCTTGGAACTGTACCTATGGAATGCGTGAAATCTGTTCTCTTTATATGAATAAAAAAGTAAGGGATCAGATTCAAAGAGAATGAATCTGGGGCCAGTAAAGGGGCATGTCTGCCATGCTGGCATCCCATATGGGCCTTGGTTCAAGTCCTAGGTGGTCCATTTCTGATCCAGTTCCCTGCTGGTGAACCTGGAAAGGCAGCAGAAGATGGCCCGAGTGCTTGGGCCCCTGCACCCACGTAGGAGACTTGGATGAGGCTCCTGGCTTCTAGCATCAACCATTGTGGCCGTTTTGGAGATGAACCATCAGATGGGAGATCTCTGTCTGTCTCTCTTTCTGTAACTCTGCCTCTCAAACAAATAAATAAACCTAAAAAAGTAATCACATTTTTAAAAAACAATGAGAAACCAGAAGTGAACAATAGCCCTACTTGTTAGGAGGAGTGTTGAAGAATTTTTAAAACTGCTATAGCCTCATCAGAAAAAGATGCCACCTCTTGAAGACACACCCTTTCAGACAAGAAGAACAATACCCTAATCTCCAAACTAATGTAGCCCCACACTACAGTACACAGGTTGGGTTCAGCCTTACTCAGTACCCATATTCAGAGCCTGAGAAGTTTACTACTTGCACAGCTATACACAAAGGCCCTGGGCTCAGTAATCCTGCATTCTCACTTTCTCTCCTGTGTCAGAAACCCGCAGGAAATGTGTGTGTGTGTGTGTGTGTGTGTGTGTGTGTGATTGGCTTTGTTTAATGACAATGTTCTGTCATATGGATTGTGCCAGTTCTGGGCTTCCTGTGGTTGGCCATCTTCACATTATCTGTTACTGAATATTCTCTTGTCTACTTAGTCTCCCCTGCTCCCATCTCTCCCCGGAATATACTTCAAATAATACAAATAATAGGTATTGTTTCCAAAAGAACCAGTTTTAGTGATTTGTATTTCCTATCTTTCATCTTTTTTGGCAAATATTTTTAAAGTTTTTTTTTAAGATTTATTTATTTATTTGAAAGAGTTACACAGAGAGGGGAGGGTCAGAGAGAGAGAGAGGTCTTCCATCCGATGGTTCACTCCCCAATTGACCACAACAACTGGAGTTGCGCTGATCTGAAGCCAGGAGCCAGGAGCCAGGAGCTTCATCCAGGTCTCCCACACGGGTGCAGGGGCCCAGGGACTTGGGCCATCTTGTACTGCTTTCCCAGGCCATAGCAGAGAGCTGGATGGGAAGTGGAGCAGCCAGGTCTCCAGCCGGCGCTTCAGGCCAGGGCATTAACCTGCAGCGCCACAGTGCAGGCCCTTATTTTTAAAGTTATCATCCTCTTTTAAAATCTTTCAAATTTCAAATGCTGATTATTCAGAGAAGGCTTTAAAACAATTTAACTTTAATGATATATGTCGCTCCCCCTCTTTGCGGAGGAACGACACTAAACCCTGCGTTGTTCTTTTGTCTGCTCGGCCCTTCCCGGGTTTGCTGCTGGTTCTTCCCAGGTTGGCTACCGACCCTTCCAGCTCTGTGGAAGGGTGGTTCCCCCTGCCACTTTCCCCACTTCCACGGGGGAGCGGCACACTGCCGGCCGGCTCTCTCGGGGGCTGCTCAGGTGTTCCTTCAGATAGATGTTCCTGGTGCATGTTGTCTCTCTCCTCCTTTATAGTCCTCTTCCACCAATCCTAATTCTGTTACCCACACGCCGAGTATGCTGCTCTCCTCCAATCAGGAGCAGGATCAGCTCCCGCAGGTCATCACTCAAGTTGGCGAGAGGCAGCTGTGTAGAAGCTGTTTGCTCCCTTCTCAGCGCCATATTGTGGGAGAGCAGATGCATAGAATAAGTCTTAATTCCAGTAACTTAGTCTAGTCCGAGTTGCTCCCCACAATATATTACAATATGTTTGAACCTTTCCATAGACTTTCCTGGAGCAGCTGGGCAAGGAAATGAGTAAGAAGTCATGCCTGCAGTAAAATTGAGCTATCACTGGGTGAGGGAGAGGAAAATGTGTTAAGATCCCACATGTATGATTGTACCAAAGAAGGGATGGGATGGTGATGAAGAATTTGGGCTAACACAATGTCTTGAACCAGTTACCTGGTAAACCTGTTAGTCAAGAACAGCTTGGACACTGTGCAGATGGACAGGGAAGTCGGTGGGAGAGAGAATGGGGACATCATTTGGGGAAGAAAGGACATTCATCTAAATGGTATATTTGTGAGGAGCACACTGGGGGACTGGTTAGTAGTACGTATCCTATATTTTATTCTCTGATTACAAGTCACCAGGATCTGGAATTAGCATCTACTTATTCTGTATGTTTCACTGTCCAGCTAACAAGGTTACAATGGACTGAGCGTCCTCCTTTCCCTCACAGTTGTATGTTGAAGCCTTAATCTCAACATTATTGTATTTGAAGGTGGGGGCTTTGGGGAGGTAATTAGGTCATGAGTGTAAAGACCTTTTTTATGGGATCAGTGGTTTCATAAGAGTCCAGAGAATTAGCTAGCTGGCAGTCTGCATCATGAGGATCTGAGAGAAGCTGGCCATCTGCACCCTGGAAGAAGGCCCTCTTCAGAATCCAGCCATGTCGCACTCTCGCACTCTGTTCTTTGACTTCTGGCCCCCAAACTTTTTTTTGACAGGCAGAGTTAGACAGTGAGAGAGAGAGAGACAGAGAGAAAGGTCTTCCTCCCGTTGGTTCACCCCCCAAATGGCCACTACGGCCAGCGCGCTGCGCCGATCTGAAGCCAGGAGCCAGGTGCTTCCTCCTGGTCTCCCATGTGGGTTCAGGGCCCAATTGGGCCATCCTCCACTGCACTCCCGGGCCACAGCAGAGAGCTGGACTGGAAGAGGAGTGACCGGGACAGAACCAGCACCCCAACCGGGACTAGAACCTGGGGTGCTGGCGCCGCAGGCGGAGGATTAGCCCATTGAGCTGTGGCGCCGGCCTGGCCCCCAAACCTTGAGAAGTGAATGTTTTTGTTTCATTCTCCCAGTGTGTGATAACTTTTTAAAAAAGTTTTATTTTATTTATTTCAAAAGCAGAGTTGCAGAGAGAGGAGAGAGATCTTCCATCTGGTGGTTCACTCCCCAAATCGTCGCAATGGCCAGGGGTGGACCAGACCGAAACCAGGAGCCAGGAACTTCTTCCATGTCTCCCATGAGGGAAAAGGGGCCCAAGGACTTGAATCATCTTCTGCTGCTTTTCCTAGGCACGTTATCAGAGAGCTGTATTGGAAGTGAAGCAGTTGGGACTTGAACCAGTGCCTATATAGGATGCTGGCATCACAGGCAGCAGCTTTGCCCACTACACCACAGCGCTCCCCCCACTGTGATAATTTATCATAGCAACTGAGAGTGACTACAGTAGAGATGATTAATCAAATAGTGATTCCTAAGCAATCGCCTTTGGAACCAAAGTGTTTGTCTTTATTCTTTTGTGGGTCTCTGTGTCCTCTTTTCTTTTAGATTAGGAGGTCTTGACCGGTGTGATGGGGAATATTTAGAGAAATATAAATGACTTTGGAAGTCCTAAGTATAAAAACTGGCTTTAGATTGTCTGAATGCACTAAAAGTTCAAACAGCAAAAGAGTGGAAGTGTTTTAGACATAGAAAGATTCTAAATAGATTCATTTTTTTCATTACATATTAATTGTAAGGGACTGTTTTTAAAGCAAATGGAAAATTTGTGCAGGTAACATTTCGTGTTCCTAAATGCTGATTTTTGGAAACTCCCAAGTGAAGTCAGACAGACCTAGTATTTTCAAATGGGTGCGCTGGGGTTCAAACTAAGGTTTCTACTAATTTAGAGAGCCCTGTGGCTAAATTTCAGCTTCCTCTGGGAGTTCAGGTACTTCCCAGCTCAGAGAAGCAGTATTGTCTCAGATTTCTATTCCCTCAAGGAGTAGAAAAGGGAAGATTGCAGTGATCAGGTGCTGAAGTTACCAGTGTGATGGCAATTGAGGCTGGAAGGATCCTTTGTTATCTTGCTGTGGTTGCCTAAGGGTTGCCAAAGGGCCAATGAAATCCTCTTATTTGGACTGCCCTGCTATGTGCATTTCAGTGCATGGCCTCTTTTCCTTCAATCCACTCAGAAGGGTCTAATACACTGTTAGATTATTTGGCCACTGGACACTAGATGGCTTCCCTAATGGATCCATTTTTACCCTTCCACACTGTTTTTTTTTTTTTTTTTTTTAACCCACTTAAAGAAATGTGAAAAAAAGACTGTTTTATTTCAAAGTTCTGTTCTACTGTTCAATTGGATACACCATTATCAACTTGGGTTAAAAGCACTTTTTGAAGGATATGTTAATGTAATAGCACATCCCATCCAGTCAGGGCACCATTCTTTTATGTACCATTATGAAAAAGAAAACCCTGCCACTTAATTGCCAGGTATCAGATGCCATCAGTTGTCAAATTCATTATGATTTTAGAGATTTTAAAAGGCAAAAAATACACCTTAGAATTAATAAAATAGGTATACCTACCTTATGAGAGAACTTTAGAAAGTTCATGGCAAAGTAGAAGTAAAATGTAACTTTATTTTGGTGCAAAAATTTTAAATCCATGCCTGTTATTTTCATAATACACATTTTTCATGAACTTTTTGGAGACATCTCTGTGTATAGATTTCAATTTTTTTGCCAAGTAAATTTCATTTTTCATATTTTTGGAGTATCCTCTTACATATATATCATTTTATACAAATATAAAATTTTCAGTAGTTGTTTATCCTCCCATCCACCATTGCCGTGCATTTTCTGTTTGTCTGTCTCTCATGTATCATTTCCTATCTACCTATCATAATTAAATTATACATACTTATATAAAAAAGTATATCATACAATTAAATTCTATGACATGTAAAATTTATATTTACATGCTTATATAATCATGCAAACACAGATATCCACACATATAATCATGCATAACCTATGCATACACAGAAATAAATCAAAACTCTTAAGAAGTTTATCATTGTTTTATAATTATTTTTTAGAAGCATCCCCCTCTATATTTAGCTTGTTTCATTCCAAAACTGTATGGAAAGACTTTTTTTCTAATTTATGGAACTCTGATCATCCTTTTTTTTTTCTTTTAAATAGATTTATTTATTTATTTTAAAGTCAGAGTTACAGAGAAAGAAGGGGAGACAGAGAAAGAGAGCTCTTCCATTCACTGGTTCACTTTCCAAATGGCCAAAATGACCGTGCCTAGGCCAGGCTGAAGCCAGGAGCCAGGAGATTCATCTGGGCAGCCCACGTGGGTGCAGGGGCTCAAGGACTTGGGCCATCCTCCACTGCTTTCCCAGGCCATTATAAGGGAGCTGGATCAGAGGTGAAGCAGTCAGGACTTTAGCAGGCCCCCATATGGGATGTCATTGCTGACAGCTCTGGCTTAACGCACTGTGCCACAGTGCCGGCCCCTAATTCATTTGGATGGCAGTATAATCTGTGATGGAGACAATTGTTGAGTACTTACTTTGTTTCTATTTTGTTCTTATTTTTATTTTGGCTTTTACCTGCAATAAATATCTTGTAACGTTCTTATGTATTTGAGCTCTATTTCTTTTATATTTATTGATTTATTTATTTTTGACAGGCAGAGTGGACAGTGAGAGAGAGAGAGAAAGGTCTTCCTTTTCCATTGGTTCACCCCCCAGTGGCCTCTGCGGCTGGCGCGCTGTGGCCGGTGCACTGCACTGATCCGAAGCCAGGAGCCAGGTGCTTCTCCTGGTCTCCCATGCGGGTACAGGGCCCAAGCACTTGGGCCATCCTCCACTGCATTCTGGGGCCACAGCAGAGAGCTAGACTGGAAGAGGGGCAGCCGGGACAGAATCTGGGGCCCCAACCGGGACTAGAACCCGGAGTGCTGGCGCCGCAGGCAGAGGATTAGCCTGTTGAGCCGTGGCGCCGGCCAGAGCTCTATTTCTTAGGTTAGGTTCTCAGAAGGGGGATTTTTTTTTAGGTTAATGTGTATATTTTTATTTTGAATAGATGTGGACAGATTGTCAAGAGGTTTTTACAACTCCTATTTCCTTTTGAATACATTTTTTACTCCTGTACACACTTTCATCCTCTTTAATAAATATGAAATGGACATGTTAACACCAACAGTAGTGACTGCTACTCTCATATTTTGCCAATCTAATTAGTATAAAGGATATGTCATCTTTTACTTTTTCTGCACCACTAGTACCGTTAAACATCTTGGAATATTTTCTCGACATTCGTATAGCCAAATATGTCTATTTTACCTTTTATGGTCTGCAGGTTTTCAGTTTGGATAAGGAAGGTCTTCCTTTCCCCTCAACAATACATATAGCATCCCAGATTTTCTTGAAATACTTTTGTTCAGTATTTTTATCTTTATATCTTTAATGCATATAAAATTTGTTCTTTATAGGTATTGGTAGTCCAGAAAATTTTCTCCAGATGGACAACTAGGGTAATTTATTAATGACACTTTCATTTTTTTTTAACCCAATGAAATGAACTACCACTTTTGGCACATAGTAAATCCTCACTTGCCAGCATCTAATTTTTGATTTTCCATTATGTACCATTGATCTAAGTTAATATGATCATCTCTTTATACTGTGTTCTGATGTTTGGTAAAACAAGTCTCTCTTCCTTTAGATCTCCTTTTTGTTTTTTTTAATCCTTTACTTTTGGCAAATATTTCATAAATAATAGTATCACTGTAGCCAAAATTTTTTAAATGTCATACTGGAACTCTAATTGAAGTTATGTTGAAATTATAGATATAAAGAGGCCGGCGCTGCGGCTCAATAGGCTAATCTTCCACCTGCGGCACTGGCACACCGGGTTCTAGTCCCGGTCAGGGCACCAGATTCTGTCCCGGTTGCCCCTCTTCCAGGCCAGCTCTCTGCTGTGGCCCAGGAGTGCAGTGGAGGATGGCCCAGGTCCTTGGGCTGCTGCACCCGCATGGGAGACCAGGAGAAGCACCTGGCTCCTGGCTTCGATCAGCGTGGTGCGCCAGCTGCGGTGCACCAGCCACAGCGGCCATTGGGGAGTGAACCAACAGAAAAAGGAAGACCTTTCTCTCTGTCTCTCTTCTCTCTCACTGTCCACTCTGCCTGTCAAAAAAAAGAAATTATAGATATATAGAAAGATATTGATATAGACAGTTTCATAGAAACTGATCTCCCTTTCTGATCATGTGAACCAATTTTTAAAATGAGAGTGAACTAGTGCTTTCTTTCCCTATACTTTTATCACAATTCAGTACAATGGTAAAGCTAGATTTAACTAATGACGTTACCTCCATTTTCTGTGGCCTGGAGTGACACTGGAGTTATGTGTTCATGAGAACATTTTTAAATGCGTGATATTTTGGTTACATCAGTGCTACTGAAATACTAATATTCTTTTGTACTGGGAATCTAGAAATGTTTTAACATACAGCGATGTATGAGACAGTCCTGTACAACAAATTATTACTCCATCAAAAATGTCAATGGTATCCCAGTTGAAAAACACTGGATTTTAAAAACTCAATTGAAAACCTATTAGATCTCAGTGCTTCTTTATGGTGATTTTATGTTCTTTTTTGTTACAGCCTTTCAAACCCGTGTACTAATGTCTCTTTCCCCTAGGTTTAAAAGTATTCTTTCCATTGCTTCAAAATAGCTTGTGATTTTTCTTTTGATCCAATAATTTTCTTCTTTTTTTTAAAGATTTATTTATTTGAAAGGCAGAATTAGAGAGGGAGAAACAGACAGAGAAGACTTCCATCCACTGGTCCACTCCACAAGTGGCTGCGATGGCATGGCCGGAACTGAACTATCTAAGCCAGAAGCTTCTTACAGGTTTCCCCTGTGAGTTTGGGGGCCCAAGGACTTGGGCCAGCCTCTGCTGCTCTTCCAGGTGCATTAGCAGGGAGCTGGATCAAAACTGGAATAGCTGGAACTCAATCTGGTGTCCATATGGGATGTTGGTGTAGCAGGTGGTAGCTTTACCTGCTATGCCACAGCACCAGACCTCAATTTTTGCTTCTTCCTACCTTCTTTTGGGAAAGAGAAAAGCTAACTTCTTGGCTTTGTCCTCTAAATCTTTTTTATTTTCTCTTGGTATTTTTTTCTTTCTTTTTTAAAAGATTTATTTATTTATTTGAAAAGTAGAGTTACTGAGAGGATATTCCATCTGCTGGTTCACTCTCCAATTGGCCACAACACTTAGGCTGGACCAGGCTGAAGCCAGGAGCCAGGAACTCCATATGGGTCTCCTGTGTGGGTGACAGGGACCCAGATACTTGGGCCATCTTCTGCCTCCCTAGGCACATTAGCAGGAAACTGGATTGGAAATGAAACAGCTGGGACTTGAACCCACGTTCCTAAGGTACACTGTCATCCGGTGGCAGTCCATTGCAGGTGCCAGCCTCTTCTTTTAATATTTGTAACATTTTATATTTTTAATCTCTATTTTTATATTTCATCACTTTATATCTTGTGTTTTGAAGTTTTCTCAATTTAGTTACTTATTTTGTCTTTAAAGATCTACTATTTATTTGAAAGAGTTACAGACAAAGAGAGATCTTCCATGTGCTGATTCCCTGCCCAAATGGCTGCCATGGCCAGGGCTGAGCCAGGCCAAAGCCAGGAGCCAGGAGCTTCTTCCAGGTCTCCCACATGGGTGTAGGGCTTGGGCCATCTTCCCCTGCTTTCCCAGGTGCATTAGCAGGGAGCTGGATCAGAAGTAGAACAGCCAAGATACGAACCAGTGCCCATATGGGATGCCTATACTGCAGACAGCAGCTTAACCTACTGTACCACAGCACTGGCCCCACTTACTTACTTATTAATTGACTTTCTTTTCCAAGTCAGTAACTTGGATATTAACAATAACCATTCATTATTTAAATTCATCTATTGGATTATTTGAAAAATCAGTCTTTATTTTACTTCCTATACTGCTTTTTGTTCTTTAATTGTGATTGCTCTTATTACAATATTCATATACATATTTACATCATCATCATTTGTATTCCT
The DNA here is from genome assembly GCF_051225735.1 of Oryctolagus cuniculus. Taxonomy (NCBI): domain Eukaryota; kingdom Metazoa; phylum Chordata; class Mammalia; order Lagomorpha; family Leporidae; genus Oryctolagus; species Oryctolagus cuniculus. The sequence goes on from NC_142877.1 coordinate 99,917,324, forward strand.
TGAAAAAAAAAATTGCATTTTTCTCAACGTGGTTTCTGTTTGCTCTAACTCTCCGATTTGTAAAATTTTTTTCATGCATCCCTCCCTCCTTCATTTTTTGATATCCTTCCAGGGAATGAGGTCTGGTCGTTAGAGATCTGAACTGGTAGCACGTCAGGCAGTGATTGAAGGCGATGTGGTCTCTGTATTGTGGGCAGGCAGTGGCTGTCAGCTACCCAGAAGGCCTCCTTCCCAGAAGGAAGCCTCCTGTCCCAGTTCCTGTTCTTTAGGGCCGGGGATAGGGAGCGCTAGTCCTAGCTGCTGACTTTTTACCTACTACTTCTTGTCCAAAGAGCCCAGGCTTGCTGATGGGGCCTTAGAACCCACTGAGTTCTGTGGTTCATGTTCTTTCCAAACTTTTGGGATCAAAAGTTATGTTTTTCAGGCCTAGATTTCTTTTGAGGTTAGTCCTCTACAATGTCCTGCTCCTCCAGCCGCTGTGGAGAAAACGTCACCTCTTTTGGGGACTCCCTCACCTCACTCAGCAGTCATTTGACTCAGTAATGACATAGCCGCTTGGGTTAGGAGCACAGCTAGGACTAAGCTCAGCAGGGCTGCCATATTTCAGAATCTCTAGAGGCCTGTTTTCAAATGATTATGTTATAAACCTGCAAATTCTTAACAACATCCAAAGTTTCCTGGCTTTTAAAATTAGAACAGGTAGTCAATGTAGGCTAGCCTTGTTCTTTGCCTTAATGCACATTGGCAATGAGAGCTTAAATGCCAAATGATTTTTTTTTTTCCTTTCCCATGTGTGAGACCGAGGAGCATTTATTGTAAAAGTTAAACAGAGTGACAGCTTGCCTTGGCTGATGTCTAAGAGTTCTTGACTGGGCTGCTTTCCTTTCTTCCATAATAAGTAGTTAATAGAAATTCACTGACCTGCAGTGCAGACTTAATTTATCGCGTATATCAAGTTGATTTAACAGGAATGGAATGTGGTGGAACAATAGCTTCCCTCTCTCCCCACCTCTTGGTGATCCTCTGACATTCGTTTGGAAAGAAAATCAGATTTAACACCATGTAGAACCTTTGTGATTTTGAATAATTGGACTGTTTGAAAAAAGTATTTAATCAACGGCAATCATCTGTTTATTTGAAAAACTGTTGGGTCTGGGGCAGTAGTATTTGCCTTTAAAATTCACTTGCAGCAAAGACAGAAGTGGCTGAGTACACTATGTACTTTACACTGTATAAACGAGAAAGCAAAAATCCTGAACTGCTTCTTTCTTTCATGGCATGTTCTCTATTTAGAAAATCTTTAATTAATTTTGTGTGAAAGCAGACGGTTAGAGGATTTAAACAAGCAGAAAAACATCTTGAGTTCCCTCCACATACAAAATGGGCAAAGTGAAAATGGTCAGCTGATTAAAAGTAGTCATCTTGAAATCCGCCATTATAATGAGATGTAAATAACAACATGCACAAATCCTGGTCATTTAAGAAAGTTTGCACATTGTTTTTCCATTTGAAATGCATTACCTCCCTCCCCAACTTTGTTCTCTTGAGACATCAGCCATTTAAAAGCATGATATTGGAACTAACCCAGCATCACTTTTAATTAGCACAGAAATGCTAATTATACTTTTTCTGTGTGATGCTTAATACGAGCTGTCAGGGCTTTGCATTTTTCCCATCAGTTGCAGTGAAGTACACAGGATCACCAGACTCACTTTACAATGATGAAGGCCAATACATCCAAACTGATTAGTATTTTTTAAACTACAAGGAGTCTTCTAGAAGATGCATAAAAATAATGGCATCAAAGTGCAAAAGTAGGTTTTTTATTCACTCTAGCAAAGCGTGATTTCACAATCATTCAATTTGTGATCTGTGCAAATGAAATTTCTTGCTATTGAATCACTGAAAATATATATAAAGCTTGATTTTGGATGAAAGCTTTTTGCAAGGAACAGCTTTTTTTTTTTTTTTTGAAAAGCAAATTGTTATCCTCTCCATTTTATTATGTTAAAGGCTTTGAATTTCAGATGTTCTGAGACTACCTGTGTTCTTGGTGTGATTTTTTTTTAAAAGCTAGATCTAGAGATGTGATAGATATTGTTCTTTAATAAAATCTGTTGCCAACTATAAATTTAATTAAGTTGATTTTAGTTACCAGACAATTAGACTTAATCCCTTTCAATATTCAAACACATAACCTACCTCTCCATCTCCCAAAACAAAAAACACATCCAACTATAAAATCTGAGCATTAGATTTTTACCAAGATTTTTCTCAGAACCAGAGTGAGAGTTTAAATGACTGTTAAAATCTATACTTGTCATATAATTCTTGGATTATAAATAACAAAAAAGTGATTGTTTCTATATTACATCAAGCTTTATTAAGCTTTTTTTTTTGTTTTTTTTTTTAAATTGATGTAATTAGCAGTAAGCCAAAAATCTGCTAGGAAAAATTCAACAAAATTTTGTATTTTGGGAAAGTGGGTATTTTTTTTTCTCAGCTCCAATAAATTCTGTGTAACTTTAATTCTCTTGGACAAAGTGATGAATTATTGTTTAAAGGTCTGAATTGCAAAATATTACAAAAGAAATTGAATTTGATGGCTTTTGGTACACTTGGCCTACTGTATAATGATAATAACAGCAGCACAGCAGTGTGCACTGTAATATTTATTAACTGCCTGCTATGATGCTGGCACCGGATGATGTGCTTAACACAAGAACCATAGTAAGGAAAGGCCATTTTTCTCTCTACTTTCTTGTTGAGAACAACATGGCTTTGAGCATTATGGACCTTGGCCAAGGCTTCACAGCTAGCAAGGGCAAGGGTGGTTCACACCAAGGCTGTCCAGTGCTAAAGCTTTCTGTGAACCATTGTACCATATGAAGGAATTTGTGTGTTTCTAGTGAGGTGGGGAAAAATCCTAAAAGGTATTTATCTTCTGAAATCAGGTTTAGTATGATTCCCTTGATCTCCATGCAAGTGTATGACTTACTTGGATCAATTCTCATAATTACTGTTGTGGTAACTGCTGTATTATCTTCCTTTCCACTTTGCAGGTAAAAATGCTGGGGTGAGCATTTTGCAACGCAGTTAAAACATTGCTTGGGACTCCCACATCCCACACCAGCGTACTAGTACAATGTATGGCTCTGCTCAGATTCCAGCTTCCTGCTAATGCAGACTCTGGGGGGTAGTGATGATGCTTGGGTCTCTGCCACCCATGTGAGAGACCTAAATTTAGTTGCTGACTTTTGGCTTTGACCTGGCATAGTATTGGCTGTTGTGGGCACTTGGAAAATGACCCAAAGAATGGGAGCACGCATGTGTATTCTCTCTCTCTCTCTGACTTTCAAATAAAGTAAATAAACAATTAAAAAAAATAAACACACTGAGAGACAGGGAAATTGAACAGTTTATTCAATGACTCCAGGTAAAACCAGAATAAAAGAAAGATTCAAACTCAGATAATTAGTCCCCAAACTTGTAGTCTTTCATTCTTATTCTCTCTGAGGTCTTTTCTCGATTTTTATATCTGTAAAATTGGGAATGGCTTCCTTATTTATAGGACAAGGAAAAACAGGTGGAATCATGAATATTAAATCACTAAAATTAAGTGCAAAACAATATAAAAGGTCTTGATATTTATTAGCATGATTTTTCAAAATTAGTATTCATTTGGTGAATATTTCTACCCAAGATGTTTCAAAAAGTGATTATAGGCCAGCACCGTGGCTCACTTGGCTAATCCTCTGCCTGTGGCACTAGCATCCTGGGTTCTAGTCCTGGTTGGGGCACCGGATTCTGTCCCGGTTGTTCCTCTTCCAGTCCAGCTCTCTGCTGTGGCCCGAGAAGGCAGTGGAGGATGGCCCAAATGCTTGGGCCCTACACCCGCATGGGAGACTAGGAGGAAGCACCTGGCTTCAGATCGGCGCAGTGCGCCGGCCGCAGCGTGCTGGCCCTAGTGGCCATTTGGGGGGTGAACCAACAGAAAGGAAGACCTTTCTCTCTGTCTCTCTCTCTCTCACTGTCAAACTCTGCCTGTCCAAAAAAAGCGATTAGAAACTTGCTACCCAAATTGGACATTAAAGATAAAGTTAATGGAAAAATCAAGTTTGAGGAAAAGAGGAGACAAGGCAACAAATAATGACAAATCGTCTAATAGCCGAGACAAAAAGGTGAAACCAGATTACATGGTTTTATGAAAAAAAGAGAAAATAAAACATTTTCCTAGGAGAAAGAAAGTTTTTCCCTGCTAATATATCTAAAAAATTATATTGGAGCTTCTAGAGTGAACATAATGATCAATGGTTCCACAGAGTAAGCCATTTGATTGATTACAATATCATCATTTTTACTTTTTCACCTCGTGTCATGGTAGAGATATTAAAGAGTCATGAAACCTTCAAATTTGGTCAGCAGGAGGGAAATGTTGTAGACTATAAGGATATAGATAATTTAAGACTGGATAACCATCCCTTAAATTGTCAAAAATTGACTGTATTTCAAAAGAAGACCCCCTAAGTGTGCCAGATAGATCTGCCATGGCTGCGATGCTGCTAACCAGCAGGTCATTTCACACTGATGCCGGGTGAGGGGCGATGTGGGATACATCATTAGACAACTTGATGCAGTTTCTCCTCTCCTCCTGGGCCCAGTTTTAAATTAGACACAACATATTAATACAGAGGGTGTATCAGAATATAGTTAAGGGAAACACATGTACTCTGTAGAATATTTAGAAAATAGAGAAAAATATAAAGAATATAGTCAACATCAACAAAATTACCATCATTCTTATTTTTTTAATATTTATTTTCTCCCAGTTCCTTACTGTCCTTCTCAACTTTCTGTAAGTAGTGATATAGATGTAGAAGTGACATAGGTATAACACAGGCATGATATAAATACAAGCGTGCATTCATACACACGCACACACACACACACACACATTCAGAACCTCAGAGGAGTCGTGTACCTTTATCAAGGCCCCAGAGCTAGTAATGACAAACACGGAGGTCAAACCTATTTCTGTCTGACACTAAATCCTATTCTCATAGTCATTAGTCTGTATTTTGAATGTGTCAGTTTATTGGACACAGATAATTTTATGAAGGTAGAGGATGAACTGCTTAATACTCCATATTCTGCTTTTCCTTCCCCAGTCACCTGATGTTGAAAACAGTATTTCAGGTCATTAATATTTTTCTAAAAATGATTTTTGATATTAATATTCTATTGTAGACCATTATTTATCTAGTAATATCATTATCTTAAATCTTTAGTTTTCTAATATTGACAAGTTATCATTTATCACTAATAAAGGAGAGAGTGGTAAGCTCAGCTTGTATTTATCATAGAAGTCTTCATTGAAGAAGACACTTGGGCTAGATCTTGAAGTTGCGTGGGAGTTGACCAGTAGTACCTGTAAGAGAACATACCCAGGATGGGAAGGAAAACTCGTGGATCCCTGGAGAACTGAAAGTTGCTTGGTGTAGCAATATAATAGTGAAAATGTTGGACTTTGTTTTCAAACACATCCTGTCTGAGGTTTATTGGCTTTGCCACTTACTAGCTGTGTGACTTTGGATAATTAGTTTGCCTAACCTTTCCAAGGCTGGATTTTCTTATATATAAAATGAAGATTATAATACAATTGTCACAAGGGCACAGAGAGTTGTTTGCATAGGTCCTATGCCTGAATGAATTAAAGAAATATTATTTCTTTGTTAATATTAGTATGTTTATCAGCCACCTTTGGATATGTTATAGGAAGTGATTAGAGATGAAGCTGAACAATCCAACAGGGCCTTAAATATTCTCATCCTGCAAAGGGTATGACATTTATATTACATGAAATTACTTTGAAAACTTTTGAAAAATTGAATTAAAAGAGAAGTTTATTTGGTGCAAAACAGTGTTTTGAAATCCATACACAGTCTTTCATATATTCTGTGAACCTTTAGAAGCACCATCATATGTAGTCTGGCCTTGGTAGACTTTTTAAATTTTAATGTTAATTTTTAGAAATTCATTTATTTATTTGAGACAGGATATGAGAGAAAGAGAGAGAGAGAGAGAGAGAGAGAGAGAATGAATCACTATGAATGAATAGATATGAATCTTCCATCCTCTGGCTCACTCTCCAAGTGGAAGCAGTAGCCAGGGCTGAGCAGCCTGAAGTCTAGAATTCCATCCCAGTATCCCATATTGGTGGCAGGGGCCAAATATTTGGGCCATCTGCTGCTGCTTTCCCAGGCACATTAGTAGGGAGCTGGATTGGAAGAAGAGCAGCCAGGACTCTAACTGGCACTCGAAATGGGATACTGATATCAGATCTGGCAGCTTAACCTACTGCACCAAACACCAGCCTTGGTAGACGTTTAAGGTAGGAAATACCATGATCAGATTTGAATTTCAATGTTGATACAGGATTTTAAGTAGGGTCATTGTAATTCAGGTGAGACACCCTGAGGGCTTAAAGTAGGTCCTAACGGTGGAATCTGAGAGGCGACAAGGAAGGGGAATCACTGGAACTAAGCACTTCTTTGAATCAAGAGGTGAGCAGAAGAGGCATGCAGGGTGATATAGAAGATACCTGACAGTTGTTTCTGCCAATACAGTGTTCCTCTCTGCAGTTTTCAAAAATACTGCTCATCCCCATTCAGTCCATTCCCTGGCCCCATGCATCCAACGTGTAGGCAGATGACCCAACAGTTCCATATCTTTGACCACAGTGACTGCTCCAGGAGTGGGCCCTGAACAAAATTGATCTAAACAGACCAGGGCTCCTACCAAATCATCAGGAAGGAGAAACTGTTTCTTTGGAACTAATGCTAAAAGGGTAAAAGCTCAGTGCACCCAATCTAGAAAGGAGACAGCAATGGAGAGGAGCTGAGAAAGAAAGAGCATGATTTAAAAAAATACTAATAATTTAGCACTACATAGACATAGAATCTCTTATGGGCATCAGAGTTAAGTGATTCAATAAACTGTTTTCCAGTCAAGCTGACTGTAGTTGAATTTGTTTCACTTGTAACTAAAGTTTTGATGAATTGATCCCCAAGTGATCCTCAAATCCCAAATTGATTTGCACCTGTGTGCAGGTGAGTCCCAGAGTTTTGCCTTGTATAATTGGATGGATTAACCAATATGTGAAGCACAGAAGAGGAGATCCAGTAGAAACATGATAATTTTGGTTCAGAGAATGTTGAGCCTGTATTCCTTATGGGGCTTGCATATGGAGATATCTGATAGACACTGGATAAATGAGCCTGAAACTTAGAAGACAGATCAGAACTGGAGAAACAGAGTTGGATCCCTCACATTTTGTGGTTATGAAAGAGTTTATTTCTCCTTGAAGTTCCTTTTTGGGGGCAAGTCTGCCCCCCATGGCAGACTCTTAAGTTATACAAAGTTACTTTGAAATGTTCATGGAAAATGTATTTTATGAAAAAGCTATGTGTGGATTTCAGAAATTTTTGCATCAAAATAAACTGATTTTTAGTTCCATTTTCCATGAACTTTTTGAAGTACCTGCACATTAGTAAACTATAATGAAAAAAGGCAGCAAATAGATACCATGTTTAGGATTATTTTGTGATGAATATACTTTTTTGTCCAATTGATGTTTATATGTGTAACACTCTTAATACAATAGTAGTGCCATCAAGTATTTAAGTTACCAGTTTTTCTTCTCAGGATAAATAAAACATGTATTTTGAATGTCACCTTGTGATTTGGTAGGGGGGGTCACAATATTGCATAGAATGCATAAAACAAGACAAAATGTTGTGAGCCTAACCACTTTTAGGATGGAGGTACTGTAAACAGGTAAGTTGGTAAAAAGACATTTATAAATCTGGTGTTTTGGAATAACATGGCTACTCAAATTGAAGAAAATAATTTATGCCTACCCCTGGTCCTAAGTTGAATATCCATCCAGCCAATGGCTATGGATCACGTAGCTCTGTGATTCATGAACATTGGTCCCTGGATGTTTGGCATGTGGATCATCTGCGGAGCCTTTTAAATCCACAGGATTTTGGATCCCAGTTCCAAATAATAGGATTTTTCAAATTGTATGTCTAGGGCCCTGTGTGTTCCCAGGTGACCAGTGTTTGGCCATGTTTGAGAATGACTTGGTAGTGGTAAGATATATAGGTGTATTCCCGCTTATGTGTGCTTGGGATGGTTGTTTTAATTCTTTGGGTCTTTGTTTTCTCATCGGTAAATTAAGGGGCCTACGTATGATGATCTTTGAGTTGTGCCTCGGGTTTATGAGAGTTTGTGGTGGAAAGAATTTATTTTTCTTTGAAGTTCTCCTGATTTGGGGGCAAGGCTGCTCCCGTGGCAGACACTTATGGCTATACTTTGAGTTCATGGAAAATGCATATTATGAAAACAGGGATTATGAAAAAGCTATGCATGAATTTCACATTTTTTGTAGCACAATAAACTTATCTTTTAATTCCAGCTTTTCCATGATCTTTTAAAAACATCCTCATTAATAAATTATAAAGGAAATAACAAGCAAATAAATACCACATATAGAACTGTTTAGGAGTGAATTTCATTTCACTGAACCAGCTTGGTTTTTCATTACTCATCTGTGAATCTCACTAAACCCTTCCACCTTATAAAGGAGATAAAATAGAGAAAATCCAAACACTGTTTCAACAGCTTTTTTTTTTTTTTTTTTGCCAACAAGATGGGAGTGTCTCAGTGTGTAACACTAAATATAGCGAGCTATGTTGCATGTAATTTAATCCTTAAGCATGCATCAACCACTTCAAGTTATTTTCTATACACTTAAAATGATAAAATGGTGAGCAGAATTTTCTTTAGCTTTCTGTATTTTGTTATTGTATATGGTGCAATTCCCACAGGAGAAAGCATCGTGATTTTTTTTTCCTTTGAAAATCAAGCTCATGCAAAGTGACAGGTTTAGAACATATTTCTGAATCAAAGAATGACCATTATAGGACTTGATCATACAAGTTACTCCCCTAACTACCATTTATTTGTGCTAAAATTGGCTACATTCCTGATGATAATTCTGCAAGACAGCAGTAGGATATGATTCGCCTTCCCACTGTTTGATATAAATCTCCACTGATACGAATTGAGTTCAGCTGCAGTGAACTTAAATGCTAATGTTGAAAACATAAGGCAGCCTGCTGTTTCTTTTATACCAGAAAGTTTTAACTTCTGCAGTCTTCTGTATTCCATTGCATCCCCCCTGCCTTAGGTTAGATCAAATTAGAGCCACTCCATTTCTGTCTGAAGGATGAAATGTGCAAACTTGATTTACATAACTCAAAATGAAAAAGGAAGAAGGAATTAATCGTAAGCATGGGTGTACCACTCTTGTCCTTGAATAAAACACTATAGCAGTCATGGGAAAATGGCCAGTGAATAACATTTATCAGCTTGCAAAGCAGTATTTGTTAAACATAACGCTCTGTACCCAGTACTGTGTAAAGCAATTTAAGGTGTAGAAAACAATAGTCAAAATAATGGAACTTATCAAATGTTCACTATGTGGCAGGCTTTAGAAAGCATTTGATAGTTGTTATCCCATGGAATCCCCAAAACAACCCTATGAAATAGGTGCCTTTTATGATACTGGTTTTTCTGATTGGAGAAACTGAGATCCAAAGAGATTTTTCAAAACATTGGCCAAGAACTGCAAAAACCAGAATCAAGCACAGATGTCCATATTTTTGGTGTTTGATGTTCCCTGGCTTAAAGGAGTTTAAAATGTAGTTGGGAATACAAGGAATATAGCTCTTCTGGAAGAGATCCAGCATTGTAAGATATGCATAAAACAAAGGGATCAGGCATCGGGTTCCCTTCCTGATCGTGTGTAATGTGTGAAACTAATTCTAAACTGAGAACATGAATCAGATATAAAAACAAGAACAGGGAAGCACAGTTGATTCAAGTGTACAATACTGACCTTCACACACTTCCCTTAATCTTATATAGATGCACCTTTCTTGTTTTACTTCTTCTGTCCTGATTCAGAATTGACTCAGGGATGTCCCTAATATAGGGTGTGCCTGGAAACTTAGATGTTCAATGTGGCTGATGTTCTGAACTTGAAAGAGAAAGAGTGTTATAAATTGAGAGTGAAGTGGCTGGCTAGGGCCAGATGGTGTGGCCATTGAAGTCAGAATAAAGAATTTGGTCTACATCCTAAGAGGGTAGGGGAATGACATGCTCAGAATTACTTTTTGACAAGAACATTCTGGATAAGGGATGGTGAATAAACTGAAATTGCAAGATCAATACATGTGAATGATTGTGGGGAGCAACTCAGACTAGACTAAGTTACTGTAATTAAGACTTATTCTATGCATCTGCTCTCCCACAATATGGCGCTGAGAGAAAGAGACCAAACAACTTCTACACAGCTGCCTCCAGTTCGACCAATAACCTGCAGGAGCTGATCCTGCTCCTGATTGGAGGAGAGCAGCATGCTTGGCGTGTGAGTAGCAGAGTTGGGATTGGTGGAAGAGGACTATAAAGGAGGAGAGAGAGACAATATGCACCAGGAACATCTAAGGGGAACATCCGGATAACATCTGAGCAGCCCCCGAGAGAGCCAGCTGGTGGTGTGCCGCTCCCCCGCGGAAGTGGGGAAAGTGGCAGGGGGAACCGCCCCTCCACGGAGGTGGAGGGGTTGCCAGCCAACCCGGGAAGGACCAGCAGCAAACCCGGGAAGGGCCGAGCAGACAAAAGAACAGCGCAGGGTCTAGTGTCGTTCCACTGCAAAGAGGGGAAGCGACAAATGATGGTAGTGGCTTAAAGTTGAATTAAGATGGAATGAGGGGTGGACATAGTGGTGTAGTGATTTAAGCCACCACTTACAATAATGGCATCTAGTATTGTAGGGCCAGTTTGAGTTGCAGCTGTTCCACTTCTAATCCAGCTCCTTGCTAATGCACCTGAGGAAGCAGTGGATGATGGCCCAAGTACTTGGGCTCCTGTCACTAATGTGGGACATCTAGGTGAAGTTTTATCTTCTGGTTCTGACCTGGCCCAATCCTGCCTCTCTGGCTTCATGGGGAGTGAACTAGCAGATGGGAGATATCTTTCTCTCCATGTCTCTCCCTCTCTGTCATGCTCTACCTTTCAAATAATAAATAAATCTTTTTCAAAGAGACAGAACGAATTAGTCCTATTTGGGAAGTGTTTAGAAAATGGATCTATAGAATGCTGGCTTATGATTTCATTATCCCTTAAACATTGCCTCTGTCATAAAGTCATTTAATGGTACTCAATCTGTGGATACTTTCCTGTATTATTTTTATTTGAAAGCATCCTGGTAGTTTGATCTGTTGAATTTATTTTATTTCTTTATGTGAGAGAGAGACACAGAGTTCCCATCTACCAATTCACTCCCCATAAGTCCACAGTGGGAAGGCATGGGAGCACAGCCAGGATCCAGGAACTTAATCCAGATCTCCCATGTGGGTGGCAAGGACCCAATTACTTAAGCCATCATCACTACCTCCAAGGGTCTGCATTAGCAGGAAGCAGCAATCAAACCCAAGTACACCTGTGTGGGACAACAGCAGCCTAACTAGCATCTTAACTGCTAGTCCTTACCCTGTGATGTCTTAATTTTTAAAACCCCATTTTTCCTTTTACCTATTTGCCTTCTCAGTAATCTGTTACGAACTGTTTCTCTATATTTTAACCAATCATAATGGAAGTCATCAGGGTTGATCCTGGGATTGCTTCCCTTCGCTTGCTTTTGTGTAGTGTCAACACTGTTCTCCTCGGTGATTTTATTGCCCATTTGCTACCGACTCACATGTGTATGTCTGAGGCCTAGCTCTCCCTGAAGTTTCAGCATGTGAATGTCTACTTGATAAGCTCATTTGGAGCTCTAACAGATGTTTCAGTTCAACGTATCAAAAATTAAATTGTCAACTCCCAACCTTTGCACTACTACAGTCAGTAGCTATACCATCCACCTGGGTGCTTAGGTAAGAAGTCAGTAATATTCCTGTTTCTTTCCTTTAATGAATGTACCCAGTCTGTTAGGAAGATCTTTCAGGTCTACATCCTGATGCATCTTTGTGTCAAACACTTCCTTCTGGTTTCCCCAACTCTACTCCAAGCAGGATTTTCTTTCAAACTATTTTTTTCTTTTTTTAAAATTTTATTTAAGGTTTACAAATTTCATGCATTTCATATATAGAGAGCTTTAGAAACATATTGATACTTCCCACCCTACACTCCCTCCTGCTCATGCTCCTAAGGCTTCCTACTCCTTCTTCTCCTATTCTCTTTCTTAATTTTTACAATGATCTACATTAAGTTTACACTGTACTCAAAGATTAACCCTATAGTAAGCAAAGAATTCAAGTAGTATGAAGAAAAAAACACTGTTCCTCAACAGTAAACAATCATTAAATCTCAAAATTTCAGTTTCACTCGGTAGGTATTACATTTTTGGTATTCTATTAGTTACTACAGATCAGGGAGAACATATGTTGTTTGACTTTTTGGGACTGGCTTATTTCATTAAATATAATGGCTTCCAGATGCATCTATTCTGTTGCAAAAGACATGATTTCATTCTTTTCTACTGCTGAGTATTATTCCCAAGTGTATATATACCGTAATTTTTTTTTATCCAGTCTTCAGTTGATGGACATCTAAGCTGATTCCATATTTTACCAATTATGAATTTTGCTACAATGAACATGGGAGTACAGATAACTGTTTTTCCTGCTGATTTTATTTTGTTTGTGTTAATTCCCAGGAGTGGGATTGTTGGATCATATGGTAGATCTATTTTCAGCTTTCTGAGGTATCTCCATACTGTCTTTCATTACGGTTATACTAGTCTGCATTCTCACAAACAATAGATTAGGGGACCTTTTTCTCCACATCCTCACCAGCATTGATGGTTTGTTGCTTTCTGTATGAGAGCCATTCTAACGGGGGTAAAGTGAAACCTCATTGTGCTTTTGATTTGCATTTCCCTGATGACTAGTGATCCTGAGCATTTTCTTCTCTTGACAAATGCCTATTCAATTCCTTTGCCCATTTCTTAACTAGATAGTTGATTTCATTGTTGTTGAGTTTCTTGAACTCTATAAATTCTAGGTATTCATCCTTTATCTGTTGTATAGTTTGCAGATATTTTCTCCCATTCTTTCAGTTGCCTCTTCACTTTGGTGAGTGTTTCTTTTGCAGTTCAGAAACTTCTCAGCTTGATGTAATCCCATTTGTCTATTTTGGCTTTCATTGCCTGTGATTCTGGTATCTTTTCCAAGAAGTTTTTGCATATGCCAATGTCATGCAGAGCTTCCCCAAAGTTTTCCTCCAGTAATTAGTTGTATCAAGTCATAGATTTAGATCTTTGATCCATTTTGTGTTGATTTTTGTACAAGGTATAAGGTAGGTGTCTTGTTTCATAATTCTGCATGCCAAGTTTCCCAGCAACATTTATTGAAGAGACAGGCCTTTCTCCAGGGATTGATTTTAGCTCCTTTATCAAAGATTAGTTGGTTGTAGATGCATGGGTTGATTTCTGGAGTTTCTATTTTGTTCTGTTGGTCTGCATGTGGCGCTTAACCAAGGATTAACCAAGTGAGCCACGGTGCTGGCCCAATAGTCTTTTAGTGGAGTCTTTTGTATATCATGTAATCTGCAAATATGGATAATTTGACTTCCTCCTCTCCAATTTGTGTCACTTGCATTTCTTTTTCTTGCTTAATGGCTCTGGCTAAAACTTCAAGGTCTGTATTGAATACCAGTGGTGGAAATGGGCATTCTTGTCTGCTTCTGGATCTTAGTAGGAATGATTCTAGCTTTTCCCCATTCAATAAGATGGTGGCCATAGGCTTGTGATAAATTGTCTTGATTGTATTGAGGAATATTCCATGAAAGGATGTTGTATTTTATCAGATGCTTTCTGTGCATCTATTGAGATAATCATATGGTTTTTATTCTTCAATTTGTTAATGCGCTGTATCACATTTGTTGATTTGTGAATGTGGAACCATCCCTCATACCAGGAATAAATCCCTGTTGGTTCATGTGAATGATTTTTCTGATGTATTTTTTGGATTTGATTAGCTATTATTTGGTAGAGGAATTTTGCATCTATGTTCATCATGGGTATTGGTCTATAGTTCCCTTTCTCTGTTGAATCTTTTTCTGGCATAGGAATTAAGGTGATGCAGGCTTCATAAGAGCTTGGGAGGATTCCCTGTCTTTCAATTGTTTTGAATAGCTTGGATAATTGTAATTAGTTATTTAAATGTCTGGTAGAATTCAGCAGTGAAAGCCATCCATTTTCTTTGTTGGGAGAGTCTTAATTACTGATTCAATCTCCATCTTGGTTTCCCAGGTCATTAGCAGGGAGCTGGATTGGCAGAGGAGCAGCCAGGATTTGAAACAGTGCCCACATGGGATGCTGACGCTGCAAGCAGAGGCTTATCCTACTTTGCCATTCACTAGCCCCTAAGCTTCCCTCTTAACACTGTCTTTGCTGTATCACATAAGTTTTTATGTGTTGTATTGTCATCTTTATTTGTTTCCAGAAATTTTTGGTGTCCCTTATGATTTCTTCTATGACCCACTGTTCACTCTGGAGCTTGTTCTTCTGTCTCCATGTGTTTCCATATGTTCTATAGATTCTTGAGTTGTTAATTTGCAGCTTCATTCCATTGTGGTCAAGAAAAGATGCATGATATGGTTTCAGTTTTTTTGAATTTGCTCAGACTTGCTTTATGGATATAGTCCATCCTAGAGAAAGTTCCATGAACTGATGAAAAGAATGGGTAGTCTGCAACTGTGGGATGAAAAAATTTGTATATATCAATCAGGTCCATTTAGTCCATTGTGTACATCAGCTCTGTTGATTCTTTGTTGATTTTCTGTCTAATTAATTTGTTCATTGATAAAGTGGGATGTTCAAGTCTCCCATTACTATTGTTTTGGAGTCTATATTTCCCTTTAGAACCATTAAAAATTGTTTTAAATAGCGTTGGGTTCATATACATTTATTATAGTCACATCATACTGTTGAATTGATCCCTTAATGATTATGTGGTGCTCTCTTTGTCTCTCTTAATAGTTTTTATGTAAAGTCTATTTGGTTTGATATTAGGATGGCTACATCTGGTTGTATTTGCTTTCCGTTAGCATGGAATATCTTTTATGATCCTTTCACTTTCACCTAGTATGTATCTCTGTTGGTGAGAAGCATTTCTTGTATCAGAAAATATATTTTTTTAACTTTTATTTAATAAATATAAATTTCCAAAGTACAGCTTATGGATTACAATGGCTTTCCCCCCATAACTTCCCTCCCACTCACAACCCTCCCCTCTCCCACTACCTCTCCTATTCCATTCACATCAAGATTCATTTTCAATTATCGTTATATATAGAAAATCAATTTAGCATATATTAAGTAAATATTTCAACAGTTTGCATCCACACAGAAACACAAAGTATAAAATACTGTTTGAGTACTAGTTATAGCATTAATTCACAATGTACAACACATTAAGGACAGAGATCCTACATGGGGAATAAGTGCACAGTGACTCCTGTTGTTGACTTAACAAATTGACACTCTTGTTTATGGCATCAGTAATCCCCGTAGGCTCATGTCATGAGTTGGCAAGGCTATGGAAGTCTTTTGAGTTCACCGACTCTTATCATATTTAGACAAGGTCATAGTCAAATTGGAAGTTCTCTCCCCCTTCAGAGAAAGGTACCTCCTTCTTTGATGGCCCGTTCTTTCCACTGGGATCTCACTCACAGAGATCTTTCATTTAGTTTTTTAGTTGTTGTTGTTGTTTTTTTTGTTTTTTTTTTTTTTTTTTTTTTTTTTTTTTTTTGCCAGAGTGTCTTGGCTTTCCATGTCTAAAATACTCTCACGGGCTCTTCAGCCAGATCTGAATGCCTTAAGGGCTGATTCTGAGGCCAGAGTGCTGTTTAGGACATCTGCCATTCTATGAGTCTGCTGTGTATCCCGCTTCCCATGTTGGATCGTTCTCTCCCTTTTTTATTCTATCAGTTAGTATTTGCAGACACTACTCTTGTTTATGTGATCCCTTTGACTCTTAGACCTATCAGTGTGATCAACTGTGAACTGAAATCAATCACTTGGACTAGTGAGATGGCATTGGTACATGCCACCTTGATGGGATTGAATTGGAATCCCCTGGCACATTTCTAACTCCACCATTTGGGTAAGTCAGCTTGAGCATGTCCCAAATTGTACATCTCCTCCCTCTCTTATTCCCATTCTTATATTTAACAGGGATCACTTTTCAGTCAAATTTAAACACCTAAGAATAATTGTGTGTTAATTACAGAGTTCAACCAATAGTATTAAGTAGAACAAAAAAAATACTAAAAGGGATAAAGTATTAAGTTGTTCATCAACAGTCAGGACAAGGGCTGATAAAGTCACTGTTTCTCATCATTTCACTTCTACAGGTTTCCTTTTTGGTGCTCGGTTAGTTGTCAGTGATCAGGGAGAACAGATGATATTTGTTGGGACTGGCTTATTTCACTCAGCATGTTTTCCAGATTCCTCCATTTTGTTGCAAATGACCAGACTTCATTGTTTTTGACTGCTGTATAGTATTCTATAGAGTACATGTCCGATAATTTCTTGATCCAGTCTACTGTTAATGAGCATTTGGGTGGATTCTAGGTCTTAGCTATTGTGAATTGAGCTGCAATAAACATTAAGGTGCAGACCACTTTTTTGTTTGC